>NC_092337.1:407527500-408127500 GCF_046630445.1 Rutidosis leptorrhynchoides | reverse complement strand
AGATTACATAATCGCCATGTGTAACGAAGATAAATGATGTAGAACGATTCGTAGAACGATGTTTATACTCGAGGTACAGAATGAGATGTTGAGGCTTGTGCTGTGGATGCTGTTGTTGGTGGTACTGATGTTGTCGGTGCTGTTGTTGAAGCTGGTAAGTTTTGCACCATGTTTTTTTTTCTAAATTGATTACTCGAGCGCGAAGCTCGTTGACTTCTTGGATTACTCCGGAATGATTGTCAGGCGGAACGAGTGGATGAATAAAGTTTAGAATTTTGGATAGAATATAATCGTGACGATTTATCCTGGAAATGAGAGAGAAAATGGTATTTCGGACAGGTTTGCCGGTAAGCGCTTCAGGTTCATTGCTGAGAGGTGAATTCGGTTGATGGAAAGGTTCATCTTCTTCTTGTCTCCATTGATTAAGTCGACTACGAACCCATCAGATGAATTAGGGATTGCTGATTGATTGATTCATTCCGGTGACACCGCTTTCGGAGCTTAGGTGAATATTCATGTCGGAATAGCTGTCGGAATAACTATCGGAATAGCTATCGAAACCTGAGGGACTTGAACTGGTTGAGGGATTCATCTCATACGATCAGATGAAGGATTTTCGATAAGAAATAGATTATAGGATGTAGATTAGTACCCTGCAATACATAATTTACATATGCATATAAAATACTAAAATCCCATAAGTTGCGGAGGAATCTACGGAAGCTGTTCAGGCAAAGGTAACAATAACAGATACGCTAAGATATGAATTTATCTATACACTGTCTATGTAATAGAGGCGGTAAGACATGTCTAGACTGAGAATGATAAGCAGGTAAATTCCTAAGGATGATAAGTAGATGATTTTCGACTAGAAATGATAAGCAAAACTTTTGACATGCAGACACGGTCGAAGTCCAGACTCGCTAATGCATCCTAACGACTTATCAGTTAGACACACTAATGCAGACCTGGTTCGCTAAGACCACCGCTCTGATACCAACTTTCATGACCCGTCCTAATCCATCTGGACGAATACATTGCAAATGGTTACATCGCGAGGTACTTGACCTCTATATGATACTTTTTACAAACATTGCATTCGTTTTTAAAAGACAAACTTTCATTTCATTGAAAGTTGACGACATGCATACCATTTCATAATATATCCAACTATAATTGTCTTAATAATAATCTTGATGAATTCGACTACTCGAATGCAACGTCTTTTGAAATATGTCATGAATGACTCCAAGTAGTATCTCTAATATGAGCAAATACACAGCAGAAGATTTCTTTCATACCTGAGAATGAACATGCTTTCAAGTGTCAACCAAAAGGTTGGTGAGTTCATTAGTTTAACATAAATAATCATTTCTATCATTTTAATAGACCACAAGATTTCATATTGTAATACATATCCCATACATAGAGATAAAAATAATTCATATGGTGAACACCTGGTAACCGACATTAACAAGATGCATATATAAGAATATCCCCATCATTCCGGGACACCCTTCGGATATGATATAAATTTCGAAGTACTAAAGTATCCGGTACTTTGGATGGGGTTTGTTAAGCCCAATAGATCTATCTTTAGGATTCGCGTCAATTAGGGTGTCTGTTCCCTAATTCTTAGATTACCAGACTTAATAAAAAGGGGCATATTCGATTTCGATAATTCAACCATAGAATGTAGTTTCACGTACTTGTGTCTATTTTGTAAATCATTTATAAAACCTGCATGTATTCTCAGCCAAAAAATATTAGATTTTAAAAGTGGGACTATAACTCACTTTCACAGATATTTCCTTCCTCGGAAATAAGACTTGGCCACGGATCGATTCACGAACCTATACAAATATGTACATATATATCAAAATATGATCAAAATATAATTACAACTATTTTTATTATGTTTTAAAGATTTGAGTGTATTAAGTCAGCTGTCCTCGTTAGTAACCTACAACTAGTTGTCCACAGTTAGATGTACAGAAATAAATAGATATATATTATCTTGAATCAATCCATGACCCAGTGTATACACGTCTTAGGCTAAATTACAACTCAAAGTATATATATTTTTGGAATCAACCTCAACCCTGTATAGCTAACTCCAACATTACTGCATATAGAGTGTCTATGGTTGTTCCAAATAATATATATACATGGGTCGATATGATATGTCAAAACATTTGCATACGTGTCTATGGTATCCCAAGATTACATAATATATTATAATACATGTATAATACAATATAAGTTAGCTAGGATATGATTTGTATAGATTTGTTAAACATTTCCCGTAGCTAAAAAGATCAAAAATATCCAATCTTGTTTTACCCACAACTTCTTCATTTTAAATCCGTTTTGAGTGAATCAAATTGCTATGGTTTCATATTGAACTCTAATTTAAGAATCCAAACAGAAGAAGTATAGGTTTATAGTCGGAAATTAAAGTTACATGTCAATTACTAAAGAGGTTGTCATTTCACTTTGAGTTTAACCAAGATTTTTGGATATAGTTTCATGTTCATATGAAAAATCATTTTCCCAGAAGAACAACTTTTAAATCAAAGTTTATCATAGTTTTTAATTAACCAAACTAAAACAGTCCCCGGTTTCACTACGACGGCGTATATTCGATTTTATGGTGTTCATCGTGTTTCCAGGTTTTAAATCATTAAGTTTGCATATCATATAGATATAGAACATGTGTTTATTTGATTTTAAAATTCAAGTTAGAAGGATTAACTTTTGTTTGCGAACAAGTTTAGAATTAACTAAACTATGTTCTAGTAATTACAAGTTTAAACCTTCGAATAAGATAGCTTTATATGTATGAATCGAATGATGTTATGAACATCATTACTACCTCAAGTTTTCTGGATAAAACTACTGGAAATGAGAAAAATAGATCTAACTTCAAAGAATCCTTGGATGGCTTGAAAGTTCTTGAAGCAGAATCATGACACGAAAACAGTTCAAGTAAGATTTTCACTCGAAATAAGATTGTTATAGTTGTAGAAATTGAATCAAAGTTTGAATATGAATATTACCTTGAATTAGAAAGATAACCTACTGTAAATAACAAAGGTTCCTTGATCTTAGATGATTACTTGGAATGGATTAGAAAGCTTGGAAGTACACTTGCAAACTTGGAAGTATTCTTGATTTTTATGAAACTATACTTATGGAATTTATGAAGAACACTTAGAACTTGAAGATGGAACTTGAGAGAGATCAATTAGACGAAGAAAATTGAAGAATGAAAGTGTTTGTAGGTGTTTTTGGTCGTTGGTATATGGATTAGATATAAAGGATATGTAATTTTGTTTTCATGTAAATAAGTCATGAATGATTACTAATATTTTTGTAATTTTATGAGATATTTCATGCTAGTTGCCAAATGAAGGTTCCCACATGTGTTAGGTGACTCACATGGGCGGCTAAAAGCTGATCATTAGAGTGTATATACCAATAGTACATACATCTAAAAGTTGTGTATTGTACGAGTACGAATACGGGTGCATACGAGTAGAATTGTTGATGAAACTGAACGAGGATGTAATTATAAGAATTTTTGTTAAGTAGAAGTACTTTGATATGTGTCTTGAAGTCTTTCAAAAGTGTAAGAATACATATCAAAACACAATATATATATACATTCTAATGGAGTCGTTAAGTCTTCGTTAGTCGTTACATGTAAGTGTTGTTTTGAAACCTTTAAGTTAACGATCTCAATTAATGTTGTTAACCCAATGTTTATTATATCAAATGAGATGTTAAATTATTATATTATCATGATATTATGATGTATGAATATCTCTTAATATTATATATACATTAAAATATCGTTACAACGATAATCGTTACATATAAGTCTCGTTTCGTAATTCTTGAGTTAGTAGTCTTGTTTTTACATATGTAGTTCATTGTTAACACACTTAATGATATATTTAAATATCATTTTATCATGTTAAATATAGTGTATCAATATCTTAATATGATACATATATATTTAGTAGACGTTATCATAACGATAATCGTTATATATATCATTTCGAGTTTCTTAACTTAGTAATCTCATTTATTATGTATATCACACATTGTTAATATACTTAGTGAGATACTTACTCATCATAATCTCATGTCAACCATATATATATATATATATATATATATATATATATATATATATATATATATATATATATGTCTATATATACCACAACATGTAGTTTTTACAATTTTGTAACGTTCGTGAATCGCCGGTCAACTTGGGTGATCAATTGTCTATATGAAACTTATTTCATTTAATCAAGTCTTAACAAGTTTGATTGCTTAACACATTGGAAACATTTAGTCATGTAAATATCAATCTCAATTAATATATATAAACATGGAAAAGTTCGGGTCACTACACAAACAGCCTACGGTGGTTTGTCAACGGATAGATCTCGAAAAAATACACGATTTAAAAAGACGGTGACTAAATCGGAACTACGAGTCAAAAGATACGTTAGATCTAACATTTTCGCCAAAGAGGAAAAACACCAAGCACCACGACCAATCGGTGGTTTTTAGTGAGTGGTGTGAATTTTTGAGGAAATATGTCTTTTTCAAAATCTAGACGACCTCGAATGGAAATAATGTTCAAAGAGTCTTGCTCGTTGGGCCGTTTTAGGGTGATCCTGAGAATTTCAGCACAATCTGAAACTAAAGGTTATGTGCCGCCAAATGGTACTCCATCTGGCGGCACATATTAATGATTTAAAAAGCATGTTTAGTGAAGTGACATTAGACTCAAAATTATATGAGTTATACATAAATACATTGTGAGTAAAATAATAGGCCTTAAATTATATATATACCATGCTAAGTCATGTATAAACAAAAGTAATAATACGACATATATTAAAAACGTTAAAAAATACATTAATAATGAGAAAAATGTCTATATTGACATCCTGATGGCCTCGAATGGCAATAAAATTTCCGAGAGTCTTGATGTTTGGGTCGTTTTAGGGGGATCTTCAGAATTTCAACACAATCTGAAACCAAAAGTTATGCTCCCCCAAATGGTACTCCATTTGGTGGCGCATCTTCGTGATATAAAAAGCGTGTTTAATGAAATGACATTATATTAAAAATTATATGCGTTATACATAATTACATTGTGATTGAAATAATAGGCCTTAAAACAATATGTACCATACTAAGTCACGCATACAAAAAGAAATAATATGATAGAAATTCAAAATAGTCAAAAGAGCGTCTAAAATTAAATAAAAAAGGCAAAACTGAAAGCTTTCGACGCCTCGTTTCGAAAAATATTTGGCACAAACGGCCTACGGCGGTTTACCAACGGATAGATCTCGAAAAAAATACATGATTTAAAAAAATGATGACTAAATCGGAACTACGAGTCAAAAGATACGATAGATCTAACATTTTGGCCAAAGACAAAAAACACCAAGCACCACGAACCATCGGTGGTGTTTTGTGAGTGGTGTGAATTTTTGAGGAAATATGTCTTTTTCGAAATCTAGATGACCTCGAATGGCAAGAACGTTTAGAGAGTCTTGCTCGTTGGTCCGTTTTAGGGTGATCCTGAGAATTTCAGCAGAATCTGAAACTAAAGGTTATGCGCTGCCAATGGTACTCCATCTGGCGGCGCATTTAATGATTTAAAAAGCATGTTTAATGAAGTGACATTAGACTCAACATTATATGAGTTATACATAATTACATAGTGAGTGAAATAATAGGCCTTAAAACGGTATATACCATGCTAAGTCATGTATAAACAAAAGTAATAATACGATATATATTGAAAACGTTCAAAAAACATTAATAATGAGAAAAATGTTTTTGTTTGGCATCCTGATGACATAGAATGGCAAGAAAATTTCCGAGAGTCTTGAGGTTAGGGTTGTTTTAGGGTGATATTCAGAAATTACAACACAATCTGAAACCAAAGGCTATGCGCTGCCAAATAGTACTCCATTTGGTGGCGCATCTTCTTGTTATAAAAAGCGTGTTTAATGAAGTGACATTAGATTAAAAATTATATGCGTTATATATAATTACATTTTCAGTGAAATAATAGACCTTAAAACAATATGTATCATGCTAAGTCATGCATACAAAAAGAAATAATATGATAGAAATTCAAAATGGTCAAAAGAGCGTCTAAAATTAAATAAAAAAGGCAAAATTGAAGGCTTTAGACGCCTCGTTTCAAAAAGTATTTTGGACAAACAGCCTACGGTGGTTTACCAACGGATAGATCTCGAAAAAATACACGATTTAAAAAAAAATGGTGACTAAATCAGAACTACGGGTCAAAAGATACAATAGATCTAACATTTTGGCCAAAGACAAAAAAACACCAAGCACCACGAACCATAGGTAGTGTTTGGTGAGTGGTGTGAATTTTTGAGGAATATGTCTTTTTCGAAATCTAGATGACCTCAAATGGCAAGAACGTTCAGAGAGACTTGCTCGTTCGGCCGTTTAGGGTGATCCTGAGAATTTCAGCACAATCTGAAACCAAAGGTTATGCGCCGCCAAATGGTACTCCATCTGGCGGCGCATATTAATGATTTAAAAAGCATGTTTAATGAAGTGACATTAGACTCAAAATTATATGAGTTATACATAATTACATTGTGAGTGAAATAATAGGCCTTAAAACTATATATACCATGCTAAGTCATGTTTAAACAAAAGTAATAATACGGCATATATTGAAAACGTTCAAAAAAACATTAATAATGAGAAAAATGTCTTTTTTGGCAACCTGATGACCTCGAATGGCAATAAAATTTCCGAGAGTCTTGATGTTAGGGTTGTTTTAGGGTGATCTTGAGAATTTCAACATAATCTGAAACCAAAAGTTATGCGCCGCCAAATGGTACTCCATTTGGCGGCGCATCTTCTTGATATAAAAAGCGTGTTTAATAAAATGAAATTAGATTAAAAATTATATGCGTTATACATAATTACATTGTGAGTGAAATAATAGGCCTTAAAACAATGTGTACCATGCTAAGTCATGCATACAAAAAGAAATAAATTATAAATATTCAAAATGGTCAAAAGATACGTCTAAAATTAAATAAAAAAGGCAAAATTGAAGGAATCCGACGCCTCATTTCGAAAAATATTTGGGACAAACGGCCTACGGTGGTTTGCCAATCGATAGATCTCGAAAAAATACACAATTTAAAAAAAAACAGTGACTATAGCGGAACTACGAGTCAAAAGATACGATACATCTAACATTTTGGCCAAAGACGAAAAACACCAAGCACCACGAACCATCGGCGGTGTTTGGTGAGTGGTGTGAATTTTTGAGGAAATATGTCTTTTTCGAAATCTAGACGACCTCTAATGGCAAGAACGTTCAGCGAGTCTTGCTCGTTGGGCCGTTTTAGGGTGATCCTGAGAATTTCAGCACAATTGAAACCAAAGGTTATGCGCCGCCAAATGGTACTCCATCTGGCGGCGCATATTAATGATTTAAAAAGCATGTTTAATGAAATGATATTAGACTCAAAATTATATGAGTTATATATAATTACATTGTGAGTGAAATAATAGGCCTTAAAATTATATATACCATGCTAAGTCATGTATAAACAAAAGTAATAATACGATATATATATATATATATATATATATATATATATATATATATATATATATATATATATATATATATATATATATATATATATATATATATATATATATATATATATATATATTGAAAATGTTCAAAAACATTAATAATGAGAAAAATGTCTTTTTTTGGCATTCTGATGACCTCGAATGTGAAATGCCCCGTTCATATCGATTATAAACGTTACATAATAATTGATTTCATTGCGAGGTATTTGACCTCTAAATGATACAGTTTACAAACATTGCATTCGTTTTTAAAAGAAAAACTTTCATTTCATCGAAAGTTGACACACATGCATACCATCTCATAATATATTCAAATTATAAATGAGTTAATAATAATCTTGTTGAACCCAACGACTCAAATGCAACGTCTTTTGAAATATGCCATGGACGACTCCAAGTAATATCTTTAAAATGAGCAAATGCACATTGAAATAATTCCTTAATACTTGAGAATAAACATGCTTTCAAGTGTCAACCAAAAGGTTGGTGAGTTCATTAGTTTATCATAAACAATCATTTCCATCATTTTTATAGACCACGAGATACTCATATTTCGAAAATAATCTGTGCAGGTCTGCCCACTGCTGTAAAAATCATTCATACGAAATTAACTCCTGGTAATTGACATTAACAAAACGCATCAAGAATATCCCCCGCATACAGGCATTTCGCACGGCATGCAAAAAGCATACAAACAGGCCACTCTTTTAAATATGACGGTTGTGTACACCTCACAAACAGGTCATACCTTTTAAAGCTGGCAGTTGTATACCAAAATCGAAGTACTAAAGCAGTTCAAATTATCTGACGGGGGCTTGTCAAGGCCCATAGATCTATCTTTAGGATTCACGTCAATTAGTGGACTAGTTCACTAATTCTTAGATTACCAGACTATAAAGGGGTGATATCCGGTGTACTCGTAACTCAATCGTAGAATGTTTTTAAGTACTTGTGTCTATTTCCTTAAACATTTATAAAAGTAGCGCATGTATTCTCAGTCCTAAAAATATATATTGCAAAAGCATTTAAAAAGGGAGTAATGAAACTCACGATACGATATTTTATAGTAAAAATATGCATACGACGAAACTGAACAATGCAGAGTTGGCCTCGGATTCACAAACCTATATCAGTTATATATATATATTAACACACATAATTGTAATCGAACAAAATTATGTATTATATCTTAAATTATATATTTTATATATTTAATTTGTGTATATATTTAAAATGATTAATTTTTTTATATAGTTATATATATATATATATATATATATATATATATATATATATATATATATATATATATATATATATATATATATATATATATATATATATATATATATATATTGTTGGGATTTAACAAGTTACAAAACACTTAAAACAATTTAAGTATCAAATGTAAGCGGAAGCATGTAATTACCATTTAAAACTTGTTTGTCTTTAAACCAATTAAAGTTAAATCCCAATAGGATAAATTTGTGAATATAAGCTTACAAACTAACAAGAAGGAAGAGTTTATACCTCCTTAAAACTTGTTTGAGGGCTGCTTGTAAGAGTGGATAATGAGGATGAAGATGATGAACTTGTGGCTTCTAATTTGAAGCTTTAAGTGTACAAAATCCTAAGCCTTTCATTCACCAACACCACCCTTAAACTAGTTAATGTTTAGGACCCTTAAACACCTTGTTAACCAATCTTGAAACCCCTTTGTTGTTGCTGGAAAAACCGACCAGCAGACCCCACAGAATGTTGATGAAGATGAATGAATAAAAGCTTCTAATTTGAAGCCTCAAGTGTGTAATACCCACAAGCTTTTAATTACCAACACTACCTATGTTTAGTTAGGATTTTGTGACACTACTTTGCAACCAAAAACCAGCTCACAAACTCTCTTATTTGTGTGTATATATCACGGCCAACAAGCAGAAAAAAAGGGAGAAGTCTAGTTCTTTGGTTGAATACTTGAGTCAAAAAATACATTGTTCAATGAGAGAGCCATGCACTTAAGAGAATGTGAATGTGGGAAGTAACAAAAGCAAGTCATGGGTGTTCCTCTTGGGTTCACAAATCTACCACCCAACATAATAAAATAACAAATTTGTTATTTATAAAGATTGTTTTATAAAACAATGTACTTGCTAGTTTACTTATATTTTATAAACCTATTTATAATACATAGCACAATTTAATTGTTTTGATCCATAAACAATTAACTCCAAAATATATAAATTATCCAAATAATTTATCTCAAGTTATTACATTTTAGAAAATCGATTTTCTAAAGTCCAAGTGTCGTGTATTTATTTATTGATCCAATCGTTAAGATAAATACATATAAAGTGTTGGTAAGCTTGTTATGGGAATGACCCAACTTGGATCATAACATATTAGCCACATTAATTAAATATGTCTCTCGGGAATACAAAATACTTTCAATCTCCCACTTGCACGAGAACCATAAGAAATTAATGCAAGTGACGGATACCACCTAACAACCGTCCATCACCCCCAATATGTTATGACTTTGTGCCATTCAATAACATCATCCCTTTCGAGTTCCCATCTCGAATATGAATAGGTGAATCTTTTCATTACATCCTTTCGTCCTATATGTCATGTTAAATCCAAGAGACACAGAGTGATCACTCTCTTCTAGATTTAACTTTATCAGACCTTAGACATCTGACTCTCAACGAATAAGAGGGGCAAATTCCATCTTGACTACATACGCCCGAGATATACACTTTGTATCATACCTGAGCTCTTCCTTATAACTACCATATTTCAGAATAGCAAACAAAGAATCAAGGCATAATGCTTAGTGAATATCCGAACCCAATATGTATCTCAGGTCAGAGGATACAATGATATTCGCCTTTACTCAAGTTTACATGTGATAAACCACAAAGGCTCCATACAGTAAGTCTTGAGAGCGGGTCTTCCAATATTTGTATCCCACAAATATCTATGAACCTTAACAGCAACCTTGCCCCACATTCAGCCTCTGAATGTATACCAATCCAAGTTCATAATAGTCTAATCCTCACACTTGCTCCCATAAATGTGATCAACTACGGAATTTAGAATAATTACTTATTCATGGATAAAATATGCAAAATAGGAACATGACTCGGAATAAATTAATACCATAATTATATTAATGAGTTTGAACAATTTCGTTCCGTTACAATACTTAAAATAGATCATGACCAATCACTAGAATGTCGAAGCCCTAATGCACAAACATGTCCTGCATGTTTTGCTCCATATAAGACTGCATTCATTTGGTGAGTTCATGTTTTCCCTTTTCAACTTCATCCCTTATGTAGGTGAATCTCCGCTCAATGTGACGGGTCTTTTGGTGAGCACGAGGTTCTTTGATTTGTGCAATCGCACCCTCGTTGTCACAAAAGATCTCAAGAGGGTCCTGAATGGAAGGGACTACTCCTAAGTCGTCGATGAATTTCTTCATCCATGTAGCTTCCTGATGAAATATCCCGTTCTTATTGATTAAAAATGTTCCATATTAATTGATTTCGTTGCGAGGTTTTGACCTCTATATGAGACGTTTTTCAAAGACTGCATTCATTTTAAAACAAACCATAACCTTTATTTCATCAATAAAGGTTTAAAAAGCTTTACGTAGATTATCAAATAATGATAATCTAAAATATCCTGTTTACACACGACCATTACATAATGGTTTACAATACAAATATGTTACAACAAAATAAGTTTCTTGAATGCAGTTTTTACACAATATCATACAAGCATGGACTCCAAATCTCGTCCTTATTTAAGTATGCGACAGCGGAAGCTCTTAATAATCACCTGAGAATAAACATGCTTAAAACGTCAACAAAAATGTTGGTGAGTTATAGGTTTAACCTATGTATATCAAATCATAATAATAGACCACAAGATTTCATATTTCAATACACATCCCATACATAGAGATAAAAATCATTCATATGGTGAACACCTGGTAACCGACATTAACAAGATGCATATATAAGAATATCCCCATCATTCCGGGACACCCTTCGGATATGATATAAATTTCGAAGTACTAAAGCATCCGGTACTTTGGATGGGGTTTGTTAGGCCCAATAGATCTATCTTTAGGATTCGCGTCAATTAGGGTGTCTGTTCCCTAATTCTTAGATTACCAGACTTAATAAAAAGGGGCATATTCGATTTCGATAATTCAACCATAGAATGTAGTTTCACGTACTTGTGTCTATTTTGTAAATCATTTATAAAACCTGCATGTATTCTCATCCCAAAAATATTAGATTTTAAAAGTGGGACTATAACTCACTTTCACAGATTTTTACTTCGTCGGGAAGTAAGACTTGACCACTGGTTGATTCACGAACCTATAACAATATATACATATATATCAAAGTATGTTCAAAATATATTTACAACACTTTTAATATATTTTGATGTTTTAAGTTTATTAAGACAGCTGTCCTCGTTAGTAACTTACAACTAGTTGTCCACAGTTAGATGTACAGAAATAAATCGATAAATATTATCTTGAATCAATCCACGACCCAGTGTATACGTATCTCAGTATTGATCACAACTCAAACTATATATATTTTGGAATCAACCTCAACCCTGTATAGCTAACTCCAACATTCACATATAGAGTGTCTATGGTTGTTCCGAAATATATATAGATGTGTCGACATGATAGGTCGAAACATTGTATACGTGTCTATGGTATCTCAAGATTACATAATATACAATACAAGTTGATTAAGTTATGGTTGGAATAGATTTGTTACCAATTTTCACGTAGCTAAAATGAGAAAAATTATCCAATCTTGTTTTACCCATAACTTCTTCATTTTAAATCCGTTTTGAGTGAATCAAATTGCTATGGTTTCATATTGAACTCTATTTTATGAATCTAAACAGAAAAAGTATAGGTTTATAGTCGGAAAAATAAGTTACAAGTCATTTTTGTAAAGGTAGTCATTTCAGTCGAAAGAACGACGTCTAGATGACCATTTTAGAAAACATACTTCCACTTTGAGTTTAACCATAATTTTTGGATATAGTTTCATGTTCATAATAAAAATCATTTTCACAGAATAACAACTTTTAAATCAAAGTTTATCATAGTTTTTAATTAACTAACCCAAAACAGCCCGCGGTGTTACTACGACGGCATAAATCCGGTTTTACGTTGTTTTTCGTGTTTCCAGGTTTTAAATCATTAAGTTAGCATATCATATAGATATAGAACATGTGTTTAGTTGATTTTAAAAGTCAAGTTAGAAGGATTAACTTTTGTTTGCGAATAAGTTTAGAATTAACTAAACTATGTTCTAGTGATTACAAGTTTAAACCTTCGAATAAGATAGCTTTATATGTATGAATCGAATGATGTTATGAACATCATTACTACCTTAAGTTCCTTAGATAAACCTACTGGAAAAGAGAAAAATGGATCTAGCTTCAACGGATCCTTGGATGGCTCGAAGTTCTCGAAGCAGAATCATGACACGAAAACAAGTTCAAGTAAGATCATCACTTGAAATAAGATTGTTATAGTTATAGAAATTGAACTAAAGTTTGAATATGATTATTACCTTATATTAGAATGATAACCTACTGTAAGAAACAAAGATTTCTTGAGGTTGGATGATCACCTTACAAGATTGGAAGTGAGCTAGCAAACTTGAAAGTATTCTTGATTTTATGTAACTAGAACTTGTAGAATATATGAAGAACACTTAGAACTTGAAGATAGAACTTGAGAGAGATCAATTAGATGAAGAAAATTGAAGAATGAAAGTGTTTGTAGGTGTTTTTGGTCGTTGGTGTATGGATTAGATATAAAGGATATGCAATTTTGTTTTCATGTAAATAAGTCATGAATGATTACTCATATTTTTGTAATTTTATGAGATATTTCATGCTAGTTGCCAAATGATGGTTCCCAAATGTGTTAGGTGACTCACATGGGCTGCTAAGAGCTGATCATTGGAGTGTATATACCAATAGTACATACATCTAAAAGCTGTGTATTGTACGAGTACGAATACGGGTGCATACGAGTAGAATTGTTGATGAAACTGAACGAGGATGTAATTGTAAGCATTTGTGTTAAGTAGAAGTATTTTGATAAGTGTATTGAAGTCTTTCAAAAGTGTATAAATACATATTAAAACACTACATGTATATACATTTTAACTGAGTCGTTAAGTCATCGTTAGTCGTTACATGTAAGTGTTGTTTTGAAACCTTTAGGTTAACGATCTTGTTAAATGTTGTTAACCCAATGTTTATAATATCAAATGAGATTTTAAATTATTATATTATCATGATATTATCATGTATGAATATCTCTTAATATGATATATATATATATACATTAAATGTCTTTACAACGATAATCGTTACATATATGTCTCGTTTAAAAATCATTAAGTTAGTAGTCTTGTTTTTACATATGTAGTTCATTGTTAATATACTTAATGATATGTTTACTTATCATAGTATCATGTTAACTATATATATATCCATATATATGTCATCATATAGTTTTTACAAGTTTTAACGTTCGTGAATCACCGGTCAACTTGGGTGGTCAATTGTCTATATGAAACATATTTCAATTAATCAAGTCTTAACAAGTTTGATTGATTAACATGTTGGAAACATTTAATCATGTAAATATCAATCTCAATTAATATATATAAACATGGAAAAGTTCGGGTCACTACAGTACCTACCCGTTAAATAAATTTCGTCCCGAAATTTTAAGCTGTTGAAGGTGTTGACGAATCTTCTGGAAATAGATGCGGGTATTTCTTATTCATCTGATCTTCACGCTCCCAGGTGAACTCGGGTCCTCTACGAGAATTCCATCGAACCTTAACTTCACGATCCATTATTTCAACGGGTTCTTCGATGAATTGAAGTTTTTCGTTGATTTGGATTTCATCTAACGGAATAGTGAGATCTTCTTTAGCAAAACATTTCTTCAAATTCGAGACGTGAAAAGTGTTATGTACAGTCGCGAGTTGTTGAGGTAACTCAAGTTGGTAAGCTACTGGTCCAACACGATCAATAATCTTGAATGGTCCAATATACCTTGGATTTAATTTTCCTCGTTTACCAAATCGAACAACGCCTTTCCAAGGTGCAACTTTAAGCATGGCCATCTCTCCAATTTCAAATTCTATATCTTTTCTTTTAATGTCAGCGTAGCTCTTTTGTCGACTTTGGGCGGTTTTCAACCGTTGTTGAATTTGGATGATCTTCTCGGTAATTTCTTGTATAATCTCCGGACCCGTAATCTGTCTATCCCCCACTTCACTCCAACAAATCAGAGACCTGCACTTTCTACCATAAAGTGCTTCAAACGGTGCCATCTCAATGCTTGAATGGTAGCTGTTGTTGTAGGAAAATTCTGCTAACGGTAGATGTCGATCCCAACTGTTTCCGAAATCAATAACACATGCTCGTAGCATGTCTTCAAGCGTTTGTATCGTCCTTTCACTCTGCCCATCAGTTTGTGGATGATAGGCAGTACTCATGTCTAGACGAGTTCCTAATGCTTGCTGTAATGTCTGCCAGAATCTTGAAATAAATCTGCCATCCCTATCAGAGATAATAGAGATTGGTATTCCATGTCTGGAGACGACTTCCTTCATATACAGTCGTGCTAACTTCTCCATCTTGTCATCTTCTCTTATTGGCAGGAAGTGTGCTGATTTGGTGAGACGATCAACTATTACCCAAATAGTATCAAAACCACTTGCAGTCCTTGACAATTTAGTGATGAAATCCATGGTAATGTTTTCCCATTTCCATTCCGGGATTTCGGGTTGTTGAAGTAGACCTGATGATTTCTGATGCTCAGCTTTGACCTTAGAACACGTCAAACATTCTCCTACGTATTTAGCAACATCGGCTTTCATACCCGGCCACCAAAAATGTTTCTTGAGATCCTTGTACATCTTCCCCGTTCCAGGATGTATTGAGTATCTAATTTTATGAGCTTCTCTAAGTACCATTTCTCTCATATCTCCAAATTTTGGTACCCAAATCCTTTCAGCCCTATACCGGGTTCCGTCTTCCCGAATATTAAGATGCTTCTCCGATCCTTTGGGTATTTCATCCTTTAAATTTCCCTCTATTAAAACTCTTTGTTGCGCCTCCTTTATTTGAGTAGTAAGGTTATTATGAATCATTATATTCATAGATTTTACTCGAATGGGTTCTCTGTCCTTCCTGCTCAAGGCATCGGCTACCACATTTGCATTCCCCGGGTGGTAACGAATCTCAAAGTCGTAATCATTCAATAATTCAATCCACCTACGCTGCCTCATATTCAGTTGTTTCTGATTAAATATGTGTTGAAGACTTTTATGGTCGGTATATATAATACTTTTGACCCCATATAAGTAGTGCCTCCAAGTCTTTAATGCAAAAACAACAGCGCCTAATTCCAAATCATGCGTCGTATAATTTTGTTCGTGAATCTTCAATTGTCTAGACGCATAAGCAATCACCTTCGTTCGTTGCATTAATACACAACCGAGACCTTGCTTTGATGCATCACAATAAATCACAAAATCATCATTCCCTTCAGGCAATGACAATATAGGTGCCGTAGTTAGCTTTTTCTTCAATAACTGAAACGCTTTCTCTTGTTCATCATTCCATTCAAATTTCTTCCCTTTATGCGTTAATGCAGTCAAGGGTTTTGCTATTCTGGAAAAGTCTTGGATGAACCTTCTGTAGTAACCAGCTAGTCCTAAAAACTGGCGTATGTGTTTCGGAGTTTTCGGGGTTTCCCACTTTTCAACAGTTTCTATCTTTGCCGGATCCACCTTAATACCTTGTTTGTTCACTATGTGACCGAGGAATTGAACTTCTTCCAACCAAAATGCACACTTTGAAAACTTAGCGTACAATTCTTCCTTCCTCAATACTTCTAACACCTTTCTCAAATGTTCACCGTGTTCTTGGTCATTCTTTGAGTAAATAAGTATGTCATCAATGAAAACAATGACAAACTTGTCAAGGTATGGTCCACACACTCGGTTCATAAGGTCCATGAACACAGCTGGTGCATTAGTTAAACCAAACGGCATGACCATAAACTCGTAATGACCGTAACGTGTTCTGAAAGCAGTCTATGGAATATCATCTTCTTTCACCCGCATTTGATGATACCCGAAACGTAAGTCAATCTTTGAATAAACAGACGAGCCTTGTAGTTAATCAAATAAGTCGTCGATTCTTGGTAGTGGGTATCGGTTCTTGATGGTAAGTTTGTTCAACTCTCGGTAGTCGATACACAACCTGAATGTACCATCTTTCTTCTTGACAAACAAAACAGGAGCTCCCCACGGTGATGTGCTTGGTCGAATGAAACCACGCTCTAAAAGTTCTTGTAATTGGCTTTGCAGTTCTTTCATCTCGCTGGGTGCGAGTCTGTAAGGAGCACGAGCTATTGGTGCAGCTCCTGGTACAAGATCTATTTGAAATTCAACGGATCGATGCGGGGGTAATCCCGGTAATTCTTTTGAAAATACATCGAGAAATTCTTTTGCAATGGGAACATCATTGATGCTCTTTTCTTCAGTTTGTACTTTCTCGACGTGTGCTAGAACAGCATAGCAACCTTTTCTTATTAGTTTTTGTGCCTTCAAATTACTAATAAGATGTAGCTTCGTGTTGCCCTTTTCTCCGTACACCATTAAGGGTTTTCCTTTTTCTCGTATAATGCGAATTGCATTTTTGTAACAAACGATCTCTGCTTTCACTTCTTTCAACCAGTCCATACCGATTATCACATCAAAACTCCCTAACTCTACTGGTATCAAATCAATCTTAAATGTTTCGCTAACCAGTTTAATTTCTCGATTCCGACATATATTATCTGCTGAAATTAATTTACCATTTGCTAATTCGAGTAAAAATTTACTATCCAAAGGCGTCAATGGACAACTTAATTTAGCACAAAAATCTCTACTCATATAGCTTCTATCCGCACCCGAGTCAAATAAAACGTAAGCAGATTTATTGTCAATAAGAAACGTACCCGTAACAAGCTCCGGGTCTTCCTGTGCCTCTGCCGCATTAATATTGAAAACTCTTCTGCGGCCTTGTCCATTCGTGTTCTCCTGATTCGGGCAATTTCTAATAATGTGGCCCGGTTTTCCACATTTATAACAAACTACATTGGCATAAGTTGCTGTAACGTCCTCCCAATAGGGTCTGGAAGAAACGTTACTAATATCAAATAAACCAACATATTATAATACGAGAACAATACTAAATGAGAAAATTTAACTTTATTGAGTACGCAGCGGAAAATGAAATGTCGTTACAATAATGGAAATAACGATAAAGTAATTGTTCATATGCAGAAGTAATAAATGCGATATCTCTTGATCCTAAATCCAAGTAGCATCACATAAGTAGTAGATAAGAAAGCTTGAATCAAACAGCACCTGAGACAAAACATGCTAAAGTGTCAACCAAAAAGGTTGAGTGAAGTTCATAGGTTTAACAAAAGTAGTTATCGTTGTTTTTAGACCACAAGATTTAGTTGTAAAGTTGATCTCCCGCAGGATCAAAAAGTAGATCTCGCAGATCCAAAAGTTATGCCAGTGCGTGATATTTAGACTAAACGTTCAAGTTTGCCCCATGACAAGTTGTGTCTGTCCTTGTCGGTTTAAATTTCATTATCAAGTAATACAAAGACTGAGTCAAATGTATCGGGGACGTTACTCCAGATAGGCCTACCCCCAATAAATAAGCATGCCGCAGCACTTAAAAATATCACTGTAGGGACTTAGTCGGACGTAGCCGGGTATAGCATAGTTTTAACAGTTGGTACTGATATTTAGACTAGACTTTCAAGTTTACCCCGTGTCAAGTTATCGTTTATACTTGTCGGTTGGGGGCTTGCTGGTCATAGCCCAACATATCACTAATAGTTGATACGTGTAAGTACTGATATTTAGACTAGACTTTCAAGTTTACCCCGTAACAAGTTATCGTTTATACTTATCGGTTGGGGGCTTGCTGGTCATAGCC
This sequence comes from Rutidosis leptorrhynchoides, assembly GCF_046630445.1. Taxonomy (NCBI): domain Eukaryota; kingdom Viridiplantae; phylum Streptophyta; class Magnoliopsida; order Asterales; family Asteraceae; genus Rutidosis; species Rutidosis leptorrhynchoides. The sequence goes on along the minus strand of NC_092337.1, from coordinate 408,108,717 downwards.
CAACATATCACAGTTTAATAGTTAATACGTGTAAAACAGTTATAAAAGTTGTGCATGTATTCTCACCCCAAAAGTTATAAAACAGTTATGAAACAGTAAAAAGTGGGGCTATGAATTCACGTATATAAATATTGTAAAACAGTTATTAAAATATTGCATGTTAAAAATTTAAAAGCAAGTATGTGTCTCACCCCATAGTTTCAAAACAGTAATGAAATAGTAAAAAGTGGGGCTATGAAATTCACGTAGATAAATATTGTAAAACAGTTATTAAAATATTGCATGTTAAAAATTTAAAAGCAAGCATGTGTCTCACCCCATAGTTTCAAAACAGTAATGAAATAGTAAAAAGTGGGGCTATGAAATTCACCTTAGTAAGTAGAGAGAGTTATTCCTCAGAATAGAGAGTTGAACGAGTGAGCAGGAAAGTCAACCTATTGACATTTAAGAGTAGTTAAGTGTTTTGCCCATGTTTAAGTTTAAGTATGTGTTTAAGTATAGTTTGTTTTACTAAGTTTCTATTCCTAGTAAGTTACTATTTTTATAAAGTTTCTATTTTTTGAAAGTTTCTTATTTTACTAAGTTTCTATGACTAGAGAGTTTCTACTTTTATGATTGTTTCCATTTTAGGATACTTGCCGTATTAGATAAGCTTCCAATCACCCCTTTCCCTTCGAATGGCTAATTTAGATCTAGGGGCTTGAGCCATAGGACCCTTTAAATCGGAAATCCAAACCCTCTGCCTAGAATCTCGTAGAAACCATTCGTCAAGAAAGTTCGAAGATCTATACATCTCTAATACATATCCCAAAATGTTTTTGTGCTACAATATAATTAGTAGGTTATAGGTGCTAGTAATAGTAATAGTGTATACATGTTAAGTACTAGTATAAGTAGTATTAGGGTTTCATTAATTAGGGTTAGTTAATTAAAGTAGTAATTAATAACTAGGGTTTAGTAATTAATGTCCTAGGGTTTCATAAATGTTTAGAGTTTAATTAATTAGGGTTTAAGAATTATAGTTTAGGTGTAATTAGGGTTTAAGGTTTTAATATGTATATGTATATATAATTCGTATATATATGTATATATATATATATAAATATATTTTTTTTACATGTATATATGTATATATAAATCTAGGTGTGTTTATGTATATACTTATGAATAACAAGTTTATAATATGAATATGAATTATCAAAGATCAAAGTTTATGTAAATAGTTTAGGGTTTATGTTATACCTTTGAAGATTCAAGATAATTAACAAAGAAAAGATGAACACGATGAAGATGGAAGATCAAAGCCTTGAAAATCTTGAAGAACTCCTTGAAGATTTTTGAAGAACACGAAGAACAAGCTTGAAGATCCGAATACCACAAGAGAGGGAGAGGGAGAGATTGTTTTTGAGAGAGGATTTTGGTGTGATTTGTGAATGAGAAACTAGGTGTTTATATAGTGCAAGTATTAGAGTGTTAGTCAACATAAGGATGTTCTAATTAATGATTTTATTTTGTTTTATAATTTTTAGTCAATAATAGGTGGTACTAGTTTATAATTAGTCAACATAAGGATGTACTAGTTTACACTTTATTTTTAGTCAACATAAGGATGTAAGATTTTTTTAGTCTCATTATTATTACTATTATTATTATTATTATTATTTTTACATTTACTACATGATAAGTATTATTTTCTTTTTACTAATTCATGACTTGTATATATTTAGTTCCCAATTGTTTTATTATTTATATAAATGTCACTTTTTATTTATTACTTATAGGTTATTAGTTATAATATTACATAAATGCATAAATTTTAATTAGCAGTGAGTGTCGACTAACAGTTTATTATTTTCATCTTTTATTAACTTGTCAATTTTTGTACAAAGTTAATTAATATGTTTTCTAACTCTTAACACTTAACAATTGTTGATTAAAGTTTAATCATTAAGTTTTAATTATATTGTTTGGGCTTTTAATATTGGAAAAATATAGAATGGAAAAAATGAGGGTCGTTATAGTACCTCCCCGTTATTGAAAACTTCGTCCCGAAGTTTTTAGGTAGTTTCCTCGTTTGCATCAGCAGTTGAGAAGAGATGGGGATATTTCCGTTTCATATGGTCTTTGCGTTCCCAGGTATATTCGGGGCCTCTACGCGAATTCCAACGGACTTTAACGATAGGTATATTGCTTTTACGCGTTTGTTTGACCTCTCCTTCCATGATTTCTATAGGTTATTCAACGAAGTGCATTTTATCATTAATGCGAATATCATTCAAAATGATGATGTTATACAAGTCATTTCAGTAAATTGGATACATGAAATGTGTTATGAATAGTACTGAGCTCATTTAAAACCTTGAGCATTTTATGCCACAATATTAGGGCAGACAAACAAAGAGGAGTTCGTGAAAATCACAGTCATGAAATTTGATAGAGATCTTCATTGTTTACAACAAGAATATTTTAATGATGAATATAAGTTGAATAATAAAGTTTTATCACTATTGAATAATATGGATAAAACGATTCGTTTATAGGAAGAGTATAAATGAAGCTATCATAAAAGAGTGAAATGAGAAAATTAAATGTTCGCCTTAACTTTTGACGTAGTCACGATTGATTTCCGGAATTCAAGGAATTAAAGGAAATCTTCGTAATCTATAAGATTTGATTCTCCGGTATTTACGAAATTTTGAGATTTGTTTGATTAAATGCGGTGATTTGCCTCGATTGATGTGTTTGGAATTTTGCTATAAATTAGCTTCTTTCGTTTCATTATCTTCACCACTTCTATACTTTCTTTCTCAATTCAAACTTCCAAAAGATTAAGAAAATGCTTAATCCAGTTCTGATCCTGGTTATTATATTGACCATCTATGCAGTCATTCTTCTTTTTCTTTTACCGCCAGAGGAATCTGTTTACTTCTACTATGCTCTTGGGGTTATAGTGTTTTTAATTATCCCGTGTCTTTATATTGCTATACGCATTGATATACACGGTTTGTAATTTCGGAGTCGTTATCGGGCTTTATATTTTCCCTTATATGTCGGAGCTTTATGCTTTTGTTTCTTCTTCCCGACTTCAAGTCAAGCGAGTAATGGTCCAGAATTCATAGGTATGAAGTTTCGAATGATCATAATATATAAAGTAGAAAGGAAATGTAATAGCACGATTTGATTTGTCATATTACCAGAATATCCGGAAAAGACCGAATCATCAAGAAAAATATGTTCTTGATATATTTAGAGGTTAAATAGAATGTAAGAGTCGTGTAACATGGAAAATGATGATTATAAAATCTATGAATCATCATCTTCCATTAAAAACTTAGCATGACTTACTGTAATATAATCACGTTGGCCTGACGTCATTATATTATACTAACTCATGCTTCAATTCCCAACACTTCTTCAAAGCATTTATAATTTAAACTCGAATTTTACAGAATATAGAAACTAAAACAGTTTCCTTTATAAAGATATCGCAAAGAGATACTTAATTGCGGACATGAATCGTTATGAAGATATCTTTCGAAATATAGAGGATATTTATGATGATATTTTGGAATTTCTAAGTTCGAAAGTTGATGAAGAAAAATTTTCCGCAAGCTTTTAACATGACTTCGGAGCAAGATATTCTCTAAAGATTTCACCGGATCCAAAATTACCTGGATTCTTTGAATATAGGGTTTGGCCCTTGTGTTTGTCCTTGGTCTCCTCCATGGTTAGCTCAATCCGTTTTTCAGTTCCAAATTTTCTTTTGAGCTTTTCCAACATACCATTCTTTATTATCGAACTGTTGGCCCTTAAGACCATCTACAATTTTTCTGTTTCCTCTGCATTTAATGCAGCCATATTTGAATCATCGGTTATCAATCCGAAATGGTTTCAAGAAATTTCATTTTTAGATGATTAAACGCTGATTGCGATCGTCAAGATTCAAAGGATGTTTTCAAGAATTTTGAATTTGAAGTGTTTAAGCGTAAGATGCATCCATCAATGGATCTAACGGTTGACGAAGAAATGTTGTGATTTTCAAAAGTAAGGAATGGTAAGTTCGGTGGTTTGATTTGATAATTCATCATAGAATACAAATGAATATAATTCATGAATGTAGTGATCTTTAGGAAGATAACACTTGCTAAAGCTTTACTTAAGTTCCGATATGTCAAAATCAGAGTATGTAACTGAATTTGTATGAAAATGATTTTTCTTTGGTGAACATATACATATATCATGTGAATGTAAGTAGTATAGTTAACAACTGCTGAATCATAATGGAAGAATGTACAATGTAACATATTTATATGAGATATGAATATCTCTTGGGTTTTACCTACCCGTTAAAATATTTTTTACAATTAACAGTTTGTACAAAAGTGAAGATATACGTTCATATATGTATTCTTCAGATGTAATCATGGTTTTAATGAGCTAATATAATATTAAACTCATTTGATTTGCTGTTGAAACGAGAATAAATAATCTCTAAAACCTTAGAGATTTCATAATTGTCGTGAAATATTTCGCTAATGAAGTTATGAATTAATACTTCATCGTTCATTGTTATTGATATACTTCGGTATATGATGTTGGTGCTCTTGGAATTCTTGTGAAATTCATAAGGCACTAATGATATTTTCTAGAAAGTTTCGAGTACATCGAAAATTAAAGTATACAATCAATCATGTATTTGAGTAATACACTTGGTTTATTACGAAATGGAGTTTATTGTATTGAAGCAATGATTAACGATTGTTAAGTTATTAACAAAAGATGTACATCATAGCATATTGTGATATGAATTAACCATGTAGTACATACTAGTTAAGATTCACACGTAATAGCTTAGTACGAAAAGATTTATTATTGTTCCAATCCATATATATAAAGTATACATATGTAATTCTTCAGGAAGAATGAGTCAATACATCTTAACTCATTATTACTAATATTCCTTGGTATCTATGGGGCGTATGATGTTGATGTTTGAGGTACTGAGTGTGATGTTGAGGCGTGGAATGCGGATGTTGTCTTTGGTGAAGCTGGTGATGTTGGTGGTGATGTTGGTGGTACTGGTGGTACTGGTTATGCTGCTGGTGCTGCTGCTGGTGTTCGTAGGTTTCGCACCATATTCTCCAGAGCCACTACTCGAGCGCGAAGCTCGTTGACTTCTTCTATTATTCCGGGATGATTGGCGGTTCGGACAAGTGGATGAATAAGATCTAAAATTTTAGATATTATATATTCGTGACTGGATATCCTGGAAATGAGGGTGAAAATAGTGTTCCGAACGGGTTCGCCAGTAAGTGCTTCAGGTTCTTCACCAAGAGGTGAATTCGGTTGGTGGAAGGGATCACCTTCTTCTTGTCTCCATTGATTAAGTTTACTATGAACCCATCCCCAATTCATCCAAAATAGATGATGGCTGATTGGTTGGTTCATTCCGGTTACGCTGCCATTGGAGCTCGAAAAGTTCGAGGAATCCATATTATTTGTTTGGAATTAGGGTTTTTGATATGAGATTAGTGTTGAATACTGGATGATATATTCATCTCCTCGAATACGTGTATATCGCAAAAAGATTTCCGTAATTTATGGAGGGAATTTAGGAAAAGTGTTAGACAAAATCTATTGGGATAGATACAATAAGATATAATAAGATATGATGTGTCTATACTTTAATAATGGCAGTATGACGTGTCGAGACCATAAAGTGATAAGTATGTAATCTAATAATCTTTTGATTAAAGACTTTCAATTCGTATACTATGATAACCCAATGACATTTTTCGATTCACAAACCGATGCATAAAGGCATAAGGCATATAGGTACGTGATATAACAGGGAGTTATATACGTTTGTGTGCGAGTAGTAACAATTATAAGAGTTTCAAAATCATGGATAATATTTCATGTAATACATATGTAATACACATAACCATGATAGATGACTTATGAATGTCAAGAATTTCTGAAATCATTGTGTCGCATTTAGATGCGGTGGTGTAATTGGATAGTACTCAGGAAAGTGAGCAGAGTTCTTAGATTAGCTCGGCATTCTAAGATAAGTAAAGTTTCTAAAGTATAGTGTAGCATTTAATAGTTAAAGGCAACAATTAAAGGCACTATGGTCAAGAAAAGTTGTAGTCCTACATTAGGAAAGAGACTTTGATTAGAATCTTTAAGTCAAGTTTGGTAAAGCATGATTGTTAAGATTATAAGGCAATCCTAAGTGCTTTAAGTGTAAGGCAGGAAAGGTTATAGTTTCCTAGATTGCTAAGGCACCCTAGCTAGCAAGTAAGGCACACATAAAATTGCAATCCTGGTTCTCTATAACAGCCTGGTTATGCTCTGATACCAATCTGTAACGTCCTCCCAATAGGGTCTGGAAGAAACGTTACTAATATCAAATAAACCAACATATTATAATCGCATTTAACTTTATTGAGTACGCAGCGGAAAATGAAATGTCGTTACAATAATGGAAATAACGATAAAGTAATTGTTCATATGCAGAAGTAATAAATGCGATATCTCTTGATCCTAAATCCAAGTAGCATCACATAAGTAGTAGATAAGAAAGCTTGAATCAAACAGCACCTGAGACAAAACATGCTAAAGTGTCAACCAAAAAGGTTGAGTGAAGTTCATAGGTTTAACAAAAGTAGTTATCGTTGTTTTTAGACCACAAGATTTAGTTGTAAAGTTGATCTCCCGCAGGATCAAAAAGTAGATCTCGCAGATCCAAAAGTTATGCCAGTGCGTGATATTTAGACTAAACGTTCAAGTTTGCCCCATGACAAGTTGTGTCTGTCCTTGTCGGTTTAAATTTCATTATCAAGTAATACAAAGACTGAGTCAAATGTATCGGGGACGTTACTCCCGATAGGCCTACCCCCAATAAATAAGCATGCCGCAGCACTTAAAAATATCACTGTAGGGACTTAGTCGGACGTAGCCGGGTATAGCATAGTTTTAACAGTTGGTACTGATATTTAGACTAGACTTTCAAGTTTACCCCGTGTCAAGTTATCGTTTATACTTGTCGGTTGGGGGCTTGCTGGTCATAGCCCAACATATCACTAATAGTTGATACGTGTAAGTACTGATATTTAGACTAGACTTTCAAGTTTACCCCGTAACAAGTTATCGTTTATACTTATCGGTTGGGGGCTTGCTGGTCATAGCCCAACATATCACAGTTTAATAGTTAATACGTGTAAAACAGTTATAAAAGTTGTGCATGTATTCTCACCCCAAAAGTTATAAAACAGTTATGAAACAGTAAAAAGTGGGGCTATGAATTCACGTATATAAATATTGTAAAACAGTTATTAAAATATTGCATGTTAAAAATTTAAAAGCAAGTATGTGTCTCACCCCATAGTTTCAAAACAGTAATGAAATAGTAAAAAGTGGGGCTATGAAATTCACGTAGATAAATATTGTAAAACAGTTATTAAAATATTGCATGTTAAAAATTTAAAAGCAAGCATGTGTCTCACCCCATAGTTTCAAAACAGTAATGAAATAGTAAAAAGTGGGGCTATGAAATTCACCTTAGTAAGTAGAGAGAGTTATTCCTCAGAATAGAGAGTTGAACGAGTGAGCAGGAAAGTCAACCTATTGACATTTAAGAGTAGTTAAGTGTTTTGCCCATGTTTAAGTTTAAGTATGTGTTTAAGTATAGTTTGTTTTACTAAGTTTCTATTCCTAGTAAGTTACTATTTTTATAAAGTTTCTATTTTTTGAAAGTTTCTTATTTTACTAAGTTTCTATGACTAGAGAGTTTCTACTTTTATGATTGTTTCCATTTTAGGATACTTGCCGTATTAGATAAGCTTCCAATCACCCCTTTCCCTTCGAATGGCTAATTTAGATCTAGGGGCTTGAGCCATAGGACCCTTTAAATCGGAAATCCAAACCCTCTGCCTAGAATCTCGTAGAAACCATTCGTCAAGAAAGTTCGAAGATCTATACATCTCTAATACATATCCCAAAATGTTTTTGTGCTACAATATAATTAGTAGGTTATAGGTGCTAGTAATAGTAATAGTGTATACATGTTAAGTACTAGTATAAGTAGTATTAGGGTTTCATTAATTAGGGTTAGTTAATTAAAGTAGTAATTAATAACTAGGGTTTAGTAATTAATGTCCTAGGGTTTCATAAATGTTTAGAGTTTAATTAATTAGGGTTTAAGAATTATAGTTTAGGTGTAATTAGGGTTTAAGGTTTTAATATGTATATGTATATATAATTCGTATATATATGTATATATATATATATAAATATTTTTTTTTTACATGTATATATGTATATATAAATCTAGGTGTGTTTATGTATATACTTATGAATAACAAGTTTATAATATGAATATGAATTATCAAAGATCAAAGTTTATGTAAATAGTTTAGGGTTTATGTTATACCTTTGAAGATTCAAGATAATTAACAAAGAAAAGATGAACACGATGAAGATGGAAGATCAAAGCCTTGAAAATCTTGAAGAACTCCTTGAAGATTTTTGAAGAACACGAAGAACAAGCTTGAAGATCCGAATACCACAAGAGAGGGAGAGTGAGAGATTGTTTTTGAGAGAGGATTTTGGTGTGATTTGTGAATGAGAAACTAGGTGTTTATATAGTGCAAGTATTAGAGTGTTAGTCAACATAAGGATGTTCTAATTAATGATTTTATTTTGTTTTATAATTTTTAGTCAACAATAGGTGGTACTAGTTTATAATTAGTCAACATAAGGATGTACTAGTTTACACTTTATTTTTAGTCAACATAAGGATGTAAGATTTTTTTAGTCTCATTATTATTACTATTATTATTATTATTATTATTTTTACATTTACTACATGATAAGTATTATTTTCTTTTTACTAATTCATGACTTGTATATATTTAGTTCCCAATTGTTTTATTATTTATATAAATGTCACTTTTTATTTATTACTTATAGGTTATTAGTTATAATATTACATAAATGCATAAATTTTAATTAGCAGTGAGTGTCGACTAACAGTTTATTATTTTCATCTTTTATTAACTTGTCAATTTTTGTACAAAGTTAATTAATATGTTTTCTAACTCTTAACACTTAACAATTGTTGATTAAAGTTTAATCATTAAGTTTTAATTATATTGTTTGGGCTTTTAATATTGGAAAAATATAGAATGGAAAAAATGAGGGTCGTTATAGTTGCTCCGACACTACTTGCTCCGCCATTACTCGTTCCGACACCATTTTTCCTTTCGTTCTATTAACCCCTGGTCCGTAGACCTCACACTTCACCGCGCTATGACCATTTCTTTTACACTTGTTGCAAAATTTGGTGCAGAACCCCGAGTGATACTTTTCACACCTTTGGCATAGCTGCTTCTGATTGTTGTTGTTGTTGCGGTTATTATTGTTGTTGGGATGATTATTGTAGTTGCTGTTGTTGTTGTTGTTGTTGTTGGGCCGTTTGTTGTAGTTGCGATTGATGCTGCGATTATTGGGATAATTGTTGCGATTATTGTTGTAATTGCTGTTGTTGTTGTATTGGTGATTCTTATCACCATTTTCCTCCCACTTTCTTTTGACTTGCTTCACATTGGCCTCTTCAGCAGTCTGTTCTTTAATTCTTTCTTTAATCTGGTTCACTAGTTTGTGAGCCATTCTACATGCATGTTGTATGGAGGCGGGCTCGTGTGAACTTATATCTTCTTGGATTCTTTCCGGTAATCCTTTCACAAAAGCGTCGATCTTCTCTTCCTCATCTTCGAATGCTCCCGGACACAATAGGCACAATTCTGTGAATCGTCTTTCGTACGTGGTAATATCAAATCCTTGTGTTTGTAACCCTCTAAGTTCTGTCTTGAGCTTATTGACCTCGGTTCTGGGACGGTACTTCTCGTTCATCAAGTGCTTGAATGCTGACCATGGTAGTGCGTACGCATCGTCTTGTCCCACTTGCTCTAGATAGGTATTCCACCATGTTAACGCAGAACCTGTGAAGGTATGCGTAGCGTACTTCACTTTGTCCTCTTCAGTACACTTACTTATGGCAAACACCGATTCGACCTTCTCGGTCCACCGTTTCAATCCGATCGGTCCTTCGGTTCCATCAAATTCAAAAGGTTTGCAGGCAGTGAATTCTTTGTAGGTGCATCCTACACGATTTCCTGTACTACTAGATCCAAGGTTATTGTTGGTATGTAGCGCAGCCTGTACTGCGGCTATGTTTGAAGCTAGAAAAGTACGGAATTCCTCTTCATTCATATTCACGGTGTGTCGAGTAGTCAGTGCCATTTCCTTCAAAATAGTCAAATGGAACAAGTTAATCATACAGAATATTAAGAGTAGTTAATAGTATTTCGTAGCATAATATGAACTCATTTATAAAAGCTTTTTCTTCATATTAGCGTTTTATAAGTTTAAATTCGGGTAGTACCTACCCGTTAAGTTCATACTTAGTAGCTAATATACAATTCAACTACTACAATTCTATATGAAAAACTGATTATAATAATATTTCGCGTTCAAACTTTTACACAATATTTTACAAACTTACAATACCGCTTATTTTACATATAGCATGAAATATAGCACACAATAAATTTGATACAAGATGGTTGTGAAGATAATTCTAGCTAGTACACAAGTCGTTCAGCAAAGGCAATAAAGACACGTAATTCATACGTCACAAGTCATGCATTCCGGTTTTACTAGGATTACTTCCCATCCTTGGTCTTGTGGAACATAACCGTTATGGCCGTTGATAAGACAGCGTGTTGTAACGTCTTCAAAGGGACAAGGGTTACGTAATGTCCAACAGTCCCGTAACAATCTAAAAACCTCATTTCTTACCCCAATTACCGACTCCGTCACTTGTGGGAACGTTTTGTTTAATAGTTGTAGCCCGATGTTCTTGTTCTCACTTTGGTGAGAAGCGAACATTACTAATCCGTAAGCATAACATGCTTCTTTATGTTGCATATTAGCCGCTTTTTCTAAATCACGAAGTCCAATATTCGGATATATTGAGTCAAAATAATTTCTTAACCCATTGCGTAAAATAGCATTTGGGTTCCCCGCAATATATGCGTCAAAGTAAACACATCGTAACTTATGGATTTCCCAATGTGATATCCCCCATCTTTCGAACGAAAGCCTTTTATAAACCAAGGCATTCTTGGAACGTTCTTCGAATGTCTTACAAACTGATCTCGCCTTAAATAGTTGTGCCGAAGAATTCTGACCGACTCTAGACAAGATTTTATCAATCATGTCTCCGGGTAGGTCTCTTAAAATATTGGGTTGTCTATCCATTTTGTGTTTTTATACTGTAAAATAGACAAGAGTTAGATTCATAAAAAAAATACTTATTAATACAAGCAATTTTTACATATATCATAAAGCATAAGCACACTATATTACATATATTACACCACACGAATACAGATATCTTATTCCGACTCGCTTGTTTCTCCTTCTTCAATTTTGGTTCGTTTTGCCAAGTTTCTAGGGATATATGATGTTCCCCTAATACGAGCCGTCGTTTTCCACATTGGTTTAGAAAAACCTGGTGGTTTAGAGGTTCCCGGGTCATTGTTACAACTTAAGGACTTCGGGGGTTGACGATACATATAAAGTTCATCGGGGTTGGAATTAGATTTCTCTATTTTTATGCCCTTTCCCTTATTATTTTCTTTTGCCTTTTTAAATTCAGTTGGGGTAATTTCAATAACATCATCGGAATTCTCGTCGGAATCCGATTCATCGGAGAATTGGTAATCCTCCCAATATTTTGCTTCCTTGGCGGAAACACCATTGACCATAATTAACCTTGGTCGGTTGGTTGAGGATTTTCTTTTACTTAACCGTTTTATTATTTTCCCCACCGGTTCTATTTCTTCATCCGGTTCCGATTCTTCTTCCGGTTCCGATTCTTCTTCCGGTTCCGACTCTTCTTCCGGTTCCTCTTCGGGAACTTGTGAATCAGTCCACGAATCATTCCAATTTACATTTGACTCTTCATTATTATTAGGTGAGTCAATGGAACTTGTTCTATAGGTAGACATCTATCACATAATATCAAACGCGTTAAGAGATTAATATATCACATAATATTCACATGTTAAAAATATATAGTTTCCAACAAAATTTGTTAAGCAATCATTTTTCAAGTAAACACGGTCGAAGTCCAGACTCACTAATACATCCTAACAAACTCGATAAGACACACTAATGCAAAATTCTGGTTCTCTAAGACCAACGCTCTGATACCAACTGAAATGTCCCGTTCTTATTGATTAAAAACTTTCCATATTAATTGATTTCGTTGCGAGGTTTTGACCTCTATATGAGACGTTTTTCAAAGACTGCATTCATTTTAAAACAAACCATAACCTTTATTTCATCAATAAAGGTTTAAAAAGCTTTACGTAGATTATCAAATAATGATAATCTAAAATATCCTGTTTACACACGACCATTACATAATGGTTTACAATACAAATATGTTACAACAAAATAAGTTTCTTGAATGCAGTTTTTACACAATATCATACAAGCATGGACTCCAAATCTCGTCCTTTTTTAAGTATGCGACAGCGGAAGCTCTTAATAATCACCTGAGAATAAACATGCTTAAAACGTCAACAAAAATGTTGGTGAGTTATAGGTTTAACCTATATATATCAAATCATAATAATAGACCACAAGATTTCATATTTCAATACACATCCCATACATATAGATAAAAATCATTCATATGGTGAACACCTGGTAACCAACATTAACAAGATGCATATATAAATTGGATGGGGTTTGGATGGGGTTTGATATAAATTTCGAAGAACTAAAGCATCCGGTACTTTGGATGGGGTTTGTTAGGCCCAATAGATCTATCTTTAAGATTCGCGTCAATTAGGGTGTCTGTTCCCTAATTCTTAGATTACCAGACTTAATAAAAAGGGGCATATTCAATTTCGATAATTCAACCATAGAATGTAGTTTCACGTACTTGTGTCTATTTTGTAAATCATTTATAAAACCTGCATGTATTCTCATCCCAAAAATATTAGATTTTAAAAGTGGGACTATAACTCACTTTCACAGATTTTTACTTCGTTGGGAAGTAAGACTTGGCCACTGGTTGATTCACGAACCTATAACAATATATACATATATATCAAAGTATGTTCAAAATATATTTACAACACTTTTAATATATTTTGATGTTTTAAGTTTATTAAGTCAGCTGTCCTCGTTAGTAACTTACAACTAGTTGTCCACAGTTAGATGTATATAAATAAATCGATAAATATTATCTTGAATCAATCCACGACCCAGTGTATACATATCTCAGTATTGATCACAACTCAAACTATATATATTTTGGAATCAACCTCAACCCTGTATAGCTAACTCCAACATTCACATATAGAGTGTCTATGGTTGTTCCGAAATATATATAGATGTGTCGACATGATAGGTCAAAACATTGTATACGTGTCTATGGTATCTCAAGATTACATAATATACAATACAAGTTGATTAAGTTATGGTTGGAATAGATTTGTTACCAATTTTCACGTAGCTAAAATGAGAAAAATTATCCAATCTTGTTTTACCCATAACTTCTTCATTTTAAATCCGTTTTGAGTGAATCAAATTGATATGGTTTCATATTGAACTCTATTTTATGAATCTAAACAGAAAAAGTATAGGTTTATAGAAGGAAAAATAAGTTACAAGTCGTTTTTGTAAAGGCAGTCATTTCAGTCGAAAGAACGACGTCTAGATGACCATTTTAGAAAACATACTTCCACTTTGAGTTTAACCATAATTTTTGGATATAGTTTCATGTTCATAATAAAAATCATTTTCTCAGAATAACAACTTTTAAATCAAAGTTTATCATAGTTTTTAATTAACTAACCCAAAACAGCCCGCGGTGTTACTACGACGGCGTAAATCCGGTTTTACGGTGTTTTTCGTGTTTCCAGGTTTTAAATCATTAAGTTAGCATATCATATAGATATAGAACATGTGTTTAGTTGATTTTAAAAGTCAAGTTAGAAGGATTAACTTTTGTTTGCGAATAAGTTTAGAATTAACTAAACTATGTTCTAGTGATTACAAGTTTAAACCTTCGAATAAGATAGCTTTATATGTATGAATCGAATGATGTTATGAACATCATTACTACCTTAAGTTCCTTAGATAAACCCACTGGAAAAGAGAAAAATGGATCTAGCTTCAACGGATCCTTGGATGGCTCGAAGTTCTTGAAGCAGAATCATGACACGAAAACAAGTTCAAGTAAGATCATCACTTGAAATAAGATTGTTATAGTTATAGAAATTGAACCAAAGTTTGAATATGATTATTACCTTATATTAGAATGATAACCTACTGTAAGAAACAAAGATTTCTTGAGGTTGGATGATCACCTTACAAGATTGGAAGTGAGCTAGCAAACTTGAAAGTATTCTTGATTTTATGTAACTAGAACTTGTAGAATATATGAAGAACACTTAGAACTTGAAGATAGAACTTGAGAGAGATCAATTAGATGAAGAAAATTGAAGAATGAAAGTGTTTGTAGGTGTTTTTGGTCGTTGGTGTATGGATTAGATATAAAGGATATGTAATTTTGTTTTCATGTAAATAAGTCATGAATGATTACTCATATTTTTGTAATTTTATGAGATATTTCATGCTAGTTGCCAAATGATGGTTCCCACATGTGTTAGGTGACTCACATGGGCTGCTAAGAGCTGATCATTGGAGTGTATATACCAATAGTACATACATCTAAAAGCTGTGTATTGTACGAGTATGAATACGTGTGAATACGAGTAGAATTGTTGATGAAACTGAACGAGGATGTAATTGTAAGCATTTGTGTTAAGTAGAAGTATTTTGATAAGTGTATTGAAGTCTTTCAAAAGTGTATAAATACATATTAAAACACTACATGTATATACATTTTAACTGAGTCGTTAAGTCATCGTTAGTCGTTACATGTAAGTGTTGTATTGAAACCTTTAGGTTAACGATCTTGTTAAATGTTGTTAACCCAATGTTTATAATATCAAATGAGATTTTAAATTATTATATTATCATGATATTATCATGTATGAATATCTCTTAATATGATATATATATATATATATATATATATATATATATATACATTAAATGTCTTTACAACGATAATCGTTACATATATGTCTCGTTTAAAAATCATTAAGTTAGTAGTCTTGTTTTTACATATGTAGTTCATTGTTAATATACTTAATGATATGTTTACTTATCATAGTATCATGTTAACTATATATATATCCATATATATGTCATCATATAGTTTTTACAAGTTTTAACGTTCGTGAATCACCGGTCAACTTGGGTGGTCAATTGTCTATATGAAACATATTTCAATTAATCAAGTCTTAACAAGTTTGATTACTTAACATGTTGGAAACATTTAATCATGTAAATATCAATCTCAATTAATATATATAAACATGGAAAAGTTCGGGTCACTACACCTGAGCTGCCAATGAGGCGGAAATGTACTCCGACTCTGTAGTGGTTAATGCAACAACATCCTGTTTTGAACTCTTCCAAGAGACCGCACCTCTATTTAATGTGAAGACATAACCGGACTGTGATCGAGAATCATCTCGATCAGTTTCGAAACTTGCGTCCACGTAACCTTTTACGGCGAGTTCCTCATCACCAGACCCATATATTAGAAACATATCCTTAGTCCTCCTAAGGTATTTCAATATACTTTTAACTGCAATCCAATGACTATTTCCTAGGTTATTATGGTATCTACTTGTCAAGCTAAGAGCGCATGACACATCCGGTCTAGTGCATATCATTGCATACATGATTGACCCAATGGCAGACGCATATGGGACTTTCTTCATTCTCTCCTGTTTATCTTTCGTGGTGGGGCACTGAGATGAACTGAGAAGTGTTCCCTTTTGAATAGGTACCAAATCTTTCTTAGAGTTCTCCATCTTGAACCTTTTCAAGATCTTTTCAATGTATGCACTTTGATTCTAACCTATCAGTTTCTTGGATCTATTCCTGTAGATCCCAATCCCCAAAACGTATTGTGCTTCTCCAAGATCCTTAATGGAGAAGCATTTACTTAGCCAAGTTTTAACTCTTTGCATTGCCGGAATATCATTTCCAAATAACAATATATCATCTACATATAGTACAAGGAACATGATAGTGCTCCCACTAGCTTTCTTATATACACAAGCTTCATCACCATTTTTAATGAAGCCAAATTTCTCGGCTTCCTCATTAAAATGATGATTCCACATTCTAGATGCTTGTTTCAATCCGTAGATTGACTTCTTTAACTTGCATACCTTTTTAGGATATTTCGGATCAACAAAACCTTCAGGCTGAACCATATAGACATCTTCCACAAGATATCCATTTAGGAAAGTGGTCTTGACATCCATTTGCCATATTTCATAATCATAATGAGCAGCAATGGCAAGTAATATCCTAATAGACTTTAGCATTGCCACAGGCGAAAAAGTTTCATCATAGTCAACCCCTTGAGTTTGAGTGAAACCTTTTGCTACAAGTCTAGCTTTATATGTATCCAAATTTCCATGTATGTCGGTTTTCATTTTGAAAAGCCATTTACAGTCAACTAGCCTTGAGCCAGTCGGTTGTGTAACAAGTTCCCAAACTTAGTTGTCATACATGGATTGCATCTCAGCGTTCATGGCTTCCTGCCATTTATCTTTATCAATCCTTGATAAAGCATCTTGGTAGTTTGTTGGTTCATCCAAATCAACTACATAGCAACCATCCATGAGAAACCCATATCTCTCAGGTGGATTACTAATCCTACCAGATCTGCGAACGTCTTGTATATTTTGATCATTCATTTGATCATTCTCAACATTTTCATGTTGAGTGCTAGTGTCAACCAATTGTGTATCATCTACTTGATCTTGAACCTCCTCAAGATCTATCTTCCTTTCACTATTACCTTCCATTAGGAACTTAGTTTCAAGGAATTCAGCCTTCCGAGCAACAAATACATTTTGCTCGGATGGATCATAGAAATAGTATCCCATATCATCCTTGGGATATCCTATGAAGATACACTTCGTGGATCGAGCATTAAATTTATTAGGGACGTAACACTTAGGATAAGCTTCACATCCCCATACCTTTAAGTATGATAGAGATGGAGGTTTTCCAAACCACATCTCATGAGGAGTTCGTTCCACTTTCTTGGTTGGGGCCATATTTAAAATACGAGTCGCGGAGCATAGACAATAACCCCAAAATGATAGAGATAACGAGCTTCTAGCCATCATAGATCGAACCATATCCATTAGGGTTCGGTTCCTCCTTTCGGAAACTCCATTTAGTTGGGGTGTTCCAGGAGGAGTGAGCTGCGAGATAATCCCACAACTTTTAAGATGATCTTGGAAAGCCTCGCTTAGGTATTCACCTCCTCTATCGGTACGAAGTACCTTGATTGTCTTATTGAGTTGATTTTATACTTCGTTTTGATACTCTTTGAATGCTTCAAAAGTTTCGTCCTTATGTCTTAACAAGTAGACATATCCGAAACGACTGAAGTCATCAATGAAAGTAATGAAGTATCTTTCACCATTCCTAGTTATGGGCTTAAAGGGTCCACATACATCCGAATGTATTAATCCCAATAAGTCTTTAGCCCTTTCGTAGGTCCCTTTGAAAGGTGCTTTAGTCATTTTGCCTTGTAAACAAGATTTACATACATCAAACGAGTCTAGTTCATTTGATTTCAAAAGGCCATTCTTTTGGAGTGTATACATTCGATTCTTGTTTATGTGACCAAGGCGACAATGCCATAAGTAGGAATCACTCAAATTCCTTTTGAATTTCTTGGTGCTAGTATGGTATATTAAGCTACTAGATGATGTGTCATCATGAACCAATTCATAAATTCCATTTGAAGGCGAAGCCTTAAAATAGAATACATTATCTAAATAAACGTGGATATCATCATTAACAAAATTAAGATAAAAACCACATTGTTTTAAACGAGAAACTGAAATAATGCTTCGACATAAATCCGGTGCATACAAAACATTGTTCAAAATAAGTTCCAAACCACTTGGAAGCTTTAATACAAAGTCTCCTTGATCCTTCACTTGCACTTTGGCTCCATTACCCATAAAGAGGTTTGATGTTCCCGTTTGCTTGCTACTTCTTTTGAACCCCTGCAAAGAATTGCAAATGTGAGTTCCACATCCAGTGTCTAATACCCATGTATTAGAAGAAGTAATACTAAGCTCTATATATACCATATATATATTACCTGAGGTTTGCCCCGCATCCCTCTTTTTCTTCAACTCCATAAGGTACACCGGGCAGTTGCGTTTCCAGTGACCCATTTCACCGCAACCGAAGCACGGGTCTTCCTTGGGGTTTGCTTGTCCGGCAACCTTTTGCTTCTTGTTCTTGTTTTTGGTTGGGATAACCATCCTCCCCTTTCCCTTGCCTTGATGGGCAGGTCCTTTTCTCTTAGTTGCCTTTGGCTTAGAGGTGTTGTTACCTTTGGACCCACCATCATTGATCATTAGCACGGGTGAGGCCCTCTTCCCCATGCTAGTTTCCGCCGTTCTAAGCATGCCATGAAGTTCGCCAATGGTCTTATCCATCCCATTCATATTGTAATTAATTACAAATTGGTCAAACCTCTTTGACAAGGAGTTTAGGATAAGATCCGTGGCTAGCTCATTAGATATGTTGAGATTAAGACGGTTTGCGCGATCAATAAGGCTTTTCATCTTGAGGATATAAGATGAAACGGATTGGGAGTCGTCCATACGACATGCATGAAGTGCTCGAACGGTCTCGAAGCGCTCGACACGTGCTTGTTGAAGGAACATCTCCTTCAATTGTGTGATCATGTCGTATGCAGTATGATGCTCGAAATCCTTTTGGAGTTCGGGTATCAAAGTCCCAAGCATTAGGCAAGCGACTTGCACCGAATCGGCACAATACTTATCCCAATAAGCCATGCCTTCCGTATCATCCTCGTCGGGTTGATCGGGAATGGGGTCTTCCAACACATACGCCTTATCCTCAAGTTTGAGGACAATCCTAAGATTGCGGAACCAATCCATAAAGTTCGTATGGTTGAGTTTGTCTTTCTCGAGGAGAGACCTTAACGATAGGTTGTTCAAGTTAATAGGTACGTTTTGCATGTTGTTGTTATTGGCGGCCATCTACAAAATTTAACAAAGTTCATTTAAGTATCGATTTTAAATTTAACAATCAATACCCTTTAAATCCAATTGATATATATTAAATTTTAGAATCCAACGGTAAACCAAATTTCGGTTAGGTGACCTTTATCCCGTCATTTGATTTAGCTAGGTAGTCATTATATGACAATTGCAATCGTTTTGCAACTTTTAAGTTATGGGATCATGCAATCCTTTTGCATGACATATTATCCCATCAACGCCTATTTGTTCATCATGCTTCGGTGACCCTAAGTTCATGATTTCCAAATCAAGTCGTCCTACTTGTTTAGACATGTAAACTTAACATACAAGTGGTTAGGTGACCTTTATCCCACAAGTGTGCGAAATTTACCTTAATCATATTAGTTTGCTCATAACGGTTAGGTGACCTTTATCCCATTATAAGTTCCTTAATACGTCTAAGTGTCATACAATAGGATGGCGTTTAAACTTGTTAACCTAGTGTGAAGAGGGTTTTAAGTTTCCTTTAATTCTAGTTTGAGAAAACTATTACACCATACACCAACATGCATTTATTGTATGGTTTATTTGAAAATCCATTTTTCATGTCTTGTAATTTTAGCCAATTACATGATATAAACCATTATATATATATATATATATATATATATATATATATATATATATATATATATGATCCTTATCATGTTGTTAATAACCGTTTATTAATGTCCTTTTAGCCGTTTTTAATTTAACCATTTAAATTGTCGTTTTGCATGTCGTTAATAATGTCTAATTTAACCAATTAAATTTCCATTTTAGCTTGTTTGTCAACTTGTGTGATTAACTTGTAGCATACAAACATACAATCCACATAATCATACAAAACAACTACGCATGCAAAATCATATGTTCACAATCAAGCCATTTTGGTGGACATTTGTTTAGCCGAAAACAAATGCCACCGGTAAAGGGGTTATAACACAAAGTAGGAGATTTTAAATCTCCCACTTAATCTTGCATCCAAATGCTTCTTCATGTGTTCTTCAAGTCTTCATCATCTTCATCATTTTACAAAATATATCCTAATACATTTTTGTCTAAAAAAAATGAAATTACAACCTAATCTATTTTACATACCAAATATAAAATAAATTATATAACCAAATGAATTATTACATGCCAAATGAATAAATATTATTACAAACCAATTGAATAAATATAAATCAACCATGCATGCAACCAAACACAAGGTCAAGGCTTAGATTGTGAACTTTAACATACAACCAAGTATGAACCAAATGGAAGAACCAAAACCCACTTTTGGAACTCCATAAATTCGGCCATATTTTAAACCCACCAAAAACTATAAATTTTTGCATTTTACAATCATGCATGTACATAAAATGCAAAATATATAGTGAGTTTAATAATCATCTCGAAGCATATTTCAACAACTTCGGCTCTAGATACCATTGTTGGGATTTAACAAGTTACAAAACACTTAAAACAATTTAAGTATCAAATGTAAGCGGAAGCATGTAATTACCATTTAAAACTTGTTTATCTTTAAACCAATTAAAGTTAAATCCCAATAGTATCAAGTTGTGAATATAAGCTTACAAACTAACAAGAAGGAAGAGTTTATACCTCCTCAAAACTTGTTTGAGGACTGCTTGTAAGAGTGGATAATGAGGATGAAGATGATGAACTTGTGGCTTCTAATTTTAAGCTTTAAGTGTGCAAAATCCTAAGCCTTTCATTCACCAACACCACCCTTAAACTAGTTAATGTTTAGGACCCTTAAACACCTTGTTAACCAAGCTTGAAACCCCTTTGTTGTTGCTGGAAAAACCGACCAGCAGACCCAACAGAATGATGATGAAGATGAATGAATAAAAGCTTCTAATTTGAAGCCTCAAGTGTGTAATACCCACAAGCTTTTAATTACCAACACCACCTATGTTTAGTTAGGATTTTGTGACACTACTTTGCAACCAAAAACCAGCTCACAAACTCTCTTATTTGTGTGTATATATCACGGCCAACAAGCAGAAAAAAGAGGGAGAAGTCTAGTTCTTTGGTTGAATACTTGAGTCAAAAAATACATTGTTCAATGAGAAAGCCATGCACTTAAGAGAATGTGAATGTGGGAAGTAACAAAAGCAAGTCATGGGTGTTCCTCTTGGGTTCACAAATCTGCCACCCAACATAATAAAATAACAAATTTGTTATTTATAAAGATTGTTTTATAAAACAATGTACTTGCTAGTTTACTTATATTTTATAAACCTATTTATAATACATAGCACAATTTAATTGTTTGGTCCATAAACAATTAACTCCAAAATATATAAATTATCCAAATAATTTATCTCAAGTTATTACATTTTAGAAAACCGATTTTCTAAAGTCCAAGTGTCGTGTATTTATTTATTGATCCAATCATTAAGATAAATACATATAAAGTATTGGTAAGCTTATTATTGGGTATGACCCGACTTGGATAATAACATATTAGCCACATTAATTAAATATGTCTCTCGGGCATACGAAATACTTTCATATATATATATATATATATATATATATATATATATATATATATATATATATATATATATATATATATATATATATATATATATATATATATAAAATCCCTAATTTGTTATATATGAATATTTATATGAAAATATTAATATGATTAATACATACTTATGTGTCATATTACTATAAGTATATCTTCACCTCAATAATAGCAATAAAGGTTGTATTTCATTACAATGATAATATTAATAATCATAATACTGATAATAATAATATTTATTGTAATAATAATAATAATGATAAAAATAATAATAATGTCTCTAAAAATATTACATTTGATAATAATAATAATAATAATAATAATAATAATAATAATAATAATAATAATAATAATAATAATAATAATAATAATAATTGTAATTGTAATTATAATAATAATAATAATAATAATAATAATAATAATAATAATCATAATTATAATAATAATAATAATAAAATTGATAATAATAATAATAATAAAGTTAATAATAATAACAATAAGATACTACCTTAGAGTAACAAGCTTAAAAAAATAAACGGCTCAGTCAAGGTTCGAACCCTCGCTCACCCGAAACACCCTTAAACCACTTGTGCGTTCCATTTTATCTAACACAATATCAGACGCAAATTCATTTACACTGTAATTGATTCTATGACTAGTCTGCCATCAGCCCAATTACACAACGATCGGCCCAAGTACACAAATCTCGGCCTAAATTGAAAAAGGAACTCGGCCCAACTTTGAAAACATGTAACAGTCGACTTTTCTAGTTCGCCTTTATCTTCTTCGTTATCTTCATATAACATCATCATCAAAAAAATCCTCCTCGCCTGGTAATACAAACGCATCATCATCATCATCATCTTCGTGTTATCATCATCATAACCCACTGTTCATCATATTCCTTCTCATCATCGAAGAAAGAAAAAAAAATTAGCGATGGTGTTCGGTTTGGGTTATATTTGTCGAACAGGAATAGGGATTTGAGTGATGGTTGTCTTGATGGTTAGCTGGAATAGAAACATAAAACAGTTGCAGGTTCACGATGGTTTTTGGGTGGTCGTTTTTGATTGTTCTCGAGTTGAGTTCGAATGGTAATAGGAAAATAGAAAGGGTGATGTTTTGCGATGGTTAAAACTAAAACAGAAACACCATTGCAGCTGCTATACTAACAATGTTGGTAGTGGTTTCGAATCAAAATACAAAAGAAAATCTTAGGAGTGATGGTGTGGTCAATCGATGGTGGGTGTTTGGGTTTGAATTTAAGTAGAATCCGTAAGTAAACAGAAAGTTATAGTATATATATATATATATATATATATATATATATATATATATATATATATATATATATATATATATATATATATATATATATATATATATATATATATATATATATATATATATGAGATGATGGTGAATGTTAATGGTGTTTTCAGGTGGGTTTCGATGAGAATGGTAGGGTTGGTTATGGTGGTTCAAAACAGAAACAACTTTCAACAAGAAGGGTTTTGGTATTATGGTGTTGGTTTTGCAGAAACAACAAATCGAACAAAACATAATTAATAGAAGTAGTCGAGAGGTGGTGATGAGCCGAAGGTGTGGTGATTTCACAATGAAGAGGGTGTGGTTGTAGCAAGGGTGGCGAGATGGTGTTCAGTTTATGGTGATGATGGGGGTGATTAAATGTTGAGGTGGTGGAAGCTCGATGGTTCGGTGGTGGGTTTATGTCAGAAAAAAGTAATCGTAACACAGAAGTTGCAGTAGCAACAAGGTATCGTGCAGCTGAAATTTTCAGTCACGGTGGTGGTTATTTTAAATGGGTTTGAGGTGGTGATGGTCAACATGGTGTGAGTTGTTTGTTGGGGTGTTGGGTGAGGTGAAACCATAACCAGGAAAATAGAAGAGTGGTGATCGAGCTTTGATGATTGTGGTTGATCATGGAGGTGAGTCGAGGTGGTTGTGATGGGTGTTGGGTTTTGGTGCTTCAAGTTTGTAAACAGGAACGAATTAGTAGCATCATATAGGTGTGGTTATATGGTGGAGGTGATGATCAACATGGTTTGGTCGTTTAAGGTGATGGTTAGCAAAGGAAGAGAAAGAAAAAAAATGGTTGATTCAATGCATCCATACATATTACATAAGTCAGTATAATATATAGATCAAATATGGTGGAAACTAAAACCAAACACAGTACCAATAATAATAATAATATAATTATGAATAGAATAATCAAAGAGGAATTAATAACTTAGAAACGTGTTTAACAAATAGTACAGCAGCCATCATCTTAAATTTATCTGCCGACAGTTTTAACGGACTGTGTATCGTACACTATTTGAAATCAGTGGCGGATAAAAGTCTTCGGAAAAATCCCAAATTTTTACAGTAATTATATTTATTTATTTTAGTTATAATGGTATAAAATTTGATCATTAATTTATTAAATAAAAATTACATCAATTGTCCCTCTCAATTCTGAGTAAAATATAAAAAGTGTTAAAACTTAACAAATTAATAAGCCTAAAATTTATAGAACTCATTTTCGTATCACTGTTTATTTTAAAATTACATAAGTTTGAATTTAAATTGCTTAATATCAATCGGAACATCAAAGGAGTGTTACAAACATTTAATATTTATTTTTAATATACTTTAATTATATATAGAGATATATTTTAAATAATAATTATTGTAATATCCTATTTTTATTTTATTAATTTTTAATAACAACAACATATAATACTTCAAATTATATTTTGAATTATTATTTATATATACAAACACACATATCTATTTACAATTAATTGTTCGTGAATCGTCAAGAGCAGTCGAAGGGTAAATGAATACATGAACACAGTTCAAAGTTTATGAGATTTTAATATTACAGACTTTGCTTATCGTGTCGAAATCATATAAAGATTAAGTTTAAATTTGGTCGGAAATTTCTGGGTCATCACAGTACCTACCCGTTAAAGAAATTCCGTCCCCGAAATTTGATTGGGATGGTCATGGCTGACAATAAGTATGTTTTCATGACGCATATGAGCTAAAAATTTAGAGTTTTATCATCAGTGAGTAATATGGATAAAACAATTCGTTTATGTGAAGAGTACGAGTGAAGTTATCACAAAAGAGTGAAATGAGTAGATGTAGATTCGTCATATCTTTTGACGTAGATAGGATTTGATTTCTAGAGTTCAAAGGATTTGGAGAAAATCTTTGTAATAAGATTTGGTTCTTCGATAATTATGAAAATTAGAATCCTCTTTGGTTAAATGCGATGATCTGTTTCGATTGCTCTGTCGGATATTTCATTATAAATCTACTCCCTTCGTTTCCTTTATATTTTGGAGTTCCCTCCTTTTGTTTTCTCTTCCCACTTTAAGTCAAGCGAATAATAGTCCAAAATTCGTAGGTATGAAGTTTCAAATGAACATGACTAATGTTCTAAGAGAGAGGTTGTAATAGCACAATCTTGATTGGTTAAATTACCAGAATTCAAGAGAAAGGATAGAACTATCAGGAAGATATGTTCTCGATATGTTTGGAGATTAGGTAGAATGTAAGAGTCGTGTAACATGGTACATGATGACGTTATGGTCTGTGAATCATCATGTTTCATTAGAAAGTCAGCATGACTTACTGTAATATAATCACGTTGATCAAGTGTCATTATATTATACTAACTCATGCTTCAGTTCCCAACATTACTTCAAAACATTCATATTTTAAATTCGAATTTATCAGAATTTTTGAAACTAAAACAGTTTCCTTTATAATGTAACACTGATAACGCGAAGAGATAAATGATTTCAGATAAGAATAGTTATAAAAATATCTTCAAAAATATCGAGGATTTTTATAACGAAAGATACGATGATATCTTAGAATTTCTAATATCGATGGATGCTGATGAATTTCTAATATCTAATATATAAATATAGTGATTTGTCGGAGGGATTTAAGCCAAGGAGCAACGAGGTTGCTGGTATGTCTGTTGGTAATATGGTGGAATATAAAAGGTTCACCGGTAACAATAAAAGAGCACGCATATATATCAAGGTTATAATAAGGTTGTTTCAAACGAAAAGTCGAAGTTGACTTGCTGGAGCTGTGACAAAACTGGTTATCTCGAATAGGAGTTGCAAAGTTATTTTCGGTAATAATAACGCTAAAGGAATTAGCACAACTACGTGTTAAACATTTACTCAGTTTCTGAGAGTTTTTCAGGTGCATAACTATATGCATAAATCTTTCCTTCCGTAGATGAAGTGTGGTTGGTTCATCATCTCGATTGAGGTGTTTTCAAGAATCATGAAAGGTTTGAACGCAGATTGTAATCGTCAAGATACAAACGAGTTTTAAGATGAAATCAAGTGGCAAACTTGAAGAAATGTTTAGTTTCATATGTTATGATCAATATTTTAATTTATTTTAATTGTCCAATGTTAATATTCCACAGTTAGTAGTTCAATAATTCATATATAGTTTAATATAAAATATTCGAATTAATTAATACGTATCGTGACCCACATGATGTCTCAGACTCGATCACAACTCAAAGTATATATATTATTTTAGAATCTGTTGGGATTTAACAAGTTTCATAATACTTAAAACCTTTTAAGAATCATTCAAAGCGGAAGCATGTAAATAACCATTTAGTAACTTGTTAATCTTTAACCAATTAAAGTTAAATCCCAATTAGGATCAAGTTGTGAAACATACTTACAAACTACAAGCAAGAAAAGAGTATATACCTTCTCCTAGCTTGTTGATAGATGATGATGAAGATGATGATGAATGGAGCTTCAAAACAATAAAACCTCAAGTAGTTATACCCCAAACTATGCACCAACACCCTTGCAATTAGTTAGGATTTTTTTGACACTTGAATGAGCTTGCAAAAAATAAAATAAAGAACCCTTTCTACCTCCTAAAGGTCACGGCAGTCAGCTGCAGTATAGGAGAGTTTTTTTTGCAGAATCTGTGACAACCCGGAAATTTCCAACCAAATTTAAACTTTAATCTTTATATGTTTCCGACACGATAAGCAATATTTGTTAAATTAAATTTCAAGAATTTTAAACTATGTTCATACATTCATTCAACCTCGCCCAAGTTCCAACGATTCACGAACCATTAAACGAATATGATTATATATGTATATGTGTATATATATTATAACTTGAAACGTAAACAAAATATTAGATTAAATACTTTATATGATTGTATCTGTTTCAAAATGTTTATCAATGGAATTAGAAGATAAGATCAAATGATTGAATTATCAGATATATTGAATTATGATTACAAGTCTCTGTTGAAAGGCCCACGTTGATTTGAGAAATCTTTCCATTTTAACAATATTCGAAAAATGGTAAAGTGATTTATAAATAAGAACAAATTGTCAATCATTGAGAACTAGACAAAGGATAGTGGAAGATTGAATCTCATAAAGACTCGATTGATCTATTTAGTTTTAAACGTACAAAAACGTTTTCAGTTTATAAAGAACTTTATTATTAAAACGTATATAACTTTTATAAATATCTAGAACCACTTTTGACAACTCATTACTTAACTAGTATGATAAAGATAACGATATTTATATTTTATTTTATTAAATATATATAACGATTTAAATTAATATTATATATATTTATACGCGTATTACACGTATATAGTATTATACTTTTACTATACTTAAACCTTACCTTTACATTATTTTTACTTTACTTTAACTTTAATAATTCACTTTAATAATTCATACTTTAATAATTCATTCTTTAATAATTCACTTTAATAATTCATACTTTAATAATTCACTTTAATAATTCATAATTTAATAATTCACTTTAATAATTCAAAAATCTATTATAAATAGAATTCAATAGGTTTTATTATTTCATAGAAACTTGAAAATATTTTTCTCTAAACTCTCTCAATCGATTTACATATATATATTTACTCCGTACTATTTCAAGATATTATTAGTATACATAAAATATTACGATGGAGTGCTGTCCGAGTGATTTCAAATTTTTTTTCCGAGTAGGATAGGATTAAGGAAATTATGGATTATAGCTATAGAGGTGATTGAGTATGGTTCATGGGTATGCTCGTGAGGTCAATACAGTGTTTATCATTTCCGTTGCATCTACGTACCTTTCCTGCAATATTGAATCTCAATATTGATACGTGAGTACTCATAATTTAACTTTTACATACTAATAGTGTATCCCTGACTAGTGCTCGAGTATTTAGGATTATGCATGCTTGTACTTTTGATATTGCCCTTAGACAGGTTAGGTTGAATCTTGAATTAGTTACACTTGCGGTTGAGATAAGGTATAAGATATGCATGTCCTTGGAAAGCTAGCGAAAAATTAAGAACTTTTTCTTTAGATATCGAATGGTTTCGATGAACGGATTAAAAATTATAATCAATTGAATTTTTCATATTTTTATTAAAAATGATTATTATTATCGTAGTTTTTATCGTCGTTCTAGTTTTATCTTATTATTATCATTATTATTATCTTTATCAATAAAAGGGATTTATCACTAAAAATTGTTATTTTTTTTATTATTACTATCCTTATTATCGTTAAAGTTATAATTAGTATTATTATTATTATCCAATTATTATTATTATTATTATTATTATTATTATTATTATTATTATTATTATTATTATTATTATTATAATTATTATATTATTATTATTATTATTATTATTATTATTATTATTATTATTAGTATTATTATTATTATTATTATCATTATTAATATATATATCATTATTTAAAAATGGTTATTGTTATTGTTATTATTATTATTACTATATTATCATTAAGATAATTATTAGTATTATAATTAATAATGTTATAGTAACTATCATTATTAATATTAGTGTAATTAAAACAAATATTTATAACACCTAATTATTTTGATTACTATTATTATCATTATCATGAACACGATATAAAAGATGATTAAAAGCTATTAAACGAAACGATTAGGAAATAATGAGTAAGAGTATCATGATGAAATTAAAATATTATAAGATATTGATTTAGATAAAATTATCGTTCTTATTATTTTTATCATTACTATTATTATTAAAAGTATCGTTAGTATTAAAACTATCATTTTAACAAAAATTATCAATTTAATAGAAATGTCATTGTTACTATAAAATATCATTATTATTATTATTTTAAATAGAATTATTATTTTAAAGATAATATTAAAAATTATCGTAAATATTAAAGTTATCATAATTAGAATTATCGTTTTATCATAATGTCATCTTAATAATTATAAATATTGATATTTTTATAATAATAATTATTATTACAAAATAATACAACTTTTACTTACTATCATTATAGATATTATTTTATCAAATAAATATATGATACAAACATATTTTACTACGTGTAATAACTTACTTTAATAATACCTATCATATTATCTTTATGATATTAAATGAACCCTATAAATTTTATTACTTAATATATATATAAAAATATATTTTATTATATAAATTTAATATAAAATTTTATTTATTAATAAATAAATTATATTATTTACTCTAATAAATCTTTTAAAAATATTTAAAATATAAAACGACGATATTTAAACTATATATTTATCATGTATAGATTTTTGGAAATTATTTTGAGTCAAATTTACTTTTGTTGACTTTTGCATATTAGTCTCGAGCATTAGGATTGTGGTACACTATGACTTGACCTAATTTGTTAGACAAATATTGACCAACACATAAATATATATAATTAATTTAGGTTCGTGAATCCGAGGCCAACCTTGCACTTGTTCAATGATGTTATATGTATGTTTACTACGAAATACAGTATGGTGAGTTTCATTTGCCTTTTTACCCTTTATATTTTTGGGACTGAGAATACATGCGCTTTTATAAATATTTGACGAAATAGACACAAGTAATTGAAACTACATTCTATGGTTGAATTATCGAAATCGAATATGCCCCTTTTTATTAAAGTCTGGTAATCTAAGAATTAGGGAACAGACACCCTAATTGACGCGAATCCTAAGGATAGATCTATTGGGCCTAACAAACCCCATCCAAAGTACCGGATGCTTTAGTACTTTGAAATTTATATCATGTCCGAAGGAGGATCCCGGAATGATAGGGGATATTCTTATATGTATCTAGTTAATGTCGGTTACCAGGTGTTCACCATATGAATGATTATTTTTGTCTCTATGCATGGGACGTATATTTATGAGAACTGAAAATGAAATTCTTGTGGTCTATTAAAATGATGGAAATAAATGATTATGATAAACTAATGAACTCACCAACCTTTTGGTTGACACTTTAAAACATGTTTATTCTCAGGTGTTAAAGAAATCTTCCGCTGTGCATTTGCTCATTTTAAAGATATTATTTGGAGTCTTTCATAGCATATTTCGAAGAACGTTGCATTCGAGTCATTGAGTTCATCAAAGATTATTATTAAATCAATTTATAGTTGGATAGTGGATATTATGAAATGGTATGCATGCCTGTTAGTTTTCGATGTAAAGAAAGTTTGTCTTTTAAAAACGAATGCAATGTTTGTAAAATGTATCATATAGAGGTCAAATACCTCGCAATGTAATCAACTATTGTGAATCGTTTATAATGTATATGAACGGGTCCTTTCAGTTGGTATCAGAGCGGTGGTCTTAGCGAACCAGGTCTGCATTAGTGTGTCTAACTGATAAGTCGATAGGATGCATTAGTGAGTCTGGACTTCGACCGTGTCTGCATGTCAAAAGTTTTGCTTATCATTTTGTGTCGAAAATTAACTACTTATCATCCTCAGGAAATTACCTGCTTATCATTTTTAGTCTAAGACACGTCTTGCTGCATTGATTGCATGAATAGTGTATAGACAAAAATTCATATCTTAGCATATCTGCTAAATCATATCTTATCATATCTGTTACTTTAAACTTTGCCTGACATATCCCGCAAAGTCCTCCGTTATCTACGAAATCTTTTGATCTATATATATATATATATATATATATATATATATATATATATATATATATATATATATATATATATATATATATATATATATATATATATATATATATTCTATATAATTAGAATACCATCCGTTAGCCAAAATCATTTCATATCGAAAAAGAAAAAAAAATCCTTTATCCAATCGTACGAAATGGAATTCGTCATCAGTTCAAGTCACTCAGATTCCGAAATGGAATCCCATTCAAGTTCCGAAAGCAATGTGACCGGAATAGATCAGCCAATCAGTCATCACCTATTCTGGATGAATTGGGGATGGGTTCGTAGCCTCCTCAATCATTGGAGATAAGTAGAAGGTGATCCCTTCCATCCACCACATTGCCCTCTTGACGAAGAACCTGAAGCACTTACCGGCGAACCTGTCCGAAAAACCATTTTCTTGCTCATTTTCAGAGTATCTCGTCACGATTATATATTACATCAAATTTTAGATTTTATTTATCCGCTCGTCCGAACCGACAATCACCCCGGTGTAATAGAAGAAGTCAATGAGCTTCGCGCTCGGGTAGTGGCTTTGGAGAATATGGTGCAGAGATTACAAACACCAGCAGCAGCATCAGCAGCATAACCAGTACCACCATCATCAACGCCAACAGTACCATTTGTAGTGACCCGAACTTTTCCATGTTTATATATATTAATTGAGATTGATATTTACATGATTAAATGTTTTCAACATATTAAGCAATCAAACTTGTTAAGACTTGATTAATTGAAATATGTTTCATATAGACAATTGACCACCCAAGTTGACCGGCGATTCACGAACGTTAAAACTTGTAAAAACGACATGACGATATATATATATGGATATACATATGGTTAACATGAGATTATGATAAGTAAGTATCTCCATAAGTATATTAACAATGAGTTATATACATATAAACAAGACTACTAACTTAAGGATTTCGAAACGAGACATATATGTAACGATTATCGTTGTAACGACATTTAAATGTATATATATCATATTAAGATATATTAATATATCATAATATCATGATAATATAATAATTTAACATTTCATTAGATATAATAAACAATGGCTTAACAACATTAATTGAGATCGTTAACTTAAAGGTTTCAAAACAACACTTACATGTAACGACTAACGATGACTTAACGACTCAGTTAAAATGTATATACATGTAGTGTATTTAGATGTATTAAAATACTTTTGGAAGACTTCAAGACATATATCAAAACACTCATACTTAACGAAAATGGTTACAGTTACTTTCCCATTCTTTTCTTTCATCAAGAATTCTAGTCGTATTTTTACCCGTATTATACACAGCTTCAAAACGTACTTACTATGGGTATATACCAATAGGAACTAGCATGGGATTCCACTCTTGATTATGTCATGTATGACTAATCAATTTTAACTTCTACCATGAGCTAGTCAACTAACTAGAACTCCTTTTAACCCCACTCACCACTCACCAATTACCACTCATCATTCACTTCATTTCACTTCCAATTCTCTTTCTAATTCTCTCTAAACACACACACACACTATTATGAACATATTTTTCCAGTATTTAATCAACATCTTCATCAAAAAACACTTCAAGAATCAAGCTATAATCATTATAGGAAGAACACTTCAAAAATCCCTTCAAGTTTACTAATTTACTTCCAAGCTTTCTAATCCATTCCAAGTAATCATCTAAGATCAAGAAACCTTTGTTATATACAGTAGGTTATCTTTCTTATTCAAGGTAATATTCATATTCAAACTTTGATTCAATTTCTATAACTATAAACTATCTTAATTCGAGTAAAAATCTTACTTGAACTTGTTTTTATGTCATGATCCTACTTCAAGAACTTTCAAGCCATCCAAGATCCTTTGAAGCTAGATCATTTCTTGTCACTTCCAGTAGGTTTACCTACTAAACTTGAGGTATTAATGATGTTCATAACATCATTCGATTCATATATATAAAACTATCTTATTCGAAGGTTTAAACTCGTAATCACTAGAACATAGTTTAGTTAATTCTAAACTTGTTCGCAAACAAAAGTTAATCCTTATAACTTGACTTTTAAAATTAATTACACACATGTTCTATATCTATATGATATGCTAACTTAATGATTTAAAACCTGGAAACACGAAAAACACCGTAAAACCGGATTTACGCCGTCGTAGTAACACCGCGGGCTGTTTTGGGTTAGTTAATTAAAAACTATGATAAACTTTGATTTAAAAGTTGTTATTCTGAGAAAATGATTTTTATTATGAACATGAAACTATATCCAAAAATTATGGTTAAACTCAAAGTGGAAGTATGTTTTCTAAAATGGTCATCTAGACGTCGTTCTTTCGACTGAAATGACTACCATTACAAAAATGACTTGTAACTTATTTTCCGACTATAAACCTATACTTTTTCTGTTTAGATTCATAAAATAGAGTTCAATATGAAACCATAGTAATTTGATTCACTCAAAACGGATTTAAAATGAAGAAGTTATGGGTAAAACAAGATTGGATAATTTTTCTCATTTTAGCTACGTGAAAATTGGTAACAAATCTATTCCAACCATAACTTAATCAACTTGTATTGTATATTATGTAATCTTGAGATACCATAGACACGTATACAATGTTTCGACCTATCATGTTGACACATCTATATATATTTCGGAACAACCATAGACACTCTATATGTGAATGTTGGAGTTAGCTATACAGGGTTGAGGTTGATTCCAAAATATATATAGTTTGAGTTGTGATCAATACTGAGATACGTATACACTGGGTCGTGGATTGATTCAAGATAATATTTATCGATTTATTTCTGTACATCTAACTGTGGACAACTAGTTGTAGGTTACTAACGAGGACAGCTGACTTAATAAACTTAAAACATCAAAATATATTAAAAGTGTTGTAAATATATTTTGAACATACTTTGATATATATGTATATATTGTTATAGGTTCATGAATCAACAGTGACCAAGTCTTACTTCTCGACGAAGTAAAAATCTGTGAAAGTGAGTTATAGTCCCACTTTTAAAATCTAATATTTTTGGGATGAGAATACATGCAGGTTTTATAAATGATTTACAAAATAGACACAAGTACGTGAAACTACATTCTATGGTTGAATTATCGAAATTGAATATGCCCCTTTTTATTAAGTCTGGTAATCTAAGAATTAGGGAACAGACACCCTAATTGACGCGAATCCTAAAGATAGATCTATTGGGCCTAACAAACCCCATCCAAAGTACCGGATGCTTTAGTACTTCGAAATTTATATCATATCCGAAGGGTGTCCCGGAATGATGGGGATATTCTTATATATGCATCTTGTTAATGTCGGTTACCAGGTGTTCACCATATGAATGATTTTTATCTCTATGTATGGGATGTGTATTGAAATATGAAATCTTGTGGTCTATTATTATAATTTGATATATATAGGTTAAACCTATAACTCACCAACATTTTTGTTGACGTTTTAAGCATGTTTATTCTCAGGTGATTATTAAGAGCTTTCGCTGTCGCATACTTAAATAAGGACGAGATTTGGAGTCCATGCTTGTATGATATTGTGTAAAAACTGCATTCAAGAAACTTATTTTGTTGTAACATATTTGTATTGTAAACCATTATGTAATGGTCGTGTGTAAACCGGATATTTTAGATTATCATTATTTGATAATCTACGTAAAGCTTTTTAAAACCTTTATCAATGAAATAAAGGTTATGGTTTGTTTTAAAAATGAATGCAGTCTTTGAAAAACGTCTCATATAGAGGTCAAAACCTCGCAACGAAATCAATTAATATGGAACGTTTTTAATCAATAAGAACGGGACATTTCAGTTGGTATCAGAGCGTTGGTCTTAGAGAACCAGAATTTTGCATTAGTGTGTCTTATCGAGTTTGTTAGGATGCATTAGTGAGTCTGGACTTCGACCGTGTTTACTTGAAAAATAATTGCTTAACAAATTTTGTTGGAAACTATATATTTTTAACATGTGAATATTATGTGATATATTAATCTTTTAACGCGTTTGATATTATGTGATAGATGTCTACCTCTAGAACAAGTCCCATTGACTCACCTAATAATAATGAAGAGTCAAATGTAAATTGGAATGATTCGTGGACTGATTCACAAGTTCCCGAAGAGGAACCGGAAGAAGAGTCGGAACCGGAAGAAGAATCGGAACCGAAAGAAGAATTGGAACCGGATGAAGAAATAGAACCGGTGGGGGAAATAATAAAATGGTTAAGTAAAAGAAAATCCTCAACCAACCGACCAAGGTTAATTATGGTCAATGGTGTTTCCGCCAAGGAAGCAAAATATTGGGAGGATTACCAATTCTCCGATGAATCGAATTCCGACGAGAATTCCGATGATGTTATAGAAATTACCCCAACTGAATTTAAAAAGGCAAAAGAAAATAATAAGGGAAAGGGCATAAAAATAGAGAAATCTAATTCCAACCCCGATGAACTTTATATGTATCGTCAACCCCCGAAGTCCTTAAGTTGTAATAATGACCCGGGAACCTCTAAACCACCAGGTTTTTCTAAACCAATGTGGATAACGACGGCTCGTATTAGGGGAACATCATATATCCCTAGAAACTTGGCAAAATGAACCAAAACCGAAGAAGAAGAAGCAAGCGAGTCGGAATAAGATAGTTGTATTCGTGTGGTGTAATATTAGTAATATAGTGTGCTTATGCTTTATGATATATGTAAAAATTGCTTGTATTAATAAGTATTTTTTTATGAATCTAACTCTTGTATGTTTTACAGTATAAAAACACAAAATGGATAGACAACCCAATATTTTAAGAGACCTACCCGGAGACATGATTTATGAAATCTTGTCTAGAGTCGGTCAGAATTCTTCGGCACAACTATTTAAGGCGAGATCAGTTTGTAAGACATTCGAAGAACGTTCCAAGAATGCCTTGGTTTATAAAAGGCTTTCGTTCGAAAGATGGGGGATATCACATTGGGAAATCCATAAGTTACGATGTGTTAACTTTGACGCATATATTGCGGGGAACCCAAATGCTATTTTACGCAATGGGTTAAGAAATTATTTTGACTCAATATATCCGAATATTGGACTTCGTGATTTAGAAAAAGCGGCTAACATGCAACATAAAGAAGCATGTTATGCTTACGGATTAGTAATGTTCGCTTCTCACCAAAGTGAGAACAAGAACATCGGCCTACAACTATTAAACAAAACGTTCCCACAAGTGACAGAGTCGGTAATTGGGGTAAGAAATGAGGTTTTTAGATTGTTACGGGACTGTTGGACATTACGTAACCCTCGTCCCTTTGACGACGTTACAACACGCTGTCTTATCAACGGCCATAATGGTTATGTTCCACGAGACCAAGGATGGGAAGTAGTCCTAGTAAAACCAGAATGCATGACTTGTTTCTGGACGTATGAATTACGTGTCTTTATTGCCTTTGCTGAACGACTTGTGTACTAGCTAGAATTATCTTCACAACTATCTTGTATCAAAGTTATTGTGTGCTATATTTCATGCTTTATATAAAATAAGCGGTACTGTAAGTTTGTAAAATATTGTATAAAAGTTTGAACGCGAAATATTATTATAATCAGTTTTTCATATAGAATTGTAGTAGTTGAATTGTATATTAGCTACTAAGTATGAACTCAACGGGTAGGTACTACCCGAATTTAAACTTATAAAACGTTAATATGAAGAAAAAGCTTTTATAAATGAGTTCATATTATGCTACGAAATACTATTAACTACTCTTAATATTCTGTATGATTAACTTGTTCCATTTGACTATTTTGAAGGAAATGGCACCGACTACTCGACACACCGTGAATATGAATGAAGAGGAATTCCGTACTTTTCTAGCTTCAAACATAGCCGCAGTACAGGCTGCGCTACATACCAACAATAACCTTGGATCTAGCAGTACAGGAAATCGTGTAGGATGCACCTACAAAGAATTCACTGCCTGCAAACCTTTATAATTAGATGGAACCGAAGGACCGATCGGATTGAAACGGTGGACCGAGAAGGTCGAATCGGTGTTTGCCATAAGTAAGTGTACTGAAGAGGACAAAGTAAAGTACGCTACGCATAGCTTCACAGGTTCTGCGTTAACATGGTGGAATACCTATCTAGAGCAAGTGGGACAAGACGATGCGTACGCACTACCGTGGTCAGCATTCAAGCACTTGATGAATGAGAAGTACCGTCCCAGAACCGAGGTCAATAAGCTCAAGACAGAACTTAGAGGGTTACGAACCCAAGGATTTGATATTACCACGTACGAAAGACGATTCACAGAATTGTGCCTATTGTGTCCGGGAGCATTCGAAGATGAGGAAGAGAAGATCGACGCATTTGTGAAAGGATTACCGGAAAGAATCCAAGAAGATATAATTTCACACGAGCCCGCCTCCATACAACAGGCATGTAGAATGACTCACAAACTAGTCAACCAGATTGAAGAAAGAATTAAAGAACAGACTGCTGAAGAGGCCAATGTGAAGCAAGTCAAAAGAAAGTGGGAGGAAAACGGTGATAAGAATCACCAATACAACAACAACAGCAATTACAACAATAATCGCAACAATTATCCCAACAATCGCAACATCAATCGCAACTACAACAAACGGCCCAACAACAACAACAACAACAACAACAACAACAACAGCAACAACAACAACAACAACAACAACAACTACAACAATCATCCCAACAACAATAATAACCGCAACAACAACAACAATCAGAAGCAGCTATGCCAAAGGTGTGAAAAGTATCACTCGGAGTTCTGCACCAAATTTTGCAACAAGTGTAAAAGAAATGGTCATAGCGCGGCGAAGTGTGAGGTCTACGGACCAGTGGTTAATAGAACGAAAGGAACAAATGGTGTCGGAACGAGTAATGGCGGAGCAAGTAGTGTCGGAGCAAGTTATGCCAATGTAGTTTGTTATAAATTTGGAAAACTGGGCCACATTATTAGAAATTGCCCGAACTAGGAGAACACGAATGGATAAGGCCGCGGAAGAGTTTTCAATATTAATGCGGCAGAGGCACAGGAAGACCCGGAGCTTGTTACGGGTACGTTTCTTATTGACAATAAATCTGCTTACGTTTTATTTGATTCGGGTGCGAATAGAAGCTATATGAGTAGAGATTTTTGTGCTAAATTAAGTTGTCCATTGACGCCTTTGGATAGTAAATTTTTACTCGAATTAGCAAATGGTAAATTAATTTCAGCAGATAATATATGTTGGAATCGAGAAATTAAACTGGTTAGCGAAACATTTAAGATTGATTTGATACCAGTAGAGTTAGGGAGTTTTGATGTGATAATCGGTATGGACTGGTTAAAAGAAGTGAAAGCAGAGATCGTTTGTTACAAAAATGCAATTCGCATTATACGAGAAAAAGGAAAATCCTTAATGGTGTACGGAGAAAAGGGCAACACGAAGCTACATATTATTAGTAATTTGAAGGCACAAAAACTAATAAGAAAAGGTTGCTATGCTGTTCTAGCACACGTCAAGAAAGTACAAACTGAAGAAAAGAGCATCAATGATGTTCCCATTGCAAAAGAATTTCCCGATGTATTTCCAAAAGAATTACCGGGATTACCCCCACATCGATCCGTTGAATTTCAAATAGATCTTGTACCAGGAGCTGCACCAATAGCTCGTGCTCCTTACAGACTCGCACCCAGCGAGATGAAAGAACTGCAAAGCCAATTACAAGAACTTTTAGAGCGTGGTTTCATTCGACCAAGCACTCACCGTGGGGAGCTCCTGTTTTGTTTGTCAAGAAGAAAGATGGTACATTCAGGTTGTGTATCGACTACCGAGAGTTGAACAAACTTACCATCAAGAACCGCTACCCACTACCGAGAATCGACGACTTATTTGATCAACTACAAGGCTCGTCTGTTTATTCAAAGATTGACTTACGTTCCGGGTATCATCAAATGCGGGTGAAAGAAGATGATATTCCAAAGACTGCTTTCAGAACACGTTACGGTCATTACGAGTTTATGGTCATGCCGTTTGGTTTAACTAATGCACCAGCTGTGTTCATGGACCTTATGAACCGAGTGTGTGGACCATACCTTGACAAGTTTGTCATTGTTTTCATTGATGACATACTTATTTACTCAAAGAATGACCAAGAACACGGTGAATATTTGAGAAAGGTGTTAGAAGTATTGAGGAAGGAAGAATTGTACGCTAAGTTTTCAAAGTGTGCATTTTGGTTGGAAGAAGTTCAATTCCTCGGTCACATAGTGAACAAAGAAGGTATTAAGGTGGATCCGGCAAAGATAGAAACTGTTGAAAAGTGGGAAACCCCGAAAACTCCGAAACACATACGCCAGTTTTTAGGACTAGCTGGTTACTACAGAAGGTTCATCCAAGACTTTTCCAGAATAGCAAAACCCTTAACTGCATTAACGCATAAAGGGAAGAAATTTGAATGGAATGATGAACAAGAGAAAGCGTTTCAGTTATTGAAGAAAAAGCTAACTACGGCACCTATATTGTCATTGCCTGAAGGGAATGATGATTTTGTGATTTATTGTGACGCATCAAAGCAAGGTCTCGGTTGTGTATTAATGCAATGAACGAAGGTGATTGCTTATGCGTCTAGACAATTGAAGATTCACGAACAAAATTATATGACGCATGATTTGGAATTAGGCGCGGTTGTTTTTGCATTAATGACTTGGAGGCACTACTTATATGGGGTCAAAAGTATTATATATACGGACCACAAAAGTCTTCAACACATATTTAATCAGAAATAACTGAATATGAGGCAGCGTAGGTGGATTGAATTATTGAATGATTACGACTTTGAGATTCGTTACCACCCGGGGAAGGCAAATGTGGTAGCCGATGCCTTGAGCAGGAAGGACAGAGAACCCATTCGAGTAAAATCTATGAATATAATGATTCATAATAACCTTACTACTCAAATAAAGGAGGCGCAACAAGGAGTTTTAAAAGAGGAAAATTTAAAGGATGAAATACCCAAAGGATCGGAGAAACATCTTAATATTCGGGAAGACGGAACCCGGTATAGGGCTGAAAGGATTTGGGTACCAAAGTTTGGAGATATGAGAGAAATGGTACTTAGAGAAGCTCATAAAACCAGATACTCAATACATCCTGGAACGGGGAAGATGTACAAGGATCTCAAGAAACATTTTTGGTGGCCGGGTATGAAAGCCGATGTTGCTAAATACGTAGGAGAATGTTTGACGTGTTCTAAGTTCAAAGCTGAGCATCAGAAACCATCAGGTCTACTTCAACAACCCGAAATCCCGGAATGGAAATGGGAAAACATTACCATGGATTTCATCACTAAATTGCCAAGGACTGCAAGTGGTTTTGATACTATTTGGGTAATAGTTGATCGTCTCACCAAATCAGCACACTTCCTGCCAATAAGAGAAGATGACAAGATGGAGAAGTTAGCACGACTGTATTTGAAGGAAGTCGTCTCCAGACATGGAATACCAATCTCTATTATCTCTGATAGGGATGGCAGATTTATTTCAAGATTCTGGCAGACATTACATCAAGCATTAGGAACTCGTCTAGACATGAGTACTGCCTATCATCCACAAACTGATGGGCAGAGTGAAAGGACGATAAAAATGCTTGAAGACATGCTACGATCATGTGTTATTGATTTCGGAAACAGTTGGGATCGACATCTACCGTTAGCAGAATTTTCCTACAACAACAGCTACCATTCAAGCATTGAGATGGCGCCGTTTGAAGCACTTTATGGTAGAAAGTGCAGGTCTCCGATTTGTTGGAGTGAAGTGGGGGATAGACAGATTACGGGTCCGGAGATTATACAAGAAACTACCGAGAAGATCATCCAAATTCAACAACGGTTGAAAACCGCCCAAAGTCGACAAAAGAGCTATGCTGACATTAAAAGAAAAGATATAGAATTTGAAATTGGAGAGATGGTCATGCTTAAAGTTGCACCTTGGAAAGGCGTTGTTCGATTTGGTAAACGAGGGAAATTAAATCCAAGGTATATTGGACCATTCAAGATTATTGATCGTGTCGGACCAGTAGCTTACTGACTTGAGTTACCTCAACAACTCGCGGCTGTACATAACACTTTCCACGTCTCGAATTTGAAGAAATGTTTTGCTAAAGAAGATCTCACTAATAGTGACCCGAACTTTTCCATGTTTATATATATTAATTGAGATTGATATTTACTTTATTAAATGTTTCCAACATGTTAAGCAATCAAACTTGTTAAGACTTGATTAATTGAAATATGTTTCATATAGACAATTGACCACCCAAGTTGACGGGCGATTCACGAACGTTAAAACTTGTAAAAACGACATGACGATATATATATATGTATATACATATGGTTAATATGAGAATATTATAAGTAAGTATCTCCATAAGTATATTAACAATGAGTTATATACATATAAACAAGACTACTAACTTAAGGATTTCGAAACGAGACATATATGTAACGATTATCGTTGTAACGACATTTAAATGTATATATATCATATTAAGATATATTAATATATCATAATATCATGATAATATAATAATTTAACATCTCATTAGATATAATAAACAATGGCTTAACAACATTAATTGAGATCGTTAACTTAAAGGTTTCAAAACAACACTTACATGTAACGACTAACGATGACTTAACGACTCAGTTAAAATGTATATACATGTAGTGTATTTAGATGTATTAAAATACTTTTGGAAGACTTCAAGACATATATCAAAACACTCATACTTAACGAAAATGGTTACAGTTACTTTCCCATTCTTTTCTTTCATCAAGAATTCTAGTCGTATTTTTACCCGTATTATACACAGCTTCAAAACGTACTTACTATGGGTATATACCAATAGGAACTAGCATGGGATTCCACTCTTAATTATGTCATGTATGACTAATCAATTTTAACTTCTACCATGAGCTAGTCAACTAACTAGAACTCCTTTTAACCCCACTCACCACTCACCAATTACCACTCATCATTCACTCCATTTCACTTCCAATTCTCTTTCTAATTCTCTCTCAACACACACACTATTATGAACGTATTTTTCCAGTAGTTAATCATCATATTCATCAAAAATCACTTCAAGAATCAAGCTATAATCATTATAGGAAGAACACTTCAAG
Source organism: Rutidosis leptorrhynchoides (assembly GCF_046630445.1). Lineage (NCBI taxonomy): Eukaryota > Viridiplantae > Streptophyta > Magnoliopsida > Asterales > Asteraceae > Rutidosis > Rutidosis leptorrhynchoides. The sequence goes on along the minus strand of NC_092337.1, from coordinate 408,066,548 downwards.
AACACTTCAAAAATCCCTTCAAGTTTACTAATTTACTTCCAAGCTTTCTAATCCATTCCAAGTAATCATCTAAGATCAAGAAACCTTTGTTATATACAGTAGGTTATCTTTCTTATTCAAGGTAATATTCATATTCAAACTTTGATTCAATTTCTATAACTATAAACTATCTTAATTCGAGTAAAAATCTTACTTGAACTTGTTTTTGTGTCATGATCCTACTTCAAGAACTTTCAAGCCATCCAAGATCCTTTGAAGCTAGATCATTTCTTGTCACTTCCAGTAGGTTTACCTACTAAACTTGAGGTAGTAATGATGTTCATAACATCATTCGATTCATATATATAAAACTATCTTATTCGAAGGTTTAAACTCGTAATCACTAGAACATAGTTTAGTTAATTCTAAACTTGTTCGCAAACAAAAGTTAATCCTTTTAACTTGACTTTTAAAATTAACTACACACATGTTCTATATCTATATGATATTCTAACTTAATGATTTAAAACCTGGAAACACGAAAAACACCGTAAAACCGGATTTACGCCGTCGTAGTAACACCGCGGGCTGTTTTGGGTTAGTTAATTAAAAACTATGATAAACTTTGATTTAAAAGTTGTTATTCTGAGAAAATGATTTTTATTATGAACATGAAACTATATCCAAAAATTATGGTTAAACTCAAAGTGGAAGTATGTTTTCTAAAATGGTCATCTAGACGTCGTTCTTTCGACTGAAATGACTACCATTACAAAAACGACTTGTAACTTATTTTCTGACTATAAACCTATACTTTTTCTGTTTAGATTCATAAAAATAGAGTTCAATATGAAACCATAGCAATTTGATTCACTCAAAACGGATTTAAAATGAAGAAGTTATGGGTAAAACAAGATTGGATAATTTTTCTCATTTTAGCTACGTGAAAATTGGTAACAAATCTATTCCAACCATAACTTAATCAACTTGTATTGTATATATTATGTAATCTTGAGATACCATAGACACGTATACAATGTTTCGACCTATCATGTCGACACATCTATATATATTTCAGAACAAACATAGACACTCTATATGTGAATGTTGGAGTTAGCAATACAGGGTTGAGGTTGATTCCAAAATATATATAGTTTGAGTTGTGATCAATACTGAGATACGTATACACTGGGTCGTGGATTGATTCAAGATAATATTTATCGATTTATTTCTGTACATCTAACTGTGGACAACTAGTTGTAGGTTACTAACGAGGACAGCTGACTTAATAAACTTAAAACATCAAAATATATTAAAAGTGTTGTAAATATATTTTGAACATACTTTGATATATATGTATATATTGTTATAGGTTCGTGAATCAATAGTGGCCAAGTCTTACTTCTCGACGAAGTAAAAATCTGTGAAAGTGAGTTATAGTCCCACTTTTAAAATCTAATATTTTTGGGATGAGAATACATGCAGGTTTTATAAATGATTTACAAAATAGACACAAGTACGTGAAACTACATTCTATGGTTGAATTATCGAAATCGAATATGCCCCTTTTTATTAAGTCTGGTAATCTAAGAATTAGGGAACAGACACCCTAATTGACGCGAATCCTAAAGATAGATCTATTGGGCCTAACAATCCCCATCCAAAGTACCGGATGCTTTAGTACTTCGAAATTTATATCATATCCGAAGGGTGTCCCGGAATGATGGGGATATTCTTATATATGCATCTTGTTAATGTCGGTTATCAGGTGTTCACCATATAAACGATTTTTATCTCTATGTATGGGATGTGTATTGAAATATGAAATCTTGTGGTCTATTATTATGATTTGATATATATAGGTTAAACCTATAACTCACCAACATTTTTGTTGACGTTTTAAGCATGTTTATTCTCAGGTGATTATTAAGAGCTTCCGCTGTCGCATACTTAAATAAGGACGAGATTTGGAGTCCATGCTTGTATGATATTGTGTAAAAACTGCATTCAAGAAACTTATTTTGTTGTAACATATTTGTATTGTAAACCATTATGTAATGGTCGTGTGTAAACAGGATATTTTAGATTATCATTATTTGATAATCTACGTAAAGCTTTTTAAAACCTTTATCTATGAAATAAAGGTTATGGTTTGTTTTAAAAATGAATGCAGTCTTTGAAAAACGTCTCATATAGAGGTCAAAACCTCGCAACGAAATCAATTAATATAGAACGTTTTTAATCAATAAGAACGGGACATTTCACCATTACCACCTCCAACCACAACCGCGCCGTAAACCTCAACTTCACAATCTGTCCCACGAGCATCAACGTCATACGCACTATAGATACCAAGGAGTACCAACAACAATAACTGACGAAGTATTAATTCATAACTTCATTGGAGAAACATTCCACGACGATTATGTAATCTCTAAAGTCTTAGAGATTATCTAATCTAGCCCTAACAATAAATCAGTTAAGCGAACCAAAATGATAGAAGGAAGAGTAGAAACCCTGACAAAAATGGTGTGTGAGTAACAAGCTAAACTTGCTTTACCAACAGCATCAACAGTACCGTCAGCGTTATCAGCATCGTCAGTACAGTCAACATCCGAATCAACAACACTGATAACATCACAAACTCCGTCAGTTCAAGAATCACAGTGGACATCATTACGAATCAATAACGTGTATATTGTATCACGAGTTATGAAGAATTAACTCATTCCCTCTGAAGAAATTATATGTATATTATATATATATATATATATATATATATATATATATATATATATATATATATATATATATATATATATATATATATATATATATTGAAATAAATCTTTCCGTGCTAAGCTATTGTGTGTAAATCTTAACTACTAGGTTAATTCATATTACAAATATGCAATAATGTACGTCCTTCGGCCGCAACTTAACCAACGTTAACTACAATCTCTGTCGCAATTCAACATCATTCGTACTTTGCGAAATTCACAAGAATTCCACGAACCGAACATCATACATCAACAAATAATGAAGTATTGATTCATAATTTCAATGTCATTAAAGAAATACTGCGTAAAAGTTATGTAATTCTTAAAGCCTTTAGGGATTATTCAATTCTAGTTTCAAGCGTAAATCAAATGAGTTTAATTTAACATTAACTCATTAAATCTATGTTACATCTGAAGAAAATATAAATATATATATTTTCATAAAGACTGTAATAAAATTCTTTTGTACAAAATATTAATTGTGAAATTTTTTTTTTAACGGGTAGGTAATACCAGAGAGATATATAAATTCACAATTAATATGTTACATTCTTCGAATCTGATTCAGCAAATCATCCATTATACTCCCTACTTTCACAACAATATACATTCTTTTATAGAAATCAAAACAACCATACTCATTCAATATTTCATTACATATTCTGATTTTAAAATCTCAAAATTCAACTTGAGATATGACCAAAATCACCACTCTTAGATCCTTACATCTTTCACAAGCTATATTTTGACTTCAAAACTGTGTTAGAACATCAAATGTATGTTAACGATTACAATATGTGTTCAAACCCTTCGAAAATTTCTGAAGACACTTAGAATGATGAGCAATCGAGATGATGATCCAACCACATGTTACCCACAGTTATGTACCCGAAAAACTCTTGAAACCAAAGTAAAAGTTTAAACAACGTATCCGCGTCAGATTCTTTGGCATTTATTAGCAAAAATAACTTTGCGACTCCTATTCAAAGTAGCCAGTTTTGTCACAGCTCCAGCAAGTCAACTTCAACTTTTCAGTCAGACTAACCTTATTATAACCTTGAGATATACACCATCATTACCAGGGAACCTTTTACATTCCACCACATTATTAGTAGATGTACCAACAACTTCATTATCCATTGACTTTAGCCTCTCCAAAAAGTCATTATAATTATTCATTGAAACCCCATCATTTACTCATTCGCATCTTGTAATGAGAATTGCCATACGAATCATTGGGAATTAGCAATCAGTATTTTGAAATCTCGCAGCATGTCTAAGCCAACAGTTATATGTGTATATATAATGTCTATCTTCTGGACTTAATTTGAATGTGATGTTTCTGAAAAACACTCCGAACTACGAATTGGTTCTCCGAAAAAAAAATGCTGATGAAGCAGCAAAAACTATAAACGACTTTAAACGGTAAAAGCTGGATGATAATGATGAAGTGTGCTGGCAAAGCGCAGAAAAAGAGAAGTTTTGGAACTGGAAAATGATTGAGCAAAGTAGGAAGGAGGCTGTGGACAAATTACAAAGACTGAACCTGACTTCAAAGGATCCAAATGATTCAGTACCTGCTGAGGTCATTAATGAATACCTTGCTCCTGACTCTAAACCCCTGCGGACAATATTCTTCATCATCCTCTGATATTAGAAATTCTAAAATATCATCATATATTTCATTATAAATATCCTCCATATTTCTGAAGATATTTTCTTAATTTTTCTTATTTGAAATCATTTAGCTCTTCGCGCTATCTGTATTACATCATAAAAGAAACTATTTTAGTTTCTAAATTCTGAAACATTCAAGTTTAAAATAGGAATATTTTGAAGTAGTGTTGGGAACTGAAGCATGAATTAGTATAATATAATGACACTTGATCAATGTGATTATATTATAGTAAGTCATGCTGAGTTTCTAAATGGAACGTGATGATTCACAGATCATAACATCATCATGTGCCATGTTATACGACTCTTGTATTCTATTTAATCTCTAAAATATCAAGAAAATATTTCTTGATGATTCGGCCTTTTCTAAGGTATTCTAGTAATTTGACAAGTCAAGATCGTGCCATCACAATTTCCATCCTAGAACATTAACAATGTTCATTCTGAAATTCATATCTGTGAATTCTGGACCATTACAAGAGGTGCTTAATCGCAAGAAGAAGAAACGAAAGGACAAAACTCCGAAATAGAAAGTGGGGTATAAATTGCAGCAAATAAAAGAGAGCATTAACTGTGAATGATAATGATTATAGAAGACAGAAGCAGAGACTTTGAAATATAAGGGAACATATAAAGCCCAACAACAAACCAGAAATTATAAATCATATATATCGATGCATATAGCAATATAAAGACACGGGAGAACTAGAAACACTATAAACCCAAGAGTATAGTAGAAGTAAATAGATTCTTCCGGCGGTAGATGAAAAAGAAGAATGACCGATATGAAAGTTAGAAGTATATTGAGAATCAGAACTGGATGGAGCATATTGATGAATACTTTAAAATATGAGTTGAGGGGGAAAGAATAGAAGGTGATGAAACATGACTAGGAACTTAGAAATCAACAGATTTAACTCACACAATGGCGGAATAAGTGAATCAAACCCTCTGGTGAATAGGTTAAGTTTTTTTTTTTGATTAATTTAGTCAAACCACAACTAAATCAAGTGTGATTAGATCAACACCTAGAGCTATTATTCACCACCTGGGTGATTTGGACTGAGAGAGAATCGGAGGAGCTCACTAGATCTGAGTGTGTGTAACAAATGAGAGGCTTAACCTAAAATGAAGAACATATGACTTTATATACCCCTGCTGTTGACTCACCCATACGATTCATTCATCACACATACGAGTTGGCTTCATCAGCCGTACGGGTGATCACTCACTCGTGTCTTCTCATTTAGGTTGTAATTGTGACTTAGCTCAGCATCAATCGTGCGTATGAGCCTGTCAATCGTACTAGTGAGGCTTCACTCGTACATCTGACTAAGTCTAACATAGTCAAACATCTAAATCTCGTTCCTGCAGTTCCTGTAACCACATACAAACACGAATAGAATAATAACGAGCAATCATGGTGGCCTGTAAACTGTTGTACCCGCAATGGACGTGGGTAGATGTCTAGGGACTTGCATAAAATGCATCAACCGAAGGTGTGAGTTGTAAGGAAATGAAGGAGGTGAATTTATAAGAAAATCTCCGACAGAACAATTAAAATGGACGATCGGATTTAAAGCAGATCCTAATTCCCTTGATTACCGGAGAGTCAAATCTTATTAAGAAGATTTTCTTCAAATCCCTTGAAATATGGGAATCAATCATATCTACTGTTGTCATAACCCGTCCTTAACCATAAGAACGTGTTAGATAACGTATGATTTCATAGCGAGGTATTGACCTCTATATGCGACATTTTTAAAAGAACAACTGCATATATTTTACATTACAAACCATAATTCTTATTTTTGATACAAGCTTTAGACAATAAAAAGATGATTATCGTTTAGCGATAATCTTAGACTTACAAACTTTACATGTGATGATAACAATACGATTTCTAGCATATTTTACATTACAAATCCTCCGATATGCAGTTTTATTTTTGACACAAATATGCATACTCAAGATCTTGTTTAAATTCAACATGTTGCAGCGGAAGCTTCTAATTATCACCTGAGAATAGACATGTTTAAAACATCAACATAAAGTTGGTGAGATATAGGTTTAATGCCGGCAGCGATATAAATATAGACCACAAGATTTCATATATAAACATTTTAATAAAAATATTCTAAGTGGTTGAGCACTTGGTAACCATACTTAACATTTAATCACGTCGCATATTCCCTTTATTATGAAATCTTACTACACCGTACCAAGTGTAGTCACAAAACGAAGTACTGTGCAACCGTTGAATACTGGTCGTCCAGTCCGGTTGGGGTTGTCAGGCCCGATAGATCTATCAACAGGATTCGCGTTTACAATACCGCTGTAAATAACAGTTACCAAGCTACAGGGAAGTATGCCAGTGGTACAACTCAACGTAGAATATATTTTTCAGTTACTTGTGTCCATAACGTAAAACATAAAATACATGTATTCTCATCCCGAAATACTTAGAGTTTAAAAGTGGGACTATATACTCACTTTCGTCTTGAAGATATGTAATTTTGACTTGGTCTCCGATTGATATCACAAACCTAACCATATATAATATATCAATACCTTTTCTTTTTAAACAATCGTCACATATATATACTTTTAATACTTTTAATAATTCCTTAGTCCGTAGTTAGCAGTTCGATGTTAGTAATTCAATTTTAAATGGTTCATTTTTAGGTATTTAATAAACCCCCAACGAAATAAATAAAACCCCCATCGTATATGTATTGGTCGAGATTAATCTTGACCCACGGTACCGGTGTTGTCAAATGACGTGTTGCGTACAATCATGGGATCTTATGATTAATCTTCTCGTATTGTTTACGGGTGATCCTGAACCATATAAAATTAAATTATGAGTACATATATATAAAATATCATGTTATTTTAAAAAGATGTGATTTATTTAATTTTCTCCAATTATTTTCGTAGCTAAACTAGTCTTAGATATCCGATCTCGTTTTGGTCATAGTTTCTTCGTTACAACTCCGTTTTCGTTGATTCAACTTGCCACTTCCTTGGATCGAGTCCCTCTTTAAGACTATGAACTGTAAATACCTTAGTTTGTATTCGAAATCACAGGTCATAGGTCAAACTTTAGTGAAACTTATGGAGTTGATCATTTTCCATCATGTAAACAACCTTAAATGATTATTTTTCTAAAAATACTTATACTTTGAGTTAAATCATGAAATTTTTATGTGTTAACATATTCATAGTAAATATCAATTTTCCAGAAAATAAGCCTCCAATTCAAAGTTCAAAATAGTTTTTAATTATCCAACCCAAAACAGCCCCCGGTTACACTCCGACACCGTAGATTCAGTTTTAAGGTGTTCTTTGAAAAACCAAGTTATACCTTGTTAAATTAGCATATATTTAAGTTATATTACAGGTCTTGAAGTATTTTAAAAGTTAAGTTAGAAGGATCTATTTAGTTTGCAAACAAGTTTGAAAACATTCAAACTATGTTCTTGTTGTTAAAATTTTATACCATAAAATAAGATAGCTATATATATATGAATCGAATAAGGTTATGAACAAAGTTACTACCTCAAGTTACTTGGACAAGATTGCTGTAAAAGAGGAGTAAGAACCTAGAACCAAAAGAGTGATGGAATTGGATGAAAGATTGGAAGTAAACTTGTGTTCTTGAAAGGATTCTTGAAGTGTTCTTGTATGGTTTTTCTTATGATGATTAAGGGTTGTTTTTGAAGCTAAATGATGGGGAAAATGCTTGGAGATGATCAAGTATGAAGTTAAGAGTATTTTGAGAGAGAAATGGGAGTGTAAGTATGAGAAAATGGGGTGAAGAAATGGTGTGCATGCATAAAAACGTTTTTAGGTTATAAAGGAAAAAAAAGATACCTAACTTTGTTTTCTTGCTAAATAATTCATGCTACTTGACAAATGGTTGGTTCCACATGTTTCTTAATCATTTAAGGCTGCTAAGGAGCAGATTTTTATTGGTATATACCAATAGTAAATACATCTAGAAGCTGCGTATGATACGGGTACATATACCCTAGATATACGTGTAGAAATCTTTGAGAAAACGGAACGAGGATTCAAATATAGCTATCTTTTGTAAATATACTTATATTGTTTTATGTATGTAAGCCCTTTAAAAGTGATAAAATACATATCTATACGATGCATGTATAAGTATTATAGGTTATAAGTATTTATGTCGAAGAACGTTACGTATAGTTATCGTTTTGAAAACTTAAGTTAGTAGTTTCAAAATATACTTATAACTCATTGTTATTAGTACCCAATGAGATGTTAAACATCCTTAGATCATGTTAAATATATATAGATACATATATATACATAAATGTATAATTATCGTATGTTATATAGTTCGTGATATCATCGGTCAAATTGGACGGTCAAACGTTGTGTAAAACTCTTTTCAAAAACATAAATCTCAATAATTTAGATTGCTTATCATGTTGGTAAGGTTTAATTTATGTAAATATTAATCTTATAAGTATAAATTGATCGAAAAAGTCCGGGTCATTACAGTACCTACCCGTTAAATAAATTTCGTCCCGAAATTTTAAAATCGTACCTATTTTGCGTCATCGGGAAACAAATGCGGGTATTTTTGTTTCATTTGATCCTCTCGCTCCCAAGTAAACTCGGGACCTCTTCGTGCATTCCAACGAACTTTAACGATCGGTATGTTGCTCTGCTTGAGCCGTTTAACTTCACGATCCATGATCTCGATTGGTTTTTCTATGAATTGTAGTTTCTCGTCAACTTGAATTTCTTCAAGAGGAATGGTGAGGTCTTCCTTTGCAAGACACTTCTTAAGGTTCGAGACGTGAAATGTATTATGTACTCCGGCGATGCGTTCGATGATCTTGAACGGGCCTACATATCTTGGGTTCAGTTTACCTCTTTTACCGAAACGTATTACACCTTTCCAAGGTGACACCTTTAGCATAACCATGTCACCGATCTGAAACTCTAATGGTTTCCTTCGGACATCGGCGTAGCTCTTTTGGCGACTACGGGCTGTTTTCAATCTCTCCTTGATTTGTACTATCTTTTCAGTAGTTTCATGTATGATCTCGGGACCAGTTAATTGTCGATCTCCTACTTCATTCCAACAGATAGGAGATCTACACTTCCTTCCATACAATGCTTCGAATGGTGCAGCTTTAATGCTCGCATGATAACTATTATTATACGAGAATTCTGCTAATGGTAGATATTTATCCTATCCGTTTCCAAAATCGATCACACATGCCCTGAGCATGTCTTCAAGTGTCATAACCCGTCCTTAACCATAAGAACGTGTTAGATAACGTATGATTTCATTGCGAGGTATTGACCTCTATATGCGACATTTTTAAAAGAGAAACTGCATATATTATACATTACAAACCATAACCATTATTTTTGTTACAAGCTTTAGACAATAAAAAGATGATTATCGTTTAGCGATAATCTTCGACTTACAAACTTTACATATAATGATAACAACACGATTTCGAGCATATTTTACAACACAAATCCTTGGGTATGCAGTTTTATTTTTGACACAAATATGCGTACGCAAGATCCTGCTCAAATTCAACATAATGCAGCGGAAGCTTTAGTAATCACCTGAGAATAGACATGTTTTAAAACGTCAACATAAAGTTGGTGAGATATAGGTTTAGTGCCGGCAGCAATATATATATAGACCACAAGATTTCATATATAAACAGTTTAATAAAAATATTCTAAGTGGTTGAGCACTTGGTAACCATACTTAACATTTAATCACGTCGCATATTCCCTTTATTATGAAATCTTACTACACCGTACCAAGTGTAGTCACGAAACGAAGTACTGTGCAACCGTTGAATACTGGTCGTCCAGTCCGGTTGGGGTTGTCAGGCCCGATAGATCTATCAACAAGATTCGCGCTTACAATACCGCTGTAAATATTAGTTACCAAGCTACAGGGAAGTATGCCAGTGGTACAACTCAACGTAGAATATATTTTTCAGTTACTTGTGTCCATAACGTAAAACATAAAATACATGTATTCTCATCCCGAAATATTTAGAGTTTAAAAGTGGGACTATATACTCACTTTCGTCTTGAAGATATGTAATTTCGACTTGGTCTCCGATTGATATCACGAACCTATCCATATATAGTTTATCAATATATTTCTATTTTAAACAATCGTCACATATATATACTTTTTATACTTTTAATAGTTTTAATAATTTCTTAGTCCGTAGTTAGCAGTCCGATGTTAGTAATTCAATTTTAATGGTTCATTTTTAGGTTTTTAATAAACCCCCAATGAAATAAATAAAAACCCCCATCGTATATGTATTGGTCGAGATTAATCTTGACCCATGGTACCGGTGTTGTCAAATGACGTGTTGCGTACATAAAGTACCGGTGTTGTCAAATGACGTGTTGCGTACAATCATGGGATCTTATGATTAATCTTCTCGTATTGTTTACGGGTGATCCTGAACCATATAAAATTAAATTATGAGTACATATATATAAAATATCATGTTATTTTAAAAAGATGTGATTTATTTAATTTTCTCCAATTATTTTCGTAGCCAAACTAGTCTTAGATATCCGATCTCGTTTTGGTCATAGTTTCTTCGTTACAACTCCGTTTTCGTTGATTCAACTTGCCACTTCCTTGGATCGAGTCCCTCTTTAAGACTTTGAACTGTAAATACCTTAGTTTGTATTCGAAATCACAGGTCATAGGTCAAACTTTAGTGAAACTTATGAAGTTAATCATTTTCCATCATGTAAACAACCTTAAATGATTATTTTTCTAAAAATACTTATACTTTGAGTTAAATCATGAAATTTTTATGTGTTATCATATTCATAGTAAAAATCATTTTTCCAGAAAATAAACCTCCAATTCAAAGTTTAAGATGGTTTTTAATTATCCAACCCAAAACAGCCCCCGGCTGCACTCCGACGTCATAAAAACAGTTTTTAAGGTGTTCTTTGAAAAACCAAGTTATACCTTGTTAAATTAGCATATTTTTAAGTTATATTACAGGTCTTGAAGTATTTTAAAAGTTAAGTTAGAAGGATCTATTTAGTTTGCGAACAAGTTTGAAATCATTCAAACTATGTTCTAGTTTATAAACTCTTATATATATAGCTATAAATATATGAATTGAAAAAGAGTTGAAGTAGAGTTTTTACCTCAAGTTTAAAATGTAAAGTTGCTGGAAAGAAGTAGTAAAATAAAAGTTGAGAGAGTTCTTGTAAGTGTGTGTGAAAATTGGAAGTAAAATTTGGAAAATGAATGTGTAAAAATGAGTTAGAAATGGTGCTTATTTATAGGCTTGAAAATTTGGTTTTTAGTGAAAATATCTAAGATAAGTTAAAATTTATTATGTCATGAATGACATATTATTCCAATAATTGAAGATTTCTATTGGTATATACCAATAGTAAATACTTCTAGAAGCTGTGTATAGTACCCTAGATATACGTATAGGATTATTGAGGAAACGGAACGAGAATTCAAATATAACTATCTTTTGTAAATATACTTATATTGTTTTATGTATAAAAGCCCTTTAAAAATGATTAAATACATTACTTATACGATATATGTATAAACATTATAAATCATCAGTATTTATGTCAAATAACGTTACGTATGGTTATTGTTTTGAAAACTTAAGTTAGTAGTTTCAAAATATACTTATGACTTTTTGTTATTAATACAAAATGAGATATTAAAACATCCTTAGATCATGTTAAATATGTATGTATAATTATCATATATTGTATAGTTCGTAATATCATCGGTCAAACTAGACGGTCAAACGTTGTGTAAAACTCTTTTCAAAAACATAAATCTTAACAATTTGGATTGCTTATCATGTTGGTAAGGTTTAATTTATATAAATATTAATCTTATAAGTATAGAACGATCGAAAAAGTGCGGGTCATTACAGTACCTACCCGTTAAATAAATTTCGTCCCGAAATTTTAAAATTGTACCTATTTTGCGTCATCGGAAAACAAGTGTGGATATTTTTGTTTCATTTGATCCTCTCGTTCCCAAGTAAACTCGGGACCCCTTCGAGCATTCCAACGAACCTTAACGATCGGTATGTTGCTCTGCTTGAGCCGTTTAACTTCACGATCCATGATTTCGATTGGTTTTTCGATGAATTGTAGTTTCTCGTCGACATGGATTTCTTCAAGAGGAATGGTGAGGTCTTCCTTTGCAAGACACTTCTTAAGGTTTGAGACGTGAAAGGTATTATGTACTCCGGCGAGTTGTTGCGGTAACTCGAGTCGATAAGCTACCGGTCCAATGAGTTCGATGATCTTGAACGGGCCTACATACCTTGGGTTTAGTTTACCCCTTTTTCCAAAACGTATTACACCTTTCCAAGGTGACACCTTTAACATAACCATGTCACCGATCTGAAACTCTAATGGTTTCCTTCGAACATCGGCGTAGCTCTTTTGGCAACTACGGGCTGTTTTCAATCTCTCCTTGATTTGTACTATCTTCTCAGTCGTTTCGTGTATGATCTCGGGACCAGTTAATTGTCGATCTCCTACTTCATTCCAACAAATAGGAGATCTACACTTCCTTCCGTACAATGCTTCGAATGGCGCAGCTTTAATGCTCGCATGATAACTATTATTATACGAGAATTCTGCTAATGGTAGATATTTATCCCATCCGTTTCCAAAATCGATCACACATGCCCTGAGCATGTCTTCAAGAGTCTGAATCGTTCTTTCACTCTGCCCGTCGGTTTGCGGATGATACGCGGTACTCATATCCAAACGAGTTCCTAGGGCCTCCTGTAGTGATTGCCAGAACTTTGATGTAAATCTACTATCACGATCGGATATAATGGAAATAGGTATTCCATGCCTTGAAACAACTTCCTTTATATACAATCGTAATAGTTTCTCCATTCTATCTGTTTCCTTTATAGGCAAGAAGTGTGCAGACTTGGTGAGACGATCAACAATCACCCAAATGGTGTCGTGTCCCCAGGCAGTCTTTGGTAACTTCGTGATGAAATCCATGGTAATACCATCCCATTTCCATTCTGGGATTTCTGGTTGTTGAAGTAACCCTGACGGCTTCTGGTGTTCAGCTTTGACTTTGGAACAAGTTAAACATTCCCCAACATATGTTGCAACGTCTGTCTTTAAATTAGGCCACCAATAATGTGTCTTAATATCTTGGTACATCTTTCCAACTCCAGGATGTATCGAGTATCTTGTCTTATGTGCCTCATTTAATATCAACTTCCTTAATCCACCCAACTTCGGTACCCAAATACGATTTGCAAAATATCTAATTCCATCTTCCCGCATAACGAGTTGCTTCTCATACTTCTTCATTATTTCATTTCTTATGTTTTCTTTAGTAAGTGCTTCTCGTTGAACTTCTTTGATTTGTGAGTTGAGATTCATGCGAATTTTTATGTTCATCGCTCGTACTCGAATTGGTTCTCGTTCCTTTCTGCTTAGAGCATCGGCCACCACGTTCGCCTTCCCGGGATGATAACGAATTTCACAATCATAGTCGTTTATCAGCTCGACCCACCTACGTTGCCTCATGTTCAGCTGTTTTTGATCGAAAATATGTTGAAGGCTTTTATGATCAGTAAACACAGTGCATTTAACTCCATACAAGTAGTGTCTCCATATCTTCAATGCAAACACGACTGCTCCCAGTTCTAGATCATGCGTCGTATAATTCCGCTCGTGAATCTTTAATTGTCGAGATGCGTATGCAATAACTTTCTTTCGTTGCATAAGAACACAACCAAAACCTTGTCGCGAAGCGTCACAATATATTTCAAAATCATCGTTCCCTTCAGGTAACGATAAAATAGGCGCCGTAGTTAACTTCTTCTTCAGTAATTGAAATGCGTTCTCCTGCTCCGAGGTCCATTCGTATTTCTTCCCTTTTTGCGTTAATGCTGTCAACGGCTTAGCTATTCGGGAAAAATCTTGAATAAACCTTCTATAATAACCGGCTAAACCCAAAAATTGGCGTATCTGCATTGGTGTTTTAGGAGTCTCCCATTTTTCAATGGCTTCAATTTTTGCTGGATCAACCTTAATTCCTTTGCTACTAACAACGTGGCCAAGAAATTGCACTTCTTTCAACCAGAAAGCACACTTAGAAAATTTAGCGTATAGCTGTTCTTTTCTCAACAACTCTAATATCAACCTTAAATGCTGCTCATGCTCTTGCTCACTCTTGGAATAGATAAGAATGTCATCAATGAAAACGATAACAAACTTATCTAAATATGGACTACAAACTCGATTCATGAGGTCCATGAATACAGCTGGCGCATTCGTCAATCCAAATGGCATGACCAAAAATTCATAATGACCATAACGTGTCCGAAAAGCAGTTTTCGGAATGTCCTCTTCTTTGACACGTAGTTGATGATAGCCCGATCTTAGGTCGATTTTCGAATAAACACATGATCCCTGGAGTTGATCAAATAAGTCGTCAATTCTCGGTAGTGGATACCGATTTTTGATAGTTAACTTATTTAATTCACGATAATCTATACACATCCTAAAAGATCCATCTTTCTTTTTAACAAATAGAATCGGAGCTCCCCACGGTGAAGTACTTGGTCGTATGAATCCATGATCCAGTAATTCTTTTAACTGACTCTGAAGTTCTTTTAACTCGGACGGTGCAAGTCTATATGGAGCACGAGCCACTGGTGCGGCTCCTGGTACTAAATCTATTTGAAATTCTACAGATCTAAATGGAGGTAATCCCGGCAACTCTTCCGGAAAAACTTCAGGAAAATCTCTTGCCACAGGCACGTCGTTGATGCACTTCTCTTTTTCTTTCTTTTCGACTTTATTAACATGTGCTAAGATAGCATAGCACCCTTTCTTCAAGCACTTTTGAGCTTTCAAATAACTAATGAGTTTTAGCTTTGAGTTACCCTTCTCTCCATAAATCATCACCGGCATTCTATCCTTACAAGGAATGCGAATTGCCTTCTTGGCACACACAACTTCAGCTCCTACTTTGGACATCCAGTCCATGCCAACTATTACATCAAAACTTCCTAATTCTACGGGTATCAAGTCAATTTTAAACGTTTCTCCGGCTAAATTTATTTTACAATCACGGCAAATTTTATCGGCTTTAATTAGTTTACCATTATCTAACTCAATCATGTACTTAGCATCGAGAGGTAATGATGAACAATTCAATTTAGCGTGAAAGTCTCTACACACGTAACTTCTATCAGCACCAGTATCAAATATAATAGATGCGGATAAGTTATTAATGGTAAACGTACCCGTAACAAGCTCCGGGTCTTCACATGCCTCTTTAGCATTAATAACAAATGCTCTTCCACGTGCAGGTCCGATATTCTTCTCTGGATTCGGGCACTGGCTCTTATAGTGGCCTTGTTTTCCACACCCAAAACAAGTAATGGTAGCCAAAGCAGTTCTATTTGCGTTGGTGGCAGGAGTCTTGGCACCATTTGTATTCGTAACGAGAGCCCTACAATCTTCAGCAAGATGACCCTGTCGATTACATTTGTTGCATACCACACTACAGTAACCAAAGTGATGTTTGTGACATCGGTTGCATAAAGGACTTTGTCCTTTGTAACCAAAACCTGAACCACTACCCGCACCTTTCGGGGTTTCTTGTTTCTTAAAAGTTTGTTGTTGATTACCTCGATCATAGCTTCCATTCCACTTTCTCTTGTTACCTGATACCTTCACATCAGTATTGAATGCTTTCTTATCCAAAATGACCTGATCCATTAGCTCATTTGCCATGGTTATAGCTTCATGAATTGTCTTAGGTTTCGATGCTGTAACATTTGCCTTGACCTTTTTGGGCAAACCATCTTTGTACATTTCAATCTTCCGTTCTTCGGTTGGAACCAATTCAGGACATAGCAAAACTAATTCCATGAATCGCTGATTGTAGTTGGTGATTTCAGTACCAATAACCTTCAGACTTCGTAACTCATCTTCCAACTTCCTAACCTCGTTCCTTGGACAATATTCATTGATTAACATTGTTTTGAATTCTTCCCACGGAGTATCATAAGCTACATCTCCTCCTACAGCCTTCACATAATTTTTCCACCACGTGAGTGCACTATCTTGTAAAGTGCACGATGCGTATTTGGTCATGTCCTTTTCAACACAACCACTGATTTTGAACACAGTTTCCATCTTTTCTATCCACCGGGTTAAACCGATCGGTCCTTTTGTTCCACTGAATGATGAGGGCTTGCAAGCTTGAAAAGTTTTGTAAGTGCACCCCACACGAGGATTTGGGTTAACTGCAGCACCTCTTGCAGCCTCGACCCATAACATTCTGTCGTTCACTCGCTGATTGATGAGTTCCTGGATTTCTTGTTCCGTCATTCGGTTCAATCGCGCCATATTCTTCTATAAGAATGAAAAGAAAATAATTATTCACATGGAATATTATAGATGTAGTGTATATTTACAGTACATTATAGCTTATTAATAATATGAACCAGGTATTATTATAAAAGCCTTTTCTTCTTATTAGCGTTTTATAATTATATCTAGGGTAGTACATACCCGTTAATGTTCATACTTAATAGCTTAGTACCGAACCAATTACTACAATCTAAATAATACTTAACCATGGAAAATTATTGCATTTCACACTTCAGTATTTTACATATGCTTATCTTACATCGAACATTAAGCAAACCACACTAATAATATTATACAAAACATTATATGATCCCATGGTTTAATACGGCAGCGCATCGTTTGGTCTATTTTCTAGGACGTTTAGTTCCAATGAATGGCCTAACGCTTATCCTAGCTGTCTGCCTATATTTTGGCGGTGGGGCTGAAGAACTAGATGCCGGGACAGCACGAATAGGAATAGCGGGAATAGGGGTGGTAGTGTTTAGTGGAGTTGGTGCCACATCATCCTCCCTAAACTCGGGATTTGAATTTTCTAATTCATTAGCTTTTCGTTTCTTTCCTTGTTCGAACTTGTCTTTCGTAATTTCCTCGGGTTCACTTTCCTCCTCGGGTTCACTTTCCAGATTTTCTATAGTTGGTTCATCCGGAATTTGTGAGTCTTCCCCAAAGATATTATTTTCGTCATCGGATAGGTTAATGACTGGAACACCATCTGAAGATTCTGATTCGGAGTCGCTGAATGTGATAATAAGTTTTGAGCCCGACATCTATCACACCACAACTAACTCATTAGTACTACATAATATTTACATATAAATTTTAACCAACAGTGATAAGCAATGGTTTTTGAAATCAGACCCGGTCAAAGTCCAGACTTACTAATGTATCCTAACGACTTATCAGTTAGACACACTAATGCAAACCTGGTTCGCTAAGACCACCGCTCTGATACCACATGTCATAACCCGTCCTTAACCATAAGAACGTGTTAGATAACGTATGATTTCATTGCGAGGTATTGACCTCTATATGCGACATTTTTAAAAGAGAAACTGCATATATTATACATTACAAACCATAACCATTATTTTTGTTACAAGCTTTAGACAATAAAAAGATGATTATCGTTTAGCGATAATCTTCGACTTACAAACTTTACATATAATGATAACAACACGATTTCGAGCATATTTTACAACACAAATCCTTGGGTATGCAGTTTTATTTTTGACACAAATATGCGTACGCAAGATCCTGCTCAAATTCAACATAATGCAGCGGAAGCTTTAGTAATCACCTGAGAATAGACATGTTTTAAAACGTCAACATAAAGTTGGTGAGATATAGGTTTAGTGCCGGCAGCAATATATATATAGACCACAAGATTTCATATATAAACAGTTTAATAAAAATATTCTAAGTGGTTGAGCACTTGGTAACCATACTTAACATTTAATCACGTCGCATATTCCCTTTATTATGAAATCTTACTACACCGTACCAAGTGTAGTCACGAAACGAAGTACTGTGCAACCGTTGAATACTGGTCGTCCAGTCCGGTTGGGGTTGTCAGGCCCGATAGATCTATCAACAGGATTCGCGTTTACAATACCGCTGTAAATATTAGTTACCAAGCTACAGGGAAGTATGCCAGTGGTACAACTCAACGTAGAATATATTTTTCAGTTACTTGTGTCCATAACGTAAAACATAAAATACATGTATTCTCATCCCGAAATATTTAGAGTTTAAAAGTGGGACTATATACTCACTTTCGTCTTGAAGATATGTAATTTCGACTTGGTCTCCGATTGATATCACGAACCTATCCATATATAGTTTATCAATATATTTCTATTTTAAACAATCGTCACATATATATACTTTTTATACTTTTAATAGTTTTAATAATTTCTTAGTCCGTAGTTAGCAGTCCGATGTTAGTAATTCAATTTTAATGGTTCATTTTTAGGTGTTTAATAAACCCCCAATGAAATAAATAAAAACCCCCATCGTATATGTATTGGTCGAGATTAATCTTGACCCATGGTACCGGTGTTGTCAAATGACGTGTTGCGTACATAAAGTACCGGTGTTGTCAAATGACGTGTTGCGTACAATCATGGGATCTTATGATTAATCTTCTCGTATTGTTTACGGGTGATCCTGAACCATATAAAATTAAATTATGAGTACATATATATAAAATATCATGTTATTTTAAAAAGATGTGATTTATTTAATTTTCTCCAATTATTTTCGTAGCCAAACTAGTCTTAGATATCCGATCTCGTTTTGGTCATAGTTTCTTCGTTACAACTCCGTTTTCGTTGATTCAACTTGCCACTTCCTTGGATCGAGTCCCTCTTTAAGACTATGAACTGTAAATACCTTAGTTTGTATTCGAAATCACAGGTCATAGGTCAAACTTTAGTGAAACTTATGAAGTTAATCATTTTCCATCATGTAAACAACCTTAAATGATTATTTTTCTAAAAATACTTATACTTTGAGTTAAATCATGAAATTTTTATGTGTTATCATATTCATAGCAAAAATCATTTTTCCAGAAAATAAACCTCCAATTCAAAGTTTAAGATGGTTTTTAATTATCCAACCCAAAACAGCCCCCGGCTGCACTCCGACGTCATAAAAACAGTTTTTAAGGTGTTCTTTGAAAAACCAAGTTATACCTTGTTAAATTAGCATATTTTTAAGTTATATTACAGGTCTTGAAGTATTTTAAAAGTTAAGTTAGAAGGATCTATTTAGTTTGCGAACAAGTTTGAAATCATTCAAACTATGTTCTAGTTTATAAACTCTTATATATATAGCTATAAATATATGAATTGAAAAAGAGTTGAAGTAGAGTTTTTACCTCAAGTTTAAAATGTAAAGTTGCTGGAAAGAAGTAGTAAAATAAAAGTTGAGAGAGTTCTTGTAAGTGTGTGTGAAAATTGGAAGTAAAATTTGGAAAATGAATGTGTAAAAATGAGTTAGAAATGGTGCTTATTTATAGGCTTGAAAATTTGGTTTTTAGTGAAAATATCTAAGATAAGTTAAAATTTATTATGTCATGAATGACATATTATTCCAATAATTGAAGATTTCTATTGGTATATACCAATAGTAAATACTTCTAGAAGCTGTGTATAGTACCCTAGATATACGTATAGGATTATTGAGGAAACGGAACGAGAATTCAAATATAACTATCTTTTGTAAATATACTTATATTGTTTTATGTATAAAAGCCCTTTAAAAATGATTAAATACATTACTTATACGATATATGTATAAACATTATAAATCATCAGTATTTATGTCAAATAACGTTACGTATGGTTATTGTTTTGAAAACTTAAGTTAGTAGTTTCAAAATATACTTATGACTTTTTGTTATTAATACAAAATGAGATATTAAAACATCCTTAGATCATGTTAAATATGTATGTATAATTATCATATATTGTATAGTTCGTAATATCATCGGTCAAACTAGACGGTCAAACGTTGTGTAAAACTCTTTTCAAAAACATAAATCTTAACAATTTGGATTGCTTATCATGTTGGTAAGGTTTAATTTATATAAATATTAATCTTATAAGTATAGAACGATCGAAAAAGTGTGGGTCATTACATCAAGAGTCTGAATTGTTCTTTCACTCTGCCCGTCGGTTTGCGGATGATATGCGGTGCTCATATCCAAACGAGTTCCTAGTGCCTCCTGTAGTGATTGCCAGAACTTTGAGGTAAATCTACTATCACGATCAGATATAATGGAAATAGGTATTCCATGCCTTGAAACAATTTCCTTTATATATAATCGTAATAGTTTCTCCATTCTATCCGTTTCCTTTATAGGCAAGAAATGTGCAGATTTGGTAAGACGATCAACAATTACCCAAATGGTATCGTATCCCCAGGCAGTCTTTGGTAACTTCGTGATGAAATCCATGGTAATACCATCCCATTTCCATTCTGGGATTTCTGGTTGTTGAAGTAACCCTGACGGCTTCTGGTGTTCTGCTTTGACTTTGGAACAAGTTAAACACTCCCCAACATATGTTGCAACGTCTGTCTTTAAATTAGGCCACCAATAATGTGTCTTAAGATCTTGGTACATCTTTCCAACTCCAGGATGTATCGAGTATCTTGTCTTTTGTGCCTCGTTCAATATCAACTTCCTTAATCCACCCAACTTCGGTACCCAAATACGGTTTGCAAAATAGCGAATTCCGTCTTCCCGTGTAACGAGTTGCTTCTCATACTTCTTCATTATTTCATTTCCTATATTTCTTTTAGTAAGTGCTTCTCGTTGAACTTCTTTGATTTGTGAGTTGAGATTCATGCGAATTTTTATGTTCATCGCTCGTACTCGAATTGGTTCTCGTTCCTTTCTGCTTAGAGCGTCGGCCACCACGTTCGCTTTCCCGGGATGATAACGAATTTCACAATCATAGTCATTTATTAACTCAACCCACCTACGTTGCCTCATGTTCAGCTGTTTTTGATCGAAAATATGTTGAAGGCTTTTATGATCAGTAAACACAGTGCATTTAACCCCATACAAGTAGTGTCTCCATATCTTCAATGCAAACACGACTGCTCCCAGTTCTAGATCATGCGTCGTATAATTCCGCTCGTGAATCTTTAATTGTCGGGATGCGTATGCAATAACTTTCTTCCGTTGCATAAGAACGCAACCAAAACCTTGCCGCGAAGCGTACAATATATTTCAAAATCATCGTTCCCTTCTGGTAACGATAAAATATGCGCCGTAGTCAACTTCTTTTTCAGTAATTGAAATGCACCCTCCTGCTCAGAAGTCCATTCATATTTCTTCCCTTTTTGCGTTAACGCTGTCAACGGCTTAGCTATTCGGGAAAAATCTTGAATAAACCTTCTATAATAACCGGCTAAACCCAAAAATTGGCGTATCTGCATTGGTGTTTTAGGAGTCTCCCATTTTTCAATGGCTTCAATTTTTGCTGGATCAACCTGAATTCCTTTGCTACTAACAACGTGGCCAAGAAATTGCACTTCTTTCAACCAGAAAGCACACTTAGAAAATTTAGCGTATAGCTGTTCTTTTCTCAACAACTCTAATATCAACCTTAAATGCTGCTCATGCTCTTGCTCACTCTTGGAATAGATAAGAATATCATCAATGAAAACGATAACAAACTTATCTAAATATGGACTACAAACTCGATTCATGAGGTCCATGAATACAGCTGGCGCATTCGTCAATCCAAACGGCATGACCAAAAATTCGTAATGACCGTAGCGTGTCCGAAAAGCAGTTTTCGGTATATCTTCTTCTTTGACACGTAATTGATGATAGCCCGATCTTAGGTCAATTTTCGAGTACACACATGATCCTTGGAGTTGATCAAATAAGTCGTCAATTCTCGGTAGTGGATACCGATTCTTGATAGTTAACTTATTTAATTCACGATAATCTATACACATTCGGAAAGATCCGTCTTTCTTCTTGACGAATAAAATTGGAGCTCCCCACGGTGAAGTACTTGGTCGTATGAATCCACGATCCAGTAATTTTTTAACTGACTCTGAAGTTCTTTTAACTCGGACGGTGCAAGTCTATATGGAGCACGGGCAACCGGTGCAGCTCCTGGTACAAGATCTATTTGAAATTCTACAGATCTAAATGGAGGTAATCCCGGCAACTCTTCCGGAAATACTTCAGGAAAATCTCTTGCCACAGGCACGTCATTGATGCACTTCTCTTTTTCTTTCTTTTCGACTTTATTAACATGTGCTAAGATAGCATAGCACCCTTTCTTCAAGCACTTTTGAGCTTTCAGATAACTAATGAGTTTTAGCTTTGAGTTACCCTTCTCTCCATAAATCATTACTGGCGTTTTATCCTTACGAGGAATGCGAATTGCCTTCTTGGCGCACACAACTTCAGCTCCTATTTTGGACATCCAGTCCATGCCGATTATTACATCAAAACTTCCTAATTCTACGGGTATCAAATCAATCTTAAATGTTTCTCCGGCTAAATTTATTTTACAATCACGGCAAATTTTATCGGCTTTAATTAGTTTACCATTAGCTAACTCAATCATGTACTTAGCATCTAGAGGTAATGATGAACAATTCAATTTAGCGTGAAAGTCTCTACACACGTAACTTCTATCAGCACCAGTATCAAATATAATAGATGCGGATAAGTTATTAATGGTAAACGTACCCGTAACAAGCTCCGGGTCTTCACATGCCTCTCTAGCATTAATAACAAATGCTCTCCCACGTGCAGGTCCGATATTCTTCTCTGGATTCGGGCACTGGCTCTTATAGTGACCTTGTTTTCCACAACCAAAACAAGTAATGGTAGCCAAAGCAGTTCTATTTGCATTGGTGGCAGGAGTCTTGGTACCATTTGTATTTGTAACGAGAGCCCTACAATCTTCAGCAAGATGACCCTTTCGATTACATTTGTTGCATACCACATTACAGTAACCAGAGTGATGTTTGTGGCATCGGTTGCATAAAGGATTTTGTCCTTTATAACCAAAGCTTAAACCACTACCCGCACCTTGCGTGTTTTCTTGTTTCTTAAAAGATTGTTGTTGGTTACCTCGATCATAATTTCCATTCCACTTTCTTTTGTTACCTGATACCTTCACATCAGTATTGGATACTTTCTTATCCATGATGACTTGATCCATTAGCTCGTTTGCCATGGTTATAGCTTCATGAATTGTCTTAGGTTTCGATGCTGTAACATTTGCCTTGACCTTTTTGGGCAAACCATCTTTGTACATTTCAATCTTCCGTTCTTCGGTTGGAACCAATTCAGGACATAGCAAAACTAATTCCATGAATCGCTGATTGTAGTTGGTGATTTTAGTACCAACAACCTTCAGGCTTCGTAATTCATCTTCCAACTTCCTAACCTCGTTCCTTGGACAATACTCGTTGATTAACATTGTTTTGAATTCTTCCCAAGGAGTATCATAAGCTACATCTCCTCCTACAGCCTTCACATAATTTTTCCACCACGTGAGTGCACTATCTTGTAAAGTGCACGATGCATACTTGGTCATGTCCTTTTCAACACAACCACTTATTTTAAACACAGTCTCCATCTTTTCTATCCACCGGGTTAAACCGATCGGTCCTTCTGTTCCACTGAATGATGAGGGCTTGCAAGCTTGAAAAGTTTTGTAAGTGCACCCCACACGAGGATTTGGGTTAACTGCAGCACCTCTTGCAGCCTCGACCCATAACATTCTGTCGTTCACTCGCTGATTGATGAGTTCCTGGATTTCTTGTTCCGTCATTCGGTTCAATCGCGCCATATTCTTCTATAAGAATGAAAAGAAAATAATTATTCACATGGAATATTATAGATGTAGTGTATATTTACAGTACATTATAGCTTATTAATAATATGAACCAGGTATTATTATAAAAGCCTTTTCTTCTTATTAGCGTTTTATAATTATATCTAGGGTAGTACCTACCCGTTAATGTCCATACTTAATAGCTTAGTACAGAATCAATTACTACCATCTAAGTAATACTTAACCATGGAAAATTATTGCATTTCACACTTCACTATTTTACATATGCTTATCTTACATCGAACATTAAGCAAACCACACTAATAATATTATACAAAACATTATATGATCCCATGGTTTAATACGGCAGCGCATCGTTTGGTCTATTTTCTAGGACGTTTAGGTTCAAAGAATCGCTTAACGCTTATCCTGCATGTCTGCCTATATTTTGGCTGTGGGACTGAAGAACTGGATGCCGGGATAGAACGAATAGGAATAGCGGGAATAGGGGTGGTAGTGTCTAGTGGAGTTGGTGCCACATCATCCTTACTAAACTCGGGATTTGAATTTTCTAATTCATTAGCCTTTCGTTTCTTTCCTAGTTCGAACTCGTCTTTTGTAATTTCCTGTATTTCTTCCTCGGGTTCACTTTCCTCCTCGGGTTCACTTTCCTCCTCGGGTTCACTTTCCGGGTTCTCTATAGTCAGTTCATCCGAAATTTGTGAGTCTTCCCCAAAGATATTATTTTCGTCATCGGATAGGTTAATGACTGGAACACCATCTGAAGATTCTGGTTCGGAGTCGCTGAACGTGATGACAAGTTTTGAGCCCGACATCTATCACACAACAACTAACCCATTAGTACTACATAATATTTACATATAAATTTTAACCAACAATGATAAGCAATGGTTTTTAAATCAGACCCGGTCAAAGTCCAGACTTACTAATGTATCCTAACGACTTATCGGTTAGACACACTAATGCAAACCTGGTTCGCTAAGACCACCGCTCTGATACCACATGTCATAACCCGTCCTTAACCATAAGAACGTGTTAGATAACGTATGATTTCATAGCGAGGTATTGACCTCTATATGCGACATTTTTAAAAGAACAACTGCATATATTTTACATTACAAACCAAAATTCTTATTTTTGATACAAGCTTTAGACAATAAAAAGATGATTATCGTTTAGCGATAATCTTAGACTTACAAACTTTACATGTGATGATAACAATACGATTTCTAGCATATTTTACATTACAAATCCTCCGATATGCAGTTTTATTTTTAACACAAATATGCATACTCAAGATCTTGTTTAAATTCAACATGTTGCAGCGGAAGCTTCTAATTATCACCTGAGAATAGACATGTTTAAAACGTTAACATAAAGTTGGTGAGATATAGGTTTAATGCCGGCAGCGATATAAATATAGACCACAAGATTTCATATATAAACATTTTAATAAAAATATTCTAAGTGGTTGATCACTTGGTAACCATACTTAACATTTAATCACGTCGCATATTCCCTTTATTATGAAATCTTACTACACCGTACCAAGTGTAGTCACAAAACGAAGTACTGTGCAACCGTTGAATACTGGTCGTCCAGTCCGGTTGGGGTTGTCAGGCCCGATAGATCTATCAACAGGATTCGCGTTTACAATACCGCTGTAAATAACAGTTACCAAGCTACAGGGAAGTATGTCAGTGGTACAACTCAACGTAGAATATATTTTTCAGTTACTTGTGTCCATAACGTAAAACATAAAATACATGTATTCTCATCCCGAAATACTTAGAGTTTAAAAGTGGGACTATATACTCACTTTCGTCTTGAAGATATGTAATTTTGACTTGGTCTCCGATTGATATCACAAACCTAACCATATATAATATATCAATACCTTTTCTTTTTAAACAATCGTCACATATATATACTTATAATACTTTTAATAATTCCTTAGTCCGTAGTTAGCAGTTCGATGTTAGTAATTCAATTTTAAATGGTTCATTTTTAGGTGTTTAATAAATCCCCAACGAAATAAATAAAACCCCCATCGTATATGTATTGGTCGAGATTAATCTTGACCCACGGTACCGGTGTTGTCAAATGACGTGTTGCGTACAATCATGGGATCTTATGATTAATCTTCTCGTATTGTTTACGGGTGATCCTGAACCATATAAAATTAAATTATGAGTACATATATATAAAATATCATGTTATTTTAAAAAGATGTGATTTATTTAATTTTCTCCAATTATTTTCGTAGCTAAACTAGTCTTAGATATCCGATCTCGTTTTGGTCATAGTTTCTTCGTTACAACTCCGTTTTCGTTGATTCAACTTGCCACTTCCTTGGATGGAGTCCCTCTTTAAGACTATGAACTGTAAATACCTTAGTTTGTATTCGAAATCACAGGTCATAGGTCAAACTTTAGTGAAACTTATGGAGTTGATCATTTTCCATCATGTAAACAACCTTAAATGATTATTTTTCTAAAAATACTTATACTTTGAGTTAAATCATGAAATTTTTATGTGTTAACATATTCATAGTAAATATCAATTTTCCAGAAAATAAGCCTCCAATTCAAAGTTCAAAATAGTTTTTAATTATCCAACCCAAAACAGCCCCCGGTTACACTCCGACACCGTAGATTCAGTTTTAATGTGTTCTTTGAAAAACCAAGTTATACCTTGTTAAATTAGCATATATTTAAGTTATATTACAGGTCTTGAAGTATTTTAAAAGTTAAGTTAGAAGGATCTATTTAGTTTGCAAACAAGTTTGAAAACATTCAAACTATGTTCTTGTTGTTAAAATTTTATACCATAAAATAAGATAGCTATATATATATGAATCGAATAAGGTTATGAACAAAGTTACTACCTCAAGTTACTTGGACAAGATTTCTGTAAAAGAGGAGTAAGAACCTAGAACCAAAAGAGTGATGGAATTGGATGAAAGATTGGAAGTAAACTTGTGTTCTTGAAAGGATTCTTGAAGTGTTCTTGTATGGTTTTTCTTATGATGATTAAGGGTTGTTTTTGAAGCTAAATGATGGGGAAAATGCTTGGAGATGATCAAGTATGAAGTTAAGAGTATTTTGAGAGAGAAATGGGAGTGTAAGTATGAGAAAATGGGGTGAAGAAATGGTGTGCATGCATAAAAACGTTTTTAGGTTATAAAGGAAAAAAAAGATACCTAACTTTGTTTTCTTGCTAAATAATTCATGCTACTTGACAAATGGTTGGTTCCACATGTTTCTTAATCATTTAAGGCTGCTAAGGAGCAGATTTTTATTGGTATATACCAATAGTAAATACATCTAGAAGCTGCGTATGATACGGGTACATATACCCTAGATATACGTATAGAAATCTTTGAGAAAACGGAACGAGGATTCAAATATAGCTATCTTTTGTAAATATACTTATATTGTTTTATGTATGTAAGCCCTTTAAAAGTGATAAAATACATATCTATACGATGCATGTATAAGTATTATAGGTTATAAGTATTTATGTCGAAGAACGTTACGTATAGTTATCGTTTTGAAAACTTAAGTTAGTAGTTTCAAAATATACTTATAACTCATTGTTATTAGTACCCAATGAGATGTTAAACATCCTTAGATCATGTTAAATATATATAGATACATATATATACATAAACGTATAATTATCGTATGTTATATAGTTCGTGATATCATCGGTCAAATTGGACGGTCAAACGTTGTGTAAAACTCTTTTCAAAAACATAAATCTCAATAATTTAGATTGCTTATCATGTTGGTAAGGTTTAATTTATGTAAATATTAATCTTATAAGTATAAATTGATCGAAAAAGTTCGGGTCATTACAACTGTAGTGACCTGAACTTTTCCATGTTTATATATATATTAAATGAAATTGTTATTTACATGATTAAATGTTTCCAACGTGTTAAGCAAGCAAACTTGTTAAGACTTGATTAATTGAAATAGGTTTCATATAGACAATTGACCACCCAAGTTGACCGGTGATTCACGAACGTTAAAACTTGTAAAAACTATATGATGACATATATATGGATATATATATATATAGTTAACATGATATTATGATAAGTAAACATATCATTAAGTATATTAACAATGAACTACATATGTAAAAACAAGACTACTAACTTAATGATTTTGAAACGAGACATATATGTAACGATTATCGTTGTAACGACATTTAATGTATATATATATCATATTAAGAGATATTAATACATCATAATATCATGATAATATAATAATTTAAAATCTCATTTGATATTATAAACATTGGGTTAACAACATTTAACAAGATCGTTAACCTAAAGGTTTCAAAACAACACTTACATGTAACGACTAACGATGACCTAACGACTCAGTTAAAATGTATATACATGTAGTGTTTTAATATGTATTCATACACTTTTGAAAGACTTCAAGACACTTATCAAAATACTTCTACTTAACAAAATTTTTTACAATTACATCCTCGTTCAGTTTCATCAACAATTCTACTCGTATGCACCCGTATTCGTACTCGTACAATACACAGCTTTTAGATGTATGTACTATTGGTATATACACTCCAATGATCAGCTCTTAGCAGCCAATGTGAGTCACCTAACACATGTGGGAACCATCATTTGGCAGCTAGCATGAAATATCTCATAAAATTACAAAAATATGAGTAATCATTCATGACTTATTTACATGAAAACAAAATTACATATCCTTTATATCTAATCCATACACCAACGACCAAAAACACCTACAAACACTTTTATTCTTCAATTTTCTTCATCTAATTGATCTCTCTCAAGTTCTATCTTCATGTTCTAAGTGTTCTTCATAAATTTCAAAAGTTCTAGTTTCATAAAATCAAGAATACTTCCAAGATTGCAAGTTTACTTCCAAGTTTTCTAAATCCATTCCAAGTAATCATCCAAGATCAAGAAACCTTTGTTACTTACAGTATGTTATCTTTATAATACAAGAACTTTCAAGCCATCCAAGGATCCTTTGAAGCTAGATCCATTTTTCTCATTTCCAGTAGGTTTATCCAAGGAACTTGAGGTTCGTGAATCAACCAGTGGCCAAGTCTTACTTTCCGACGAAGTAAAAATCTGTGAAAGTGAGTTATAGTCCCACTTTTAAAATCTAATATTTTTGGGATGAGAATACATGCAGGTTTTATAAATGATTTACAAAATAGACACAAGTACGTGAAACTACATTCTATGGTTGAATTATCGAAATCGAATATGCCCCTTTTTATTAAGTCTGGTAATCTAAG
Source organism: Rutidosis leptorrhynchoides (assembly GCF_046630445.1). Taxonomy (NCBI): domain Eukaryota; kingdom Viridiplantae; phylum Streptophyta; class Magnoliopsida; order Asterales; family Asteraceae; genus Rutidosis; species Rutidosis leptorrhynchoides. The sequence continues at coordinate 408,036,988 of NC_092337.1, read as the reverse complement.
AATTTGGGAACAGACACCCTAATTGACGCGAAACCTAAAGATAGATCTATTGGGCCTAACAAACCCCATCCAAAGTATCGGATGCTTTAGTATTCAAAATTTATATCATATCCGAAGGGTGTCCCGGAATGATGGGGATATTCTTAAATATGCATCTTGTTAATGTCGGTTACCAGGTGTTCACCATATGAATGATTTTTATCTCTATGTATGGGATGTGTATTGAAATATGAAATCTTGTGGTCTATTGTTACGATTTGATATATATAGGTTAAACCTATAACTCACCAACATTTTTGTTGACGTTTAAAGCATGTTTATTCTCAGGTGAATACTAAGAGCTTCCGCTGTTGCATACAAAAATAAGGACAAGATTTGGAGTCCATGTTTGTATGATATTGTGTAAAAACTGCATTCAAGAAGCTGATTTCGATGTAACATATTTGTATTGTAAACCATTATGTAATGGTCGTGTGTAAACAGGATATTTTAGATTATTATTATTTGATAATCTACGTAAAGCTTTTTAAACCTTTATTTATGAAATAAAGGTTATGGTTTGTTTTAAAAATGAATGTAGTCTTTGAAAAACGTCTCATATAGAGGTCAAAACCTCGCAACGAAATCAATTAATATGAAACGTTTTTAATCGATAAGAACGGGACATTTCAGTTGGTATCCGAGCGTTGGTCTTAGAGCACCAGAAAATTTGCATTAGTGTGTCTTATCGAGTTTGTTAGGATGCATTAGTGAGTCTGGACTTCGACCGTGTTTTCTTTAAAAATGATTTCTTAACATTTTTGTTGGAAACTATATATTATTAACATGTATATATTATGTGATATATTAATCTCTTAACATGTTTGATATTGTGTGATAGATGTCTACCTCTAGCACAAATCCCATTGACTCACCTAATAATAATGAAGAGTCGAATATATATTGGACTGATTCACAAGTTCCCGAAGAGGAACCGAAAGAAGAATCGGAACCGGAAGAAGAATCAGAACCGGAAGAGGAGGAACCGGAGGAGGAAATAGAACCGGTGGAGGAAATAATAAAACGGTTAAGTAAAAAAAAATCCTCAACTAACCGACCAAGGTTAATTATGGTCAATGGTGTTTCCGCCAAGGAAGCAAAATATTGGGAGGATTACCAATTCTCCGATGAATCAGATTCCGACGAGAATTCCGATGATGTTATAGAAATTACCCCAACTGAATTTAAAAAGGGAAAAGAAAATAATAAGGGAAAGGGCATAAAAATAGAGAAATCTAATTCCAACCCCGATGAACTTTATATGTATCGTCAACCCCCGAAGTCCTTAAGTTGTAACAATGACCCGGGAACCTCTAAACCACCAGGTTTTTCTAAACCGTTGTGGGAAACGACAGCTAGTATTAGGGAAACATCATATATCCCTAGAAACTTGGTAAAACGAACCAAAACCGAAGAAGAAGAAACGAGCGAGTCGGAATAAGATAGTTGTATTCTTGTGGTGTAATATATGTAATATAGTGTGCTTATGCTTTATGATATATGTAAAAATTGCTTGTATTAATAAGTATTTTTTTTTATGAATCTAACTCTTGTCTATTTTATAGTATAAAAACACAAAATGGATAGACAACCCAATATTTTAAGAGACCTACCCGGAGACATGATTGATGAAATCTTGTCTAGAGTCGGTCAGAATTCTTCGGCACAACTATTTACGGCGAAATCAGTTTGTAAGACATTCGAAGAACGTTCCAAGAATGCCTTGGTTTATAAGAGCCTTTCGTTTGAAAGATGGGGGATATCACATTGGGAAACCCATAAGTTACGATGTGTTTACTTTGACGCATATATTGCGGGGAACCCAAATGCTATTTTACGCAACGGGTTAAGAAATTATTTTGACTCAATTTATCCGAATATAGTACTTCATGATTTAGAAAAAGCGGCTAACATGCAACATAAAGAAGCATGCTATGCTTACGTGTTAGTAATGTTCGCTTCTCACCAAAGTGAAAAAAAGAACATTGGGCTACAACTATTAAACAAAACGTTCCCACAAGTGACGGAGTCGGTAATTGGGGTAAGAAATGAGGTTTTTAGGTTTTTACGAGACTGTTGGTCATTACGTAACCTTCATCCTTTTGACGACGTTACAACACATTGTCTTACTATCGGTCACAACGGTTATGTTCCACAAGACCAAGGATGGGAAGTGGTCATAGTAAAACTAGAATGCATGACTTGTTTCTGGACATATGAATTACGTGTCTTTATTGCCTTTGCTGAACGACTTGTGTACTAGCTAGAATTATCTTCACAACTATCTTGTATCAAGTTATTGTGTGCTATATTTCATTCTTTATATAAAATAAGCGTTATTGTAAGTTTGTAAAATATTGTATAAAAGTTTGAACGCGAAATATTATTATAATCAGTTTTTCATATAGAATTGTAGTAGTTGAATTGTATATTAGCTACTAAGTATGAACTTAACGGGTAGGTACTACCCGAATTTAAACTTATAAAACACTAATATGAAGAAAAAGCTTTTATAAATGAGTTCATATTATGCTACGAAATACTATTAACTACTCTTAATATTCTGTATGATTAACTTGTTCCATTTGACTATTTTGAAGGAAATGGCACCGACTACTCGACACACTGTGAATATGAATGAAGAGGAATTTCGTACTTTTCTAGCTTCAAACATAGCCGCAGTACAGGCTGCGCTACATACCAACAATAACCTTGGATCTAGCAGTACAGGAAATCGTGTAGGATGCACCTACAAAGAATTCACTGCCTGCAAACCTTTGGAATTTGATGGAACCGAAGGACCGATCGGATTGAAACGGTGGACCGAGAAGGTCGAATCGGTGTTTGCCATAAGTAAGTGTACTGAAGAGGATAAAGTGAAGTACGCTACGCATACCTTCACAGGTTCTGCGTTAACATGGTGGAATACCTATCTAGAGCAAGTGGGACAAGATGATGCGTACGCACTACCGTGGTCAGCATTCAAGCACTTGATGAACGAGAAGTACCGTCCCAGAACCGAGGTCAATAAGCTCAGGACAGAACTTAGAGGGTTACGAACCCAAAGATTTGATATTACCACGTACGAAAGACGATTCACAGAATTGTGCCTATTATGTCCGGGAGCGTTCGAAGATGAGGAAGAGAAGATCGACGCGTTTGTGAAAGGATTACCGGAAAGAATCCAAGAAGATATAAGTTCACACGAGCCCGCCTCCATACAACAGGCATGTAGAATGGCTCACAAACTAGTGAACTAGATTGAGGAAAGAATTAAAGAACAGACGGCTGAAGAGGCCAATGTGAAGCAAGTCAAAAGAAAGTGGGAGGAAAACGGTGATAAGAATCACCAATACAACAACAGCAATTACAACAATAATCGCAACAATTATCCTAACAATCACAACATCAATCGCAACTACAACAAACAGCCCAACAACAACAATAACAACAACAACAACAACAACAACAACAACAACAACAACAACAATAACAACAACAACAACAACAACAACTACAACAATCACCCCAACAACAATAACAACCGCAATAACAACAACAATCAGAAGCAGCTATGCCAAAGGTGTGAAAAGTATCACTCGGGGTTCTGCACCAAATTTTGCAACAAGTGTAAAAGAAATGGTCATAGCGCGGCGAAGTGTGAGGTCTACGGACCAGGGGTTAATAGAACGAAAGGAACAAATGGTGTCGGAACGAGTAATGGCAGAGCAAGTAGTGTCAGAGCAAGTTATGCCAATGTAGTTTGTTACAAATGTGGAAAACCGGGCCACATTATTAGAAATTGCCCGAACCAGGAGAACATGAATGGACAAGGCCGCGGAAGAGTTTTCAATATTAATGCGGCAGAGGCACAGGAAGACCCGGAGCTTGTTACGGGTACGTTTCTTATTGACAATAAATCTGCTTACGTTTTATTTGATTTGGGTGCGGATAGAAGCTATATGAGTAGAGATTTTTGTGCTAAATTAAGTTGTCCATTGACGCCTTTGGATAGTAAATTTTTACTCGAATTAGCAAATGGTAAATTAATTTCAGCAGATAATATATGTCGGAATCGAGAAATTAAACTGGTTAGTGAAACATTTAAGATTGATTTGATACCAGTAGAGTTAGGGAGTTTTGATGTGATAATCGGTATGGACTGGTTGAAAGAAGTGAAATCAGAGATCGTTTGTTACAAAAATGCAATTCGCATTATACGAGAAAAAGGAAAACCCTTAATGGTGTACGGAGAAAAGGGCAACATGAAGCTACATCTTATTAGTAATTTGAAGGCACAAAAACTAATAAGAAAAGGTTGCTATGCTGTTCTAGCACACGTCGAGAAAGTACAAACTGAAGAAAAGAGCATCAATGATGTTCCCGTCGCAAAAGAATTTCCCGATGTATTTCCGAAAGAATTACCTGGACTACCTCCACATCGATCCATTGAATTTCAAATAGATCTTGTACCAGGAGCTGCACCAATAGCTCGTGCTCCTTACAGACTCGCACCCAGCGAGATGAAAGAACTACAAAGCCAATTACAAGAACTTTTAGAGCATGGTTTCATTCGACCAAGCACATCACCGTGGGGAGCTCCTGTTTTGTTTGTCAAGAAGAAAGATGGTACATTCAGGTTGTGTATCGACTACCGAGAGTTGAACAAACTTACCATCAAGAACCGCTACCCACTACCGAGAATCGACGACTTATTTGATCAACTACAAGGCTCGTCTGTTTATTCAAAGATTGACTTACGTTCCGGGTATCAACAAATGCGGGTGAAAGAAGATGATATTCCAAAGACTGCTTTCAGAACACGTTACGGTTATTACGAGTTTATGGTCATGCCGTTTGGTTTAACTAATGCACCAACTGTGTTCATGGACCTTTTGAACCGAGTGTGTGGACCATACCTTGACAAGTTTGTCATTGTTTTCATTGATGACATACTTATTTACTCAAAAAATGACCAAGAACACGGTGAACATTTGAGAAAGGTGTTAGAAGTATTTAGGAAGGAAGAATTGTATGCTAAGTTTTCAAAGTGTGCATTTTGGTTGGAAGAAGTTCAATTCATCGGTCACATAGTGAACAAAGAAGGTATTAAGGTGGATCCGGCAAAGATAGAAACTGTTGAAAAGTGGGAAACCCCGAAAACTCCGAAACACATACGCCAGTTTTTTGGACTAGCTGGTTACTACAGAAGGTTCATCCAAGACTTTTCTAGAATAGCAAAACCCTTGACTGCATTAACGCATAAAGGGAAGAAATTTGAATGGAATGATGAACAAGAGAAAGCGTTTCAGTTATTGAAGAAAAAGCTAACTACGGCACCTATATTGTCATTGCCTGAAGGGAATGATGATTTTGTGATTTATTGTGACGCATCAAAGCAAGGTCTCGGTTGTGTATTAATGCAACGAACGAAGGTGATTGCTTATGCGTCTAGACAATTGAAGATTCACGAACAAAATTATACGACGCATGATTTGGTATTAGGCGCGGTTGTTTTTGCATTAAAGACTTGGAGGCACTACTTATATGGGGTCAAAAGTATTATATATACTGACCACAAAAGTCTTCAACACATATTTAATCAGAAACAACTGAATATGAGGCAGCGTAGGTGGATTGAATTGTTGAATGATTACGACTTTGAGATTCGTTACCACCCGGGAAAGGCAAATGCGGTAGCCGATGCCTTGAGCAGGAAGGACAGAGAACCCATTCGAGTAAAATCTATGAATATAATGATTCATAATAACCTTACTACTCAAATAAAGGAGGCGCAACAAGGAGTTTTAAAAGAGGGAAATTTAAAGGATGAAATACCCAAGGGATCGGAGAAGCATCTTAATATTCGGGAAGACGGAACCCGGTATAGGGCTGAAAGGATTTGGGTACCAAAATTTGGAGATATGAGAGAAATGGTACTTAGAGAAGCTCATAAAACCAGATACTCAATACATCCTGGAACGGGGAAGATGTACAAGGATCTCAAGAAACATTTTTGGTGGCCGGGTATGAAAGCCGATGTTGCTAAATACGTAGGAGAATGTTTGACGTGTTCTAAGGTCAAAGCTGAGCATCAGAAACCATCAGGTCTACTTCAACAACCAGAAATCCCAGAATGGAAATGGGAAAACATTACCATGGATTTCATCACTAAATTGCCAAGGACTGCAAGTGGTTTTGATACTATTTGGGTAATAGTTGATCGTCTCACCAAATCAGCACACTTCCTGCCAATAAGAGAAGATGACAAGATGGAGAAGTTAGCACGACTGTATTTGAAGGAAGTTGTCTCCAGACATGGAATACCAATCTCTATTATCTCTGATAGGGATGGCAGATTTATTTCAAGATTCTGGCAGACATTATAGCAAGCATTAGGAACTCGTCTAGACATGAGTACTGTCTATCATCCACAAACTGATGGGCAGAGCGAAAGGACGATACAAACGCTTGAAGACATGCTACGAGCTTGTGTTATTGATTTCGGAAACAGTTGGGATCGACATCTACCGTTTGCAGAATTTTCCTACAACAACAGCTACCATTCAAGCATTGAGATGGCGCCGTTTGAAGCACTTTATGGTAGAAAATGCAGGTCTCCGATTTGTTGGAGTGAAGTGGGGGATAGACAGATTACGGGTCCAGAGATTATACAAGAAACTACCGAGAAGATCATCCAAATTCAACAACAGTTGAAAACCGCCCAAAGTCGACAAAAGAGCTACGCTGACATTAAAAGAAAAGATATAGAATTTGAATTTGGAGAGATGGTCATGCTTAAAGTTGCACCTTGGAAAGGCGTTGTTCGATTTGGTAAACGAGGGAAATTAAATCCAAGGTATATTGGACCATTCAAGATTATTGATCGTGTCGGACCAGTAGCTTACCGACTTGAGTTACCTCAACAACTCACGGCTGTACATAACACTTTCCACGTCTCGAATTTGAAGAAATGTTTTGCTAAAGAAGATCTCACTATTCCAATAGATGAAATCCAAATCAACGAAAAACTTCAATTCATCGAAGAACCCGTCGAAATAATGGATCGTGAGGTTAAAAGACTTAAGCAAAACAAGATACTGTGACGATCGCTCCAAATCCATATGGACGAACACGTCATTCATTGATTTCATTGCGAGGTATTTGACCTCTATATGATACGTTTTGTAAACATTGCATTCTTTTGAAAAGGCATACCATAAATGAATATTTAATTCCAAGGTTTTCGACATCTGATGATTTCTACATATAGACAATCACCGTAAATAATAGTTTACAATAATAATACTTCCGTTGACAATGCAGTCAAAATAGATACATGATGATGGTTTTGTGAATGCAACGTTTTCTTGAATAAAGCATGCAAGACTCCATGCACATAGCTTGTATATCATGTAAGCAAACAGCGGAAGACTTCTAGGGAACCTGAGAATAAACATGCTAACAAGTGTCAACACAAAGGTTGGTGAGTTCATAGTTTTAATGTTTCGTATAATCTGTATATAAAGGTGGATCACAAGATTTCAGTTGTTTCATCCAGAAACGTTTATCAATAGATTATATAAAAGTGGATCACAAGATTTCAGTTGTTTCATCCAGAAACGTTTATCAATAGATTATATAAAAGTGGATCACAAGATTTCAGTTGTTTCATCCAGAAACGTTTATCAAAATATTCTACGAAATTGAGCACCCTGGTAACTAAACTTTAACGTATATATAATTTGTACCCTTTGTATAATCATCTTAATAATACACGCAAACCAACGTGTACGCTTCTCAAATAGCATACGTCCGTTAAAAGGCTAGTGCTCTAGCTCGGACGGGGATACCAAGCCCTATGGATCCATATACTACTACTCGCGCCCACCAGTTCTTATAACCGGCAGTTACTAGTTACCAAAGCTAAGGGATTTTCGGTTCAAACTCAGTGTAGAATTTAATATGTACTTGTATCCATTGTGTTTAAAATAAAGTGCATGTATTCTCAGCCCAAAAATATATATTGCAAAAACAATTAAAAAGGGATCAATGAAACTCACGCATATAAATATTGTATATCGGTTAATAAAGCAGTTGCATGTATTCTCAGTCCAAAAATATTTAAAGTATTTAAAAAGGGATACTATAAACTCACACAAATCAGTTTTAGTTTTTGTATTCATTTCATAAAACAGCGCATGTATTCTCAGCCCAAAAATATATATAAAAAGGGAGCAAATGAAACTCACTGTTTTATATTGATATACAATATTGCAGGAAAGCACGTAGACGCATTGGATATAATAAGCACGAGGTTTGATTCACAAAAATACCCCCGAATATTACCCATAACCTCCTTGGCAATAACCCATATTTTCCTTAGCTCTAGCTTTCTCGGAAACTCGTTTTGAAAAATTACTTGGACAGCACTCCGTCGTAATATTTTATGTACATTATTATTTTTGTATCGCAAAAATAATAACACTAATAATAAAAATAATAAGATTAATAATAATCTTATTATTAATAATAATAATAATAATAATAATAATAATAATAATAATAAAATAAATAAATACGGAGTAAAAATAATATATGTGTGTGTGTGATTTATCTGGCCAAAACTCGAGAATTTATAGCACTTGGCCTGAAATCTGGAGTCATGCGACTCGCACGGAAATGGCCTTCTGGCCATGCGACTCGCATGAGGACCAGGGACAGCTCACATTGTTTTTGTCCTAACATTTGTCGACATAATAAAATATAAATATAATATATATAATTTAAATTAATTAATTATATATTATATTAAATTCACGTGCATAGTTGACTTGTAATTTTTGTTCCGATAAGTCGTACGTTGTCACTCGACTTATGTCCCGGTTCCGGTTTTTCGAACACCCTTTCGTACGCTGAGAAAACTTGTACTTTACGTTTCGTGAATCGTACCTTTGTCAAAATATAGTCTTAAATCATCCATAAAATATATCACTGTAGCAAAGTTACTGTAGCAATTCACTGTAGCAAAGTCAATTTCACTGTAGCAAATAGTGATTTTCGAAAACACTGTAGCATTTTGAGTAATGTGGCAATTTGAAAACACTGTAACAAATTAGTGTTTAACTGGTTCATCTTAAACGCTTTAGTTAACTTATCTAAATATCAATTGAATCAATAAACGAATGTTACTATCGTTTATTATATATATGTATATATCTTTTTAATATACATAAATCAGTTTTTAAATACACATTGGAAGTTATTTATAAATAAATTTTAATAATAAATATTTCAACTTATCATATACATTCAAATAGATATTTAAACCAATAAGTTTAATGTACGGTATCAAACAATTAATACATTGTTACCTTTTCATGTTATAGTATATATGTATCTATTTACATATAATTGTTCGCGAATCATCGAAAACAACCGAAGGGTATTTAAATATATAAAAGTAATTCAAAAATTTTGAGATTCAGTTTTACAGAATTTGCTTATCGTGTCGGAAATGTTAATCATACAAAGATTAAGTTTAAATTTAGTCGAAATTTTCGGGTCATCACAGATACCAATTGTTAAGTTTCGATGGAATGCTCGTAGAGGACCCAAGTTCACCTGGGAGCGTGAAGATCAGATGAAGAAGAAATACCCGCATCTATTTCCAGAAGATTCGTCAACACCTTCAACAACTTAAAATTTCAGGACGAAATTTATTTAACGGGTACGTACTGTAGTGACCCGAACTTTTCCATGTTTATATATATTAATTGAGATTGATATTTACATGATTAAATGTTTCCAACATGTTAAGCAATCAAACTTGTTAAGACTTGATTAATTGAAATATGTTTCATATAGACAATTGACCACCCAAGTTGACCGGTGATTCACGAACGTTAAAACTTGTAAAAACTATATGATGACATATATATGGATATATATATACAGTTAACATGATACTATGATAAGTAAACATATCATTAAGTATATTAACAATGAACTACATATGTAAAAACAAGACTACTAACTTAATGATTTTTAAACGAGACATATATGTAACGATTATCGTTGTAAAGACATTTAATGTATATATATCATATTAAGGGATATTCATACATGATAATATCATGATAATATAATAATTTAAAATCTCATTTGATATTATAAACATTGGGTTAACAACATTTAACAAGATCGTTAACCTAAAGGTTTCAAAACAACACTTACATGTAACGACTAACGATGACTTAACGACCCAGTTAAAATGTATATACATGTAGTTTTTTAATATGTATTTATATACTTTTGAAAGACTTCAATACACTTATCAAAATACTTCTACTTAACAAAAATGCTTACAATTATATCCTCGTTCAGTTTCATCAACAATTCTACTCGTATGCACTCGTATTCGTACTCGTACAATACACAGCTTTTAGATGTATGTACTATTGGTATATACACTCCAATGATCAGCTCTTAGCAGCCCATGTGAGTCACCTAACATATGTGGGAACCATCATTTGGCAACTAGCATGAAACATCTCATAAAATTACAAAAATATGAGTAATCATTCATGACTTATTTACATGAAAATAAAATTACATATCCTTTATATCTAATCCATACACCAATGACCAAAAACACCTACAAACACTTTCATTCTTCAATTTTCTTCATCTAATTGATCTCTCTCAAGTTCTATCTTCAAGTTCTAAGTGTTCTTCATATATTCTACAAGTTCTAGTTACATAAAATCAAGAATACTTTCACGTTTGCTAGCTCACTTCCAGTCTTGTAAGGTGATCATCCAACCTCAAGAAATCTTTGTTTCTTACAGTAGGTTATCATTCTAATACAAGGTAATAATCATATTCAAACTTTGGTTCAATTTCTATAACTATAACAATCTTATTTCAAGTGATGATCTTACTTGAACTTGTTTTCGTGTCATGATTCTGCTTCAAGAACTTCGAGCCATCCAAGGATCCGTTGAAGCTAGATCCATTTTTTTTCTTTTACAGTAGGTTTATCCAAGGAACTTAAGGTAGTAATGATGTTCATAACATCATTCGATTCATACATATAAAGCTATCTTATTCGAAGGTTTAAACTTGTAATCACTAGAACATAGTTTAGTTAATTCTAAACTTGTTCGCAAACAAAAGTTAATCCTTCTAAATTGACTTTTAAAATCAACTAAACACATGTTCTATATCTATATGATATGCTAACTTAATGATTTAAAACCTGGAAACACGAAAAACACCGTAAAACCGGATTTACGCCGTCGTAGTAACACGCGGGCTGTTTTGGGTTAGTTAATTAAAAACTATGATAAACTTTGATTTAAAAGTTGTTATTCTGAGAAAATGATTTTTATTATGAACATGAAACTATATCCAAAAATTATGGTTAAACTCAAAGTGGAAGTATGTTTTCTAAAATGGTCATCTAGACGTCGTTCTTTCGACTAAAATGACTACCTTTACAAAAATGACTTGTAACTTATTTTTCCGACTATAAACCTATACTTTTTCTGTTTAGATTCATAAAATAGAGTTCAATATGAAACCATAGCAATTTGATTCACTCAAAACGGATTTAAAATGAAGAAGTTATGGGTAAAACAAGATTGAATAATTTTTCTCATTTTAGCTACGTGAAAATTGGTAACAAATCTATTCCAACCATAACTTAATCAACTTGTATTGTATATTATATAATCTTGAGATACCATAGACACGTATACAATGTTTTGACCTATCATGTCGACACATCTATATATATTTCGGAACAACCATAGACACTCTATATGTGAATGTTGGAGTTAGCTATACAGGGTTGAGGTTGATTCCAAAATATATATAGTTTGAGTTGTGATCAATACTGAGATACGTATACACTGGGTCGTGGATTGATTTAAGATAATATTTATCAATTTATTTCTGTACATCTAACTGTGGACAACTAGTTGTAGGTTACTAACGAGGACAGCTGACTTAATAAACTTAAAACATCAAAATATATTAAAAGTGTTGTAAATATATTTTGAACATACTTTGATATATATGTATATATTGTTATAGGTTCGTGAATCAACCAGTGGCCAAGTCTTACTTCCCGACGAAGTAAAAATCTGTGAAAGTGAGTTATAGTCCCACTTTTAAAATCTAATATTTTTGGGATGAGAATAAATGCAGGTTTTATAAATGATTTACAAAATAGACACAAGTACGTGAAACTACATTCTATGGTTGAATTATCGAAATCGAATATGCCCCTTTTTATTAAGTCTGGTAATCTAAGCATTAGGGAACAGACACCCTAATTGACGCGAATCCTAAAGATAGATCTATTGGGCCTAACAAACCCCATCCAAAGTACCAGATGCTTTAGTACTTCGAAATTTATATCATATCCGAAGGGTGTCCCGGAATGATGGGGATATTCTTATATATGCATCTTGTTAATGTTGGTTACCAGGTGTTCACCATATGAATGATTTTTATCTCTATGTATGGGATGTGTATTGAAATATGAAATCTTGTGGTCTATTGTTACGATTTGATATATATAGGTTAAACCTATAAATCACCAACATTTTTGTTGACGTTTAAAGCATGTTTATTCTCAGGTGAATACTAAGAGCTTCCGCTGTCGCATACTTAAATAAGGACGAGATTTGGAGTCCATGCTTGTATGATATTGTGTAAAAACTGCATTCAAGAAACTTATTTTGTTGTAACATATTTGTATTGTAAACCATTATGTAATGGTCGTGTGTAAACAGGATATTTTAGATTATCATTATTTGATAATCTACGTAAAGCTTTTTAAACCTTTATTGATGAAATAAAGGTTATGGTTTGTTTTAAAATGAATGCAGTCTTTGAAAAACGTCTCATATAGATTTCAAAACCTCGCAACGAAATCAATTAATATGGAACGTTTTTAATCAATAAGAACGGGATATTTCAGAAGGTATTAAGGTGGATCCGGCAAAGATAGAAACTGTTGAAAAATGGGAAACCCCGAAAACTCCGAAACACATACGCCAATTTTTAGGACTAGCTGGTTATTACAGAAGGTTCATGCAAGACTTTTCCAGAATAGCAAAACCCTTGACTGCATTAACGCATAAATGTAGTGACCCGAACTTTTCCATGTTTATATATACTAATTGAGATTGATATTTACATGATTAAATGTTTCCAACATGTTAAGCAATCAAACTTGTTAAGACTTGATTAATTGAAATATGTTTCATATAGACAATTGACCACCCAAGTTGACCGGTGATTCACGAACGTTAAAACTTGTAAAAACTATATGATGACATATATATGGATATATATATAGTTAACATGATACTATGATAATTAAACATATCATTAAGTATATTAACAATGAATTACATATGTAAAAACAAGACTACTAACTTAATGATTTTTAAACGAGACATATATGTAACGATTATCGTTGTAAAGACATTTAATGTATATATATCATATTAAGAGATATTCATACATGATAATATCATGATAATATAATAATTTAAAATCTCATTTGATATTATAAACATTGGGTTAACAACATTTAACAAGATCGTTAACCTAAAGGTTTTAAAACAACACTTACATGTAACGACTAACGATGACTTAACGACTCAGTTAAAATGTATATACATGTAGTGTTTTAATATGTATTTATTCACTTTTGAAAGACTTCAATGCACTTATCAAAATACTTCTACTTAACAAAAATGCTTACAATTACATCCTCGTTCAGTTTCATCAACAATTCTACTCGTATGCACCAGTATTCGTACTCGTACAATACACAGCTTTTAGATGTATGTACTATTGGTATATACACTCTAATGATCAGCTCTTAGCAGCCCATGTGAGTCACCTAACACATGTGGGAACCATCATTTGGCAACTAGCATGAAATATCTCATAAAATTACAAAAATATGAGTAATCATTCATGACTTATTTACATGAAAACAAAATTACATATCCTTTATATCTAATCCATACACCAACGACTAAAAACACCTAAAAACACTTTCATTCTTCAATTTTCTTCATCTAATTGATCTCTCTCAAGTTCTATCTTCAAGTTCTAAGTGTTCTTCATATATTCTACAAGTTCTAGTTACATAAAATCAAGAATACTTTCAAGTTTGCTAGCTCACTTCCAATCTTGTAAGGTGATCATCCAACCTCAAGAAATCTTTGTTTCTTACAGTAGGTTATCATTCTAATACAAGGTAATAATCATATTCAAACTTTGGTTCAATTTCTATAACTATAACAATCTTATTTCAAGTGATGATCTTACTTGAACTTGTTTTCGTGTCATGATTCTGCTTCAAGAACTTCGAGCCATCCATGGATCCATTGAAGCTAGATCCATTTTTCTCTTTTCCAGTAGATTTATCCAAGGAACTTAAGGTAGTAATGATGTTCATAACATCATTCGATTCATACATATAAAGCTATCTTATTCGAAGGTTTAAACTTGTAATCACTAGAACATAGTTTAGTTAATTCTAAACTTGTTCGCAAACAAAAGTTAATCCTTCTAACTTGAATTTTAAAATAAACTAAACACATGTTCTATATCTGTATGATATGCTAACTTAATGATTTAAAACCTGGAAACACGAAAAACACCGTAAAACCGGATTTACGCCGTCGTAGTAACACCGCGGGCTGTTTTGGGTTAGTTAATTAAAAACTATGATAAACTTTGATTTAAAAGTTGTTATTCTGAGAAAATGATTTTTATTATGAACATGAAACTATATCCAAAAATTATGGTTAAACTCAAAGTGGAAGTATGTTTTCTAAAATGGTCATCTAGACGTCGTTCTTTCGACTGAAATGACTACCTTTACAAAAACGACTTGTAACTTATTTTTCTGACTATAAACCTATACTTTTTCTGTTTAGATTCATAAAATAGAGTTCAATATGAAACCATAGCAATTTGATTCACTCAAAACGGATTTAAAATGAAGAAGTTATGGGTAAAACAAGATTGAATAATTTTTCTCATTTTAGCTACGTGAAAATTGGTAACAAATCTATTCCAACCATAACTTAATCAACTTGTATTGTATATTATGTAATCTTGAGATACCATAGACACGTATACAATGTTTTGACCTATCATGTCGACACATCTATATATATTTCGGAACAACCATAGACACTCTATATGTGAATGTTGGAGTTAGCTATACAGGGTTGAGGTTGATTCCAAAATATATATAGTTTGAGTTGTGATCAATACTGAGATACGTATACACTGGGTCGTGGATTGATTCAAGAAAATATTTATCGATTTATTTCTGTACATCTAACTGTGGACAACTAGTTGTAGGTTACTAACGAGGACATCTGACTTAATAAACTTAAAACATCAAAATATATTAAAAGTGTTGTAAATATATTTTGAACATACTTTGATATATATGTATATATTGTTATAGGTTCGTGAATCAACCAGTGGCCAAGTCTTACTTCCCGACGAAGTAAAAATCTGTGAAAGTGAGTTATAGTCCCACTTTTAAAATCTAATATTTTTGGGATGAGAATACATGCAGGTTTTATAAATGATTTACAAAATAGACACAAGTACGTGAAACTACATTCTATGGTTGAATTATTGAAATCGAATATGCCCCTTTTTATTAAGTCTGGTAATCTAAGAATTAGGGAACAGACACCCTAATTGACGCGAATCCTAAAGATAGATCTATTGGGTCTAACAAACCCCATCCAAAGTACCGGATGCTTTAGTACTTCGAAATTTATATCATATCCGAAGGGTGTCCCGGAATGATGGGGATATTCTTATATATGCATCTTGTTAATGTCGGTTACCAGGTGTTCACCATATGAATGATTTTTATCTCTATGTATGGGATGTGTATTGAAATATGAAATCTTGTGTTCTATTGTTACGATTTGATATATATAGGTTAAACCTATAACTCACCAACATTTTTGTTGACGTTTAAAGCATGTTTATTCTCAGGTGAATACTAAGAGCTTCCGCTGTTGCATACTAAAATAAGGACAAGATTTGGAGTCCATGTTTGTATGATATTGTGTAAAAACTGCATTCAAGAAACTGATTTCGATGTAACATATATGTATTGTAAACCATTATGTAATGGTCGTGTGTAAACAGGATATTTTAGATTATCATTATTTGATAATCTACATAAAGCTTTTTAAACCTTTATTTATGAAATAAAGGTTATGGTTTGTTTTAAAATGAATGCAGTCTTTGAAAAACGTCTCATATAGAGGTCAAAACCTCGCAACGAAATCAATTAATATGGAACGTTTTTAATCAATAAGAACGGGACATTTCAGTTGGTATCCGAGCGTTGGTCTTAGAGAACCAGAATTTTGCATTAGTGTGTCTTATCTAGTTTGTTAGGATGCATTAGTGAGTCTGGACTTCGACCGTGTTTACTTGAAAAATGATTGCTTAACAAATTTTGTTGGAAACTATATATTTTTAACATGTGAATATTATGTGATATATTAATCTCTTAACGCGTTTGATATTATGTGATAGATGTCTACTTCTAGAACAAGTCCCATTGACTCACCTAATAATAATGAAGAGTCAAATGTAAATTGGAATGATTCGTGGACTGATTCACAAGTTCCCGAAGAGGAACCGGAAGAAGAGTCGGAACCGGAAGAAGAATCGGAACCGGAAGAAGAATCGGAACCGGATGAAGAAATAGAACCAGTGGGGGAAATAATAAAACGGTTAAGTAAAAGAAAATCCTCAACCAACCGACCAAGGTTAATTATGGTCAATGGTGTTTCCGCCAAGGAAGCAAAATATTGGGAGGATTACCAATTTTCCGATGAATCGGATTCCGACGAGAATTCCGATGATGTTATAGAAATTACCCCAACTGAATTTAAAAAGGCAAAAGAAAATAATAAGGGAAAGGGCATAAAAATAGAGAAATCTAATTCCAACCCCGATGAACTTTATATGTATCGTCAACCCCCGAAGTCCTTAAGTTGTAACAATGACCCGGGAACCTCTAAACCACCAGGTTTTTCTAAACCAATGTGGAAAACGACGGCTCGTATTAGGGGAACATCATATATCCCTAGAAACTTGGAAAAACGAACCAAAACCGAAGAAGAAGAAACAAGCGAGTCGGAATAAGATAGTTGTATTCGTATGGTGTAATATATGTAATATAGTGTGCTTATGCTTTATGATATATGTAAAAATTGCTTGTATTAATAAGTATTTTTTTTATGAATCTAACTCTTGTCTATTTTACAGTATAAAAACACAAAATGGATAGACAACCCAATATTTTAAGAGACCTATCCGGAGACATGATTGATGAAATCTTGTCTAGAGTCGGTCAGAATTCTTCGGCACAACTATTTAAGGCGAGATCAGTTTGTAAGACATTCGAAGAACGTTCCAAGAATGCCTTGGTTTATAAAAGGCTTTCGTTTGAAAGATGGGGGATATCACATTGGGAAATCCATAAGTTACGATGTGTTTACTTTGACGCATATATTGCGGGGAACCCAAATGCTATTTTACGCAATGGGTTAAGAAATTATTTTGACTCAATATATCCGAATATTGGACTTCGTGATTTAGAAAAAGCAGCTAACATGCAACATAAAGAAGCATGTTATGCTTATGGATTAGTAATGTTCGCTTCTCACCAAAGTGAGAACAAGAACATCGGGCTACAACTATTAAACAAAACGTTCCCACAAGTGACGGAGTCGGTAATTGGGGTAAGAAATGAGGTTTTTAGATTGTTACGGGACTGTTGGACATTACGTAACCCTCGTCCCTTTGACGACGTTACAACACACTGTCTTATCAATGGCCATAACGGTTATGTTCCACAAGACCAAGGATGGGAAGTAATCCTAGTAAAACCAGAATGCATGACTTGTTTCTGGACGTATGAATTACGTGTCTTTATTGCCTTTGCTGAACGACTTGTGTACTAGCTAGAATTATCTTCACAACCATCTTGTATCAAATTTATTGTGTGCTATATTTCATGCTATATGTAAAATAAGCGGTATTGTAAGTTTGTAAAATATTGTGTAAAAGTTTGAATGCGAAATATTATTATAATCAGTTTTTCATATAGAATTGTAGTAGTTGAATTGTATATTAGCTACTAAGTATGAACTTAACGGGTAGGTACTACCCGAATTTAAACTTATAAAATGCTAATATGAAGAAAAAGCTTTTATAAATGAGTTCATATTATGCTACGAAATACTATTAACTACTCTTAATATTCTGTATGATTAGCTTGTTCCATTTGACTATTTTGAAGGAAATGGCACCGACTACTCGACACACCGTGAATATGAATGAAGAGGAATTCCGTACTTTTCTAGCTTCAAACATAGCCGCAGTACAGGCTGCGCTACATACCAACAATAACCTTGGATCTAGCAGTACAGGAAATCGTGTAGGATGCACCTACAAAGAATTCACTGCCTGCAAACCTTTGGAATTTGATGGAACCGAAGGACCGATCGGATTGAAACGGTGGACCGAGAAGGTCGAATCGGTGTTTGCCATAAGTAAGTGTACTGAAGAGGACAAAGTGAAGTACGCTACGCATACCTTCACAGGTTCTGCGTTAACATGGTGGAATACCTATCTAGAGCAAGTGGGACAAGATGATGCTTACGCACTACCGTGGTCAGCATTCAAGCACTTAATGAACGAGAAGTACCGTCCCAGAACTGAGGTCAATAAGCTCAAGACAGAACTTAGAGGGTTACGAACCCAAGGATTTGATATTACCACGTACGAAAGACGATTCACAGAATTATGCCTATTGTGTCCGGGAGCGTTCGAAGATGAGGAAGAGAAGATCGACGCGTTTGTGAAAGGATTACCGGAAAGAATCCAAGAAGATATAAGTTCACACGAGCCCGCCTCCATACAACAGGCATGTAGAATGGCTCACAAACTAGTGAACCAGATTGAAGAAAGAATTAAAGAACAGACTGCTGAAGAGGCCAATGTGAAGCAAGTCAAAAGAAAGTGGGAGGAAAACGGTGATAAGAATCACCAATACAACAACAACAGCAATTACAACAATAATCGCAACAATTATCCCAACAATCGCAACACCAATCGCAACTACAACAAACGGCCCAACAACAACAACAACAACAACAGCAACTACAACAATCATCCCAACAACAATAATAACCGCAACAACAACAACAATCAGAAGCAGCTATGCCAAAGGTGTGAAAAGTATCACTCGGGGTTCTGCACCAAATTTTGCAACAAGTGTAAAAGAAATGGTCATAGCGCGGCGAAGTGTGAGGTTTACGGACCAGGGGTTAATAGAACGAAAGGAACAAATGGTGTCGGAACGAGTAATGGCGGAGCAAGTAGTGTCGGAGCAAGTTATGCCAATGTAGTTTGTTATAAATGTGGAAAATCGGGCCACATTATTAGAAATTGCCCGAACCAGGAGAACACGAATGGACAAGGCCGCGGAAGAGTTTTCAATATTAATGCGGCAGAGGCACAGGAAGACCCGGAGCTTGTTACGGGTACGTTTCTTATTGACAATAAATCTGCTTACGTTTTATTTGATTCGGGTGCGGATAGAAGCTATATGAGTAGAGATTTTTGTGCTAAATTAAGTTGTCCATTGACGCCTTTGGATAGTAAATTTTTACTCGAATTAGCAAATGGTAAATTAATTTCAGCAGATAATATATGTCGGAATCGAGAAATTAAACTGGTTAGCGAAACATTTAAGATTGATTTGATACCAGTAGAGTTAGGGAGTTTTGATGTGATAATCGGTATGGACTGGTTGAAAGAAGTGAAAGCAGAGATCGTTTGTTACAAAAATGCAATTCGCATTATACAAGAAAAAGGAAAACCCTTAATGGTGTACGGAGAAAAGGGCAACACGAAGCTACATCTTATTAGTAATTTGAAGGCACAAAAACTAATAAGAAAAGGTTGCTATGCTGTTCTAGCACACGTCGAGAAAGTACAAACTGAAGAAAAGAGCATCAATGATGTTCCCGTCGCAAAAGAATTTCCCGATGTATTTCCGAAAGAATTACCGGGATTACCCCCACATCGATCCGTTGAATTTCAAATAGATCTTGTACCAGGAGCTGCACCAATAGCTCATGCTCCTTACAGACTCGCACCCAGCGAGATGAAAGAACTGCAAAGCCAATTACAAGAACTTTTAGAGCGTGGTTTCATTCGACCAAGCACATCACCGTGGGGAGCTCCTGTTTTGTTTGTCAAGAAGAAAGATGGTACATTCAGGTTGTGTATCGACTACCGAGAGTTGAACAAACTTACCATCAAGAATCGCTACCCACTGCCAAGAATCGACGACTTATTTGATCAACTATAAGGCTCGTCTGTTTATTCAAAGATTGACTTACGTTCCGGGTATCATCAAATGCGGGTGAAAGAAGATGATATTCCAAAGACTGCTTTCAGAACACGTTACGGTCATTACGAGTTTATGGTCATGCCGTTTGGTTTAACTAATGCACCAGCTGTGTTCATGGACCTTATGAACCGAGTGTGTGGACCATACCTTGACAAGTTTGTCATTGTTTTCATTGATGACATACTTATTTATTCAAAGAATGACCAAGAACACGGTGAACATTTGAGAAAGGTGTTAGAAGTATTGAGGAAGGAAGAATTGTACGCTAAGTTTTCAAAGTGTGCATTTTGGTTGGAAGAAGTTCAATTCCTCGGTCACATAGTGAACAAAGAAGGTATTAAGGTGGATCCGGCAAAGATAGAAACTGTTGAAAAGTGGGAAACCCCGAAAACTCCGAAACACATACGCCAGTTTTTAGGACTAGCTGGTTACTACAGAAGGTTCATCCAAGACTTTTCCAGAATAGCAAAACCCTTGACTGCATTAACGCATAAAGGGAAGAAATTTGAATGGAATGATGAACAAGAGAAAGCATTTCAGTTATTAAAGAAAAAGCTAACTACGGCACCTATATTGTCATTGCCTGAAGGGAATGATGATTTTGTGATTTATTGTGACGCATCAAAGCAAGGTCTCGGTTGTGTATTAATGCAACGAACGAAGGTGATTTCTTATGCGTCTAGACAATTGAAGATTCACGAACAAAATTATACGACGCATGATTTGGAATTAGGCGCGGTTGTTTTTGCATTAAAGACTTGGAGGCACTACTTATATGGGGTCAAAAGTATTATATATACCGACCACAAAAGTCTTCAACACATATTTAATCAGAAACAACTGAATATGAGGCAGCGTAGGTGGATTGAGTTATTGAATGATTACGACTTTGAGATTCGTTACCACCTAGGGAAGGCAAATGTGGTAGCCGATGCCTTGAGCAGGAAGGATAGAGAACCCATTCGAGTAAAATCTATGAATATAATGATTCATAATAACCTTACTACTCAAATAAAGGAGGCGCAACAAGGAGTTTTAAAAGAGGGAAATTTAAAGGATGAAATACCCAAAGGATCGGAGAAGCATCTTAATATTCGGGAAGACGGAACCCGGTATATGGCTGAAAGGATTTGGGTACCAAAATTTGGAGATATAAGAGAAATGGTACTTAGAGAAGCTCATAAAACCAGATACTCAATACATCCTGGAACGGGGAAGATGTACAAGGATCTCAAGAAACATTTTTGGTGGCCGGGTATGAAAGCCGATGTTGCTAAATACGTAGGAGAATGTTTGACGTGTTCTAAGGTCAAAGCTGAGCATCAGAAACCATCAGGTCTACTTCAACAACCCGAAATCCCGGAATGGAAATGGGAAAACATTACCATGGATTTCATCACTAAATTGCCAAGGACTGCAAGTGGTTTTGATACTATTTGGGTAATAGTTGATCGTCTCACCAAATCAGCACACTTCCTGCCAATAAGAGAAGATGACAAGATGGAGAAGTTAGCACGACTGTATTTGAAGGAAGTCATCTCCAGACATGGAATACCAATCTCTATTATCTCTGATAGGGATGGTAGATTTATTTCAAGATTCTGGCAGACATTACAGCAAGCATTAGGAACTCGTCTAGACATGAGTACTGCCTATCATCCACAAACTGATGGGCAGAGTGAAAGGATGATACAAACGCTTGAAGACATGCTACGAGCATGTGTTATTGATTTAGGAAACAGTTGGGATCGACATCTACCGTTAGCAGAATTTTCCTACAACAACAGCTACCATTCAAGCATTGAGATGGCGCCGTTTGAAGCACTTTATGGTAGAAAGTGCAGGTCTCCGATTTGTTGGAGTGAAGTGGGGGATAGACAGATTACGCGTCCGGAGATTATACAAGAAACTACCGAGAAGATCATCCAAATTCAACAACGGTTGAAAACTACCCAAAGTCGACAAAAGAGCTACGCTGACATTAAAAGAAAAGATATAGAATTTGAAATTGGAGAGATGGTCATGCTTAAAGTTGCACCTTGGAAAGGTGTTGTTCGATTTGGTAAACGAGGGAAATTAAATCCAAGGTATATTGGACCATTCAAGATTATTGATCGTGTCGGACCAGTAGCTTACCGACTTGAGTTACCTCAACAACTCGCGGCTGTACATAACACTTTCCACATCTCGAATTTGAAGAAATGTTTTGCTAAAGAAGATCTCACTATTCCGTTAGATGAAATCCAAATCAACGAAAAACTTCAATTCATCGAAGAACCCGTCGAAATAATGGATCGTGAGGTTAAGAGACTTAAGCAAAACAAGATACCAATTGTTAAGGTTCGATGGAATGCTCGTAGAGGACCCGAGTTCACCTGGGAGCGTGAAGATCAGATGAAGAAGAAATACCCGCATCTATTTCCAGAAGATTCGTCAACACCTTCAACATCTTAAAATTTCGGGACGAAATTTATTTAACGGGTAGGTACTGTAGTGACCCGAACTTTTCCATGTTTATATATACTAATTGAGATTGATATTTACATGATTAAATGTTTCCAACATGTTAAGCAATCAAACTTGTTAAGACTTGATTAATTGAAATATGTTTCATATAGACAATTGACCACCCAAGTTGACCGGTGATTCACGAACGTTAAAACTTGTAAAAACTATATGATGACATATATATGGATATATATATATAGTTAACATGATACTATGATAAGTAAACATATCATTAAGTATATTAACAATGAATTACATATGTAAAAACAAGACTACTAACTTAATGATTTTTAAACGAGACATATATGTAACGATTATCGTTGTAAAGACATTTAATGTATATATATATCATATTAAGAGATATTCATACATGATAATATCATGATAATATAATAATTTAAAATCTCATTTGATATTATAAACATTGGGTTAACAACATTTAACAAGATCGTTAACCTAAAGGTTTCAAAACAACACTTACATGTAACGACTAACGATGACTTAACGACTCAGTTAAAATGTATATACATGTAGTGTTTTAATATGTATTTATACACTTTTGAAAGACTTCAATGCACTTATCAAAATACTTCTACTTAAAAAAAATGCTTACAATTACATCCTCGTTCAGTTTCATCAACAATTCTACTCGTATGCACCCGTATTCGTACTCGTATAATACATAGCTTTTAGATGTATGTACTATTGGTATATACACTCTAATGATCAGCTCTTAGCAGCCCATGTGAGTCACCTAACACATGTGGGAACCATCATTTGGCAACTAGCATGAAATATCTCATAAAATTACAAAAATATGAGTAATCATTCATGACTTATTTACATGAAAACAAAATTACATATCCTTTATATCTAATCCATACACCAACGACTAAAAACACCTAAAAACACTTTCATTCTTCAATTTTCTTCATCTAATTGATCTCTCTCAAGTTCTATCTTCAAGTTCTAAGTGTTCTTCGTATATTCTACAAGTTCTAGTTACATAAAATCAAGAATACTTTCAAGTTTGCTAGCTCACTTCCAATCTTGTAAGGTGATCATCCAACCTCAAGAAATCTTTGTTTCTTACAGTAGGTTATCATTATAATACAAGGTAATAATCATATTCAAACTTTGGTTCAATTTCTATAACTATAACAATCTTATTTCAAGTGATGATCTTACTTGAACTTGTTTTCGTGTCATGATTCTGCTTCAAGAACTTCGAGCCATCCAAGGAACATTGAAGCTAGATCCATTTTTCTCTTTTCCAGTATATTTATCCAAGGAACTTAAGGTAGTAATGATGTTCATAACATCATTCGATTCATACATATAAAGCTATCTTATTCGAAGGTTTAAACTTGTAATCACTAGAACATAGTTTAGTTAATTCTAAACTTGTTCGCAAACAAAAGTTAATCCTTCTAACTTGACTTTTAAAATAAACTAAACACATGTTCTATATCTGTATGATATGCTAACTTAATGATTTAAAACCTGGAAACACGAAAAACACCGTAAAACCGGATTTACGCCGTCGTAGTAACACCGCGGGCTGTTTTGGGTTAGTTAATTAAAAACTATGATAAACTTTGATTTAAAAGTTGTTATTCTGAGAAAATGATTTTTATTATGAACATGAAACTATATCCAAAAATTATGGTTAAACTCAAAGTGGAAGTATGTTTTCTAAAATGGTCATCTAGATGTCGTTCTTTCGACTGAAATGACTACCTTTACAAAAACGACTTGTAACTTATTTTTCTGACTATAAACCTATACTTTTTCTGTTTAGATTCATAAAATAGAGTTCAATATGAAACCATAGCAATTTGATTCACTCAAAACGGATTTAAAATGAAGAAGTTATGGGTAAAACAAGATTGGATAATTTTTCACATTTTAGCTACGTGAAAATTGGTAACAAATCTATTCCAACCATAACTTAATCAACTTGTATTGTATATTATGTAATCTTGAGATACCATAGACACGTATACAATGTTTCGACCTATCATGTCGACACATCTATATATATTTCGGAACAACCATAGACACTCTATATGTGAATGTTGGAGTTAGCTATACAGGGTTGAGGTTGATTCCAAAATATATATAGTTTGAGTTGTGATCAATACTGAGATACGTATACACTGGGTCGTGGATTGATTCAAGATAATATTTATCGATTTATTTCTGTACATCTAACTGTGGACAACTAGTTGTAGGTTACTAACGAGGACATCTGACTTAATAAACTTAAAACATAAAAATATATTAAAAGTGTTGTAAATATATTTTGAACATACTTTAATATATATGTATATATTATTATAGGTTCGTGAATCAACCAGTGGCCAAGTCTTACTTCCCGACGAAGTAAAAATCTGTGAAAGTGAGTTATAGTCCCACTTTTAAAATCTAATATTTTTGGGATGAGAATACATGCAGGTTTTATAAATGATTTACAAAATAGACACAAGTACGTGAAACTACATTCTATGGTTGAATTATTGAAATCGAATATGCCCCTTTTTATTAAGTCTGGTAATCTAAGAATTAGGGAACAGACACCCTAATTGACGCGAATCCTAAAGATAGATCTATTGGGTCTAACAAACCCCATCCAAAGTACCGGATGCTTTAGTACTTCGAAATTTATATCATATCCGAAGGGTGTCCCGGAATGATGGGGATATTCTTATATATGCATCTTGTTAATGTCGGTTACCAGGTGTTCACCATATGAATGATTTTTATCTCTATGTATGGGATGTGTATTGAAATATGAAATCTTGTGGTCTATTGTTACGATTTGATATATATAGG
This sequence comes from Rutidosis leptorrhynchoides, assembly GCF_046630445.1. Lineage (NCBI taxonomy): Eukaryota > Viridiplantae > Streptophyta > Magnoliopsida > Asterales > Asteraceae > Rutidosis > Rutidosis leptorrhynchoides. The sequence goes on along the minus strand of NC_092337.1, from coordinate 408,011,097 downwards.
TTAAACCTATAACTCACCAACATTTTTGTTGACGTTTAAAGCATGTTTATTCTCAGGTGAATACTAAGAGCTTCCGCTGTTGCATACTAAAATAAGGACAAGATTTGGAGTCCATGTTTGTATGATATTGTGTAAAAACTGCATTCAAGAAACTGATTTCGATGTAACATATATGTATTGTAAACCATTATGTAATGGTCGTGTGTAAACAGGATATTTTAGATTATCATTATTTGATAATCTACATAAAGCTTTTTAAACCTTTATTTATGAAATAAAGGTTATGGTTTGTTTTAAAATGAATGCAGTCTTTGAAAAACGTCTCATATAGAGGTCAAAACCTCGCAACAAAATCAATTAATATGGAACGTTTTTAATCAATAAGAACGGGACATTTCAATAAAGGGAAAAAATTTGAATGGAAGGATGAACAAGAGAAAGCGTTTCAATTATTGAAGAAAAAGCTAACTACGACACCTATATTGTTATTGCCTGAAGGGAATGATGATTTTGTGATATATTGTGACGCCTCAAAGCAAGGTCTCGGTTGTGTATTAATGCAACGAACGAAGGTAATTGCTAATGCGTCTAGACAATTGAAGATTTACGGGCAAAATTATACGACGTATGATTTGGAATTAGGCGCGGTTGTTTTTGCATTAAAGACTTGGAGGCACTACTTATATGGGGTCAAAAGCATTATATATACCGACCACAAAAGTCTTCAACACATATTTAATCAAAAATAACTGAATATGAGGCAGCGTAGGTGGATTGAATTGTTGAATGATTATGACTTTGAGATTCGTTACCACCCGGGAAAGGCAAATGTGGTAGCCGGCGCCTTGTGCAGGAAGGACAGAGAACCCATTCGAGTAAAATCTATGAATATAATGATTCACAATAACCTTACTACTCAAATAAAGGAGGCGCAACAAGGAGTTTTAAAAGAGGGAAATTTAAAGGATGAAATACCCAAAGGATCGGAGAAGCATCTTAATATTCGAAAAGACAGAACCCGGTATAGGGCTGAAAGGATTTAGGTACCAAAATTTGGGGATATGAGAGAAATGGTACTTAGAGAAGCTCATAAAACCAGATACTCAATACATCCTGGAACGGGGAAGATGTACAAGGATATCAAGAAACATTTTTAGTGGCCGGGTATGAAAGCCGATGTTGCTAAATACGTAGGAGAATGTTTGACGTGTTCTAATGTCAAAGCTGAGCATCAGAAACCATCAGGTCTACTTCAACAACCCGAAATCCCGGAATGGAAATGGGAAAACATTACCATGGATTTCATCACTAAATTGCCAAGGACTGCAAGTGGTTTTGATACTATTTGGGTAATAGTTGATCGTCTCACCAAATCAGCACACTTCCTGCCAATAAGAGAAGATGACAAGATGGAGAAGTTAGCACGACTGTATTTGAAGGAAGTCATCTCCAGACATGGAATACCAATCTCTATTATCTCTGATAGGGATGGCAGATTTATTTCAAGATTCTAGCAGACATTACAGCAAGCATTAGGAACTCGTCTAGACATGAGTACTGCCTATCATCCACAAACTGATGGGAAGAGCGAAAGGACGATACAAACGCTTGAAGACATGCTACGAGCATTTGTTATTGATTTTGGAAACAGTTGGGATCGACATCTACCGTTAGCAGAATTTTTCTACAACAACAGCTACCATTCAAGCATTGAGATGGTGCCGTTTGAAGCACTTTATGGTAGAAAGTGCATGTCTCCGATTTGTTGGAGTGAAGTGGGGGATAGACAGATTACGGGTTCGGAGATAATACAAGAAACTACCGAGAAGATCATCCAAATTCAACAACGGTTGAAAACCGCCTAAAGTCGACAAAAGAGCTACGCTGACATTAATGAAAAGATATAGAATTTGAAATTGGAGAGATGGTCATGCTTAAAGTTGCACCTTGGAAAGGCGTTGTTCGATTTGGTAAACGAGGGAAATTAAATTCAAGGTATATTGGACCATTCAAGATTATTGATCGTGTCGGACCAGTAGCTTACCGACTTGAGTTACCTCAACAACTCGCGGCTGTACATAACACTTTCCACGTCTCGAATTTGAAGAAATGTTTTGCTAAAGAAGATCTCACTATTCCATTAGATGAAATCCAAATCAACGAAAAACTTCAATTCATCGAAGAACCCGTCGAAATAATGGATCGTGAGGTTAAAAGACTTAAGCAAAACAAGATACTAATTGTTAAGGTTCGATGGAATGCTCGTAGAGGACCTGAGTTCACCTGGGAACGAGAAGATCAGATGAAGAAGAAATACCCGCATTTATTTTCAGAAGATACATCAACACCTCCAACTGCTTAAAATTTCGGGACGAAATTTATTTAACGGGTAGGTACTGTAGTGACCCGAACTTTTCCTTGTTTATATATATATTAAATGAAATTGTTATTTACATGATTAAATGTTTTCAACGTGTTAAGCAATCAAACTTTTTTAGACTTGATTAATTGAAATAGGTTTCATATAGACAATTGACCACCCAAGTTGACCGGTGATTCACGAACGTTAAAACTTGTAAAAACTATATGATGGCATATATATTGATATATATATATAGTTAACATGATATTATGATAAGTAAACATATCATTAAGTATATTAACAATGAACTACATATGTAAAAACAAGACTACTAACTTAATGATTTTGAAACGAGACATATATGTAACGATTATCGTTGTAACGACATTTAATGTATATATATCATATTAAGAGATATTCATACATCATAATATCATGATAATATAATAATTTAAAATCTCATTTGATATTATAAACATTGGGTTAACAACATTTAACAAGATCGTTAACCTAAAGGTTTCAAAACAACACTTACATGTAACGACTAACGATGACTTAACGACTCAGTTAAAATGTATATACATGTAGTGTTTTAATATGTATTCATACACTTTTTAAAGACTTCAAGACACTTATCAAAATACTTCTACTTAACAAAAATTCTTACAATTACATCCTCGTTCAGTTTCATCAACAATTCTACTCGTATGCACCCGTATTCGTACTCGTACAACACACAGCTTTTAGATGTATGTACTATTGGTATATACACTCCAATGATCCGCTCTTAGCAGCCCATGTGAGTCACCTAACACATGTGGTAACCATCATTTGGCAACTAGCATGAAATATCTCATAAAATTACAAAAATATGAGTAATCATTCATGACTTATTTACATGAAAACAAAATTACATATCCTTTATATCTAATCTATACACCAATGACCAAAAACACCTACAAACACTTTCATTCTTCAATTTTCTTCATCTAATTGTTCTCTTTCAAGTTCTATCTTCAAGTTCTAAGTGTTCTTCATAGATTCCAAAAGTTCTAGTTTCATTAAATCAAGAATACTTCCAAGATTGCAAGTTTACTTCCAAGTTTTCTAAATCCATTCCAAGTAATCATCCAAGATCAAGAAACCTTTGTTACTTACAGTAGGTTATCTTTTTAATACAAGAACTTTTAAACCATCCAAGGATCCTTTGAAGCTAGATCCATTTTTCTCATTTCCAGTAGGTTTATCCAAGGAACTTGAGGTTCGTGAATCAACCAGTGGCCAAGTCTTACTTCCCGACGAAGTAAAAATCTGTGAAAGTGAGTTATAGTCCCACTTTTAAAATCTAATATTTTTGGGATGAGAATACATGCAGGTTTTATAAATGATTTACAAAATAGACACAAGTACGTGAAACTACATTCTATGGTTGAATTATCGAAATCGAATATGCCCCTTTTTATTAAGTCTGGTAATCTAAGAATTAGGGAACAGACACCCTAATTGACACGAATCCTAAAGATAGATCTATTGGGCCTAACAAACCCCATCCAAAGTACCGGATGCTTTAGTACATCGAAATTTATATCATATCCGAAGGGTGTCCCGGAATGATGGGGATATTCTTATATATGCATCTTGTTAATGTCGGTTACCAGGTGTTCACCATATGAATGATTTTTATCTCTATGTATGGGATGTGTATTGAAATACGAAATCTTGTGGTCTATTGTTACGATTTGATATATATAGGTTAAAGCTATAACTCACCAACATTTTTGTTGACGTTTAAAGCATGTTTATTCTCAGGTGAATACTAAGAGCTTCCGCTGTTGCATACTAAAATAAGGACAAGATTTGGAGTCCATGTTTGTATGATATTGTGTAAAAACTGCATTCAAGAAACTGATTTCGATGTAACATATTTGTATTGTAAACCATTATGTAATGGTCGTGTGTAAACAGGATATTTTAGATTATCATTATTTGATAATCTATGTAAAGCTTTTTAAACCTTTATTTATGAAATAAAGGTTAAGGTTTGTTTTAAAAATGAATGCAGTCTTTGAAAAAGTCTCATATAGAGGTCGAAACCTCGCAACGAACTCAATTAATATGGAACAGTTTTAATCAATAAGAACGGGACATTTCATCTACGTCAAATGATAAGATGAATCTACACTTACTCATTTCACTCTTCTATGTTAGCTTCATTCGTACTCTTCATATAAATGGATTGTTTATCCAAATTATTAGCTGATGATAAAACTCTAATTTTCAGCCGTATGCATCATGAAAACATACTTATTATCATTCACGACCTTTCCACTCAAATTTCGGGATGAAATTTCTTTAACGGGTAGGTACTGTGACAACCCGGAAATTTCCAACCAAATTTAAAGTTTAATCTTTATATGTTTCCGACACGATAAGCCATATTTGTTAAGTTAAATTTCAAGAATTTTAAACTATGTTCATACATTCATTCAACCTTGACCAAGTTTCAACGATTCACGAACCATTAAACGAATATGATTATATATGTATATGTGTATATATATTATAACTTGAAACGAAAACAACATATTAGATTAAATACTTTATATGATTGTATCTGTTTCAAAATATTTATCAATGGGATTAGAAGATAAGATCAAATGATTGAATTATCAGATATATTGAATTATGATTACAAGTCTCTGTTGAAAGGCCCACGTTAATTTGAGAAATCTTTCCATTTTAATAATATTCGAAAAATGGTAAAGTGATTTATAAATAAGAACAAATTGTCAATCATTGAGAACTAGACAAAGGATAGTGGAAGATTGAATCTCATAAAGACTCGATTGATCTATTTAGTTTTAAACGTACAAAAACGTTTTCAGTTTATAAAGAACTTTATTATTAAAACGTATATAACTTTTATAAATATCTAGAACCACTTTTGACAACTCATTACTTAACTAGTATGATAAAGATAACGATATTTATATTTTATTTTATTAAATATATATAACGATTTAAATTAATATTATATATATTTATACGCGTATTATACGTATATAGTTTTATACTTTTACTATACTTAAACTTTACCTTTACTTTATTTTTACTTTACTTTAACTTTAATAATTCACTTTAATAATTCATACTTTAATAATTCACTTTAATAATTCATACTTTAATAATTCACTTTAATAATTCATACTTTAATAATTCATAATTTAATAATTCACTTTAATAATTCAAAAATCTATTATAAATAGAATTCAATAGGTTTCATTATTTCATAGAAACTTGAAAATATTTTTCTCTAAACTCTCTCAATCGATTTACATATATATATTTACTCCGTATTATTTCAAGATATTATTAGTATACATAAAATATTACGACGGAGTGCTGTCCGAGTGATTTCAAAATTGTTTTTCGAGTAGGATAGGATTAAGGAAATTATGGATTATAGCTATGGAGGTGATTGAGTATGGTTCATGGGTATGCTCGTGAGGTCAATACAGTGTTTATCATTTCCGTTGCGTCTACTTACCTTTCCTGCAATATTGAATCTCAATATTGATACGTGAGTACTCATAATTTAACTTTTACATACTAATAGTGTATCCCTGACTAGTGCTCGAGTATTTAGGATTATGCATGCTTGTACTTTTGATATTGCCCTTAGACAGGTTAGGTTGAATCTTGAATTAGTTACACTTGCGGTTGAGATAAGGTATAAGATATGCATGTCCTTGGAAAGCTAGCGAAAAATTAAGAACTTTTCCTTTAGATATCGAATGGTTTATATGAACGGATTAAAAATTATAAACAATTGAATTTTTGATATTTTTATTAAAAATGATTATTATTATCGTCGTTTTTATCGTCGTTCTAGTTTTATCTTATTATTATCATTATTATTATCTTTATCAATAAAAGGGATTTATCACTAAAAATTGTTATTTTTTTTTATTATTACTATCGTTATTATCGTTAAAGTTATAATTAGTATTATTATTATTATCCAATTATTATTATTATTATTATTATTATTATTATTATTATTATTATTATTATTATTATTATTATTATTAGTATTATTATTATTATTATTATTATTATTATTATTATTATTATTATTATCATTATTAATATATATATCATTATTTAAAAATGGTTATTGTTATTGTTATTATTATTATTACTATTACTATATTATCATTAAGATAATTATTAGTATTATCATTAATAATGTTATAGTAACTATCATTATTAATATTAGTGTAATTAAAACAAATATTTGTAACACCTAATTATTTTGATTACTATTATTATCATTATCATGAACACGATATAAAAGATGATTAAAAGCTATTAAACAAAACGATTAGGAAATAATGAGTAAGAGTATCATGATGAAATTAAAATATTATAAGATATTGATTTAGATAAAATTATCGTTCTTATTATTTTTATCATTACTATTATTATTAAAAGTATCGTTAGTAAAACTATCATTTTAACAAAAATTATCATTTTAATAGAAATGTCATTGTTACTATAAAATATCATTGTTATTATTATTTTAAATAGAATTATTATTTTAAAGATAATATTAAAAATTATCGTAAATATTAAAGTTATCATAATTAGAATTATCGTTTTATCATAATGTCATCTTAGTAATTATAAATATTGATATTTTTATAATAATAATTATTATTACAAAATAATACAACTTTTACTTACTATCATTATAGATATTATTTTATCAAATAAATATGTGATACAAACATATTTTACTACGTGTAATAACTTACTTTAATAATACCTATCATATTATCTTTATGATATTAAATGAACCCTATAAATTTTATTACTTAATATATATAAAAGTATATTTTATTATATAAATTTAATATAAAATTTTATTTATTAATAAATAAATTATATTATTTACTCTAATAAATCTTTTAAAAATATTTAAAAATATAAAATGACGATATTTAAACTATATATTAATCATGTATAGATTTTTGGAAATTATTTTGAGTCAAATTTACTTTTGTTGACTTTTGCATATTAGTCTCGAGCATTAGGATTGTGGTACACTATGACTTGACCTAATTTGTTAGACAAATATTGACCAACACATAAATATATATAATTAATTTAGGTTCATGAATCTGAGGCCAACCTTGCACCTGTTCAATGACGTTATATGTATTTTTACTACGAAATACAGTATGGTGAGTTTCATTTGCCTTTTTACCCTTTATATTTTTGGGACTGAGAATACATGCGCTTTTATAAATGTTTGACGAAATAGACACAAGTAATTGAAACTACATTCTATGGTTGAATTATCGAAATTGAATATGCCCCTTTTTATTAAAGTCTGGTAATCTAAGAATTAGGGAACAGACACCCTAATTGACGCGAATCCTAAAGATAGATCTATTGGGCCTAACAAACCCCATCCAAAGTACCGGATGCTTTAGTACTTCGAAATTTATATCATGTCCGAAGGAGGATCCCGAAATGATAGGGGATATTCTTATATGTATCTAGTTAATGTCGGTTACCAGGTATTCACCATATGAATGATTATTTTTGTCTCTATGCATGGGACGTATATTTATGAGAACTGAAAATGAAATTCTTGTGGTCTATTAAAATGATGGAAATAAATGATTATGATAAACTAATGAACTCACCAACCTTTTGATTGACACTTTAAAGCATGTTTATTCTCAAGTGTTAAAGAAATCTTCCGCTGTGCATTTGCTCATTTTAAAGATATTACTTGGAGTCTTTCATAGCATATTTCGAAGAACGTTGCATTCGAGTCATTGAGTTCATCAAAGATTATTATTAAATCAAATTTATAGTTGGATAGTGGATATTATGAAATGGTATGCATGCCTGTCAATTTTCGATGTAAAGAAAGTTTGTCTTTTAAAAACGAATGCAATGTTTGTAAAATGTATCATATAGAGGTCAAATACCTCGCAATGTAATCAACTATTGTGAATCGTTTATAATGTATATGAACGGGTCCTTTCAGAATTTTCAAGTGTTAATTGCATGTGTATCTTTCAAAATGAGTCAAGATGCTTCTATATGGAATTGGGAAAGTATGACCATGTTTTGAAGTCTTTAGCATGCTTACTTCTAACTCCAAGGCCACTCCCCACTTTGTTTATAAAATAATACTTGACACATTTTATGTACATGCATATTTTATAAACTTGTTTTATAAAATTAGATTTTATAAAACAAATATCATAAACTTGCATTTTTATAAATTATGTATGTATTATTTATAAAACCAAATATATAAAATTCCATATTATTTGTCATGTATACTTTATTTTATAAAACCAATTTTATAAAATGCAACATGACTTATTTAATTATTTAACCTATAAATAATTAAGTCCTCATTATATAAATCATTCCATGATTTATATATATATATATATATATATATATATATATATATATATATATATATATATATATATATATATATATATATATCAAGTGCAATTATTTTCAGAAACCATTTTATTAAAGTTTAAGTGTCGCGTATTTAATAAATGATCCAATCACCAAGATCAAATACGAATAAGGTGTCGGTAAGCTTGTTATTGGGTATGACCCGACTTGGATCAAAACATATTAGCCACATTAATTTAATATGTCTCACGGACATACGAAATACCTTCAGAATCAACCTCGACCCTGTATAGCTAACTCGGGCATTACTGCATATAGAATGTCTATGGTTATTCCAAATAATATATATAGATGACGTCGATATGATATGTCAAAACATTGTATACGTGTCCCGATTTATCCGACGATATTTAAAGTGCGTAAAATAAATAACAGAAATTAAATGACGATAAATAAAATTGTGAGAATTAAAATTGCAAATAAATTACGATAATTAAAATGTAATAAGGGATTAACAATTAGCTAGGATTTTGTTAGCGTGGATTCATAACAAAATTTCTCATAGTTAATTTATTTGTTTCTAACAAATTTTATTATTTGGTCAATGTTTTCTTCATTATGCCACTTGTTGGATTCTGATAAGTCAACATCCAAATATAAAATTGAATGAAAATGGTTATTTTGCGGTGAACGGATATGTATATCTGTGGATGTAAGTAGGATAGTAAATGACTGTTGAATCAGATTGCAAGAATGTACAGTGTAACATATTAATGTGAAATCTAAATATTCCTCGGGTATTACCTACACGTTAAAATATTTTCACCATTAACAGTTTGTATAAAATAATTTTTAATTACAATCTTTATGAAAATATACATACATATATATTTTCTTCAGATGTAATCATGGATTTAATGAGTTAATATGATGGTAATCTCATTTGATTTACTATTAGAACTAGAATACATAATCTCTAAAACATTAGAGATTAAATAATCGCCATGTCGAACGAAGATAAATGATGTAGAATGATAGGTAGAACGAAAATAATCGACGTTGAACAAGATGTAGAACAAAGATTATGCTCGAGGTATAGTTTTTGATGTTGAGGCGTGGGATGTTGAAACTTGGGTTGTTGGTGGTACTAGTGTTGATGTTAGTGGTACTGTTGGTTCCGGTGATGTGACGACCCGAAAATTTCCGACCAAATTTAAACTTAATCTTTATATAATTCTGACTTGATAAGTAATGAATTTTAATAAATCTTGAACCTCCAGAAAGAGTTTTACACAAGCTTTTGGTCACCCTTTTATTTCGACGATTCACGAACGTCATAACTTGATTTAATTGTTTAATTGTTTAATTATTGTGTATATATATGGATTTATATATATTTAACTTGAAAATATGATAATTAAATATCTCATTAAGTATATTAATAAAGTATTTTATATATATATATATTTTCATACTACTAATTTAAAGAGTTTTTGAACAATATATATGTTACTATTTAAATGACGTAATTAACTTATGTTAAAATGTATTTACATATAATGTATTACGAGTGTAAATACATCCTTACAAGTATTGAATACACTTTATAATATACCAATACATATAAAGGATAGCTATACTCGTATTTTCGTTCAATTTCCTTAAAGAATTCTACTCATATTCATACGGTATTTTTACCCGTATTATACACTGCTTCTAGAAGTATTTACTATTGGTATATACCAATAGAAATCTACAATTATTTGTGTAATATGTAATCCATGACCTAATAAATTTAATATGTCATGCATGACTTAATACAATTTAACTTATCTTAGATATTTTCACTAAAAGCCAAAATTATAAGCTTATAAATAAGGACCATTTTAACTCATTTTTGCTCCACATTTTCTTAAACTAAAAACACACACTTGAATGCCCTCATATCATACTTTAATCTCAGAAACTTTCACCTTTATAATCAAGGTTAAATACTTCTCAAAATCCTTTTTCAATTCCTTGTATAGTTGCTATCTTATTATACTTATAAAACTTGTAAAAACTAGAACTTGTTTTGGTGAACACCAAGCTTGTTTGAAAAACTAATCTAATATTTCTAACTTAACTCTAATAATACTTATTTATATGTATTATGATGTTATATTAAGTTTATATAAGAACTTATAACTTGTACATATGAAGAACACCTTGAAACTTAACATATATCCTTTAATCTCCATTCGGTAAAAAGCGGGCTGTTTTGGGTTGGGAATTAAAAAACCTATCTTTGACTTTGATTTTGAGGCTAAGACTTTAGAAATATGTTAATATATGTAAATAAGACTTCCAATATTTTTTTCATGATTTTAGACAAAGTGGAAGTATTTTATTAAAAATCATATATTGGGTGGATGCCGGGAATTTTCCAAATCTGTCCACCGACACAAAAAGAGGGTAAAGCTCTAACAATTACTACTTGGAATGAACTTTTCGAATTGGTTTTGTAAAATTTACATCTTAATGAATCCATAGCAATTTGATTCACTTTAAACTGAGTTGTAATAAATATTTGGCGAGCAAAACAAAATCTGCTAAAATTAACATTGTATGGACGAAATTTATATTATAAAAACTATATTAACCATATCCTTGTTAACTTTTCCTATATCCTATATATATATGGACATGTTATCAGTAGTATAATAAAATATTATAATCTTGGTTAATTCTGTGATTGTATATATATGTATAATAATATTCTTAGTACGTCCTAACACAATAAGTATACAATACGTTTTGATAAATTCTAAGACAATACGTACACAATACGTCTTAGTTAATTTTAAGACAATACGTATACAATACGTCTCTGGGTTGATGCAAAGACAATACGTATACAATACGTCGTGGGGTAATTCTAAGATTATATATATATATATATATATATATATATATATATATATATATATATATATATATATATATATATATATATATATATATATATATACCGATTATTGGACTGTTGGACTTTTCGGACTATTTTGGTCTACTAACAAAAGACTACTAATAATGGACTACTAACATAAAATGTTAAAAATTATTATATAAGTATTCTATGAACTTGCTTTATTTTATTCATATGGCGTATTATTATCTGAATCGTTATTATTGTTATAGGTTCGTGAATCCAAGGACGACGATCATATTTTTAATAAGTTGAAAACTTATTATTAATAAACTTTTACTACTATGAGTATATAGTCCCATTTTTAAACTCTACAAATATTTTGGGATGAGAATACATGCATTTTATGTTTTAAGCCATAGACACAAGTACTTAAAATATATTCTACGTTGAGTTGTACCACTTTGCATATCTTCCCTAATAGCTTGGTAACTAATATTTACATGTTGTAAGAACATGTATACGCGAATCCTATTGATAGATCTATCGAGTTTGACAACCCCAACCGGGCTAGTCGCTCTAGTATCGTAAACGGTTGCATAGTACTTCGTTTTTACTACACTTGGTACAGTGTAGGGAGATTTCATAATAAAGGGAATATGCCACATTAATGGTTAAGTATGGTTACCGAAGCGCTCAACAACTTATAGAATACTTTTATACACTTGTAAGTGTACATATATTTATAACTATGAAATCTTGTGCTCTATTTTATATCGATGATAAACCTATATATCTCACCAACCTTTGTGTTGACTGTTTACGCATGTTTATTCTTAGGTCCTTAAGAAAGTCTTCCGCTGTTGCATTATTTGAGCAAGCTGTGCATGGAGTCTCATACTTTTAATTAAATAAAGTGTTGCATTCAATAAAACCTTTGTCATGTATTATATTTGACTGTTATGTCAAGTGTGTAGTATTTGAAAACCGATGTATTATGGGGATTATTCCTTAAATAATCGCCCAATTGTTTAAAACATGCATTATGTATAATAATGGTGTGCTTTTTATGAAACGGATGCAATATTTTCTAAAACGTATCATATAGAGGTCAAATACCTCGCTATGGGACCAATGAATAACGTATTCCGTTTATAGTAATATGGACGGGTCATTTCAGTTGGTATTAGAGCGGTGGTCTTAGCGAACCATGTCATGCATTAGTGTGTCTAAAGGATAGTTATTAAGATGCATTAGTGAGTCTGGACTTCGACTTTAACTGCATGTCAAAAGTTTTCCTTATCATTTCTAGTCGGAAATCATCTCCTTATCACCCTTAGAAAATTACATGCTTATCATTTTTAGTGTAGACACATCTTACTGCATTGATTGCATAAATAGTGTATAGACAAAGTTCATATTTTAGCGTATATGCTAATTCATATTTTAGCGTATCTGTTACTGTAAATTTTGCCTAACATATTCCGTAAATTCCTCCGTAATCTATGAAATCTTTTGCTCTATATATATATATATATATATATATATATATATATATATATATATATATATATATATATATATATATATATATATATATATATATATTCTATGTAATTAGAATACCATCCGATAGTCGGAAATCATTTCATATCGAAAAATCCTTTATTCAATCGTACGAAATGGAACTCTCCACTAGTTCACGTCCCTCGAATTCCGATATGGAATTTCACTCGATCTTTGAAAGTAGTGTGACCAGAATGGATCAACCAATTAGCCTTCATCTATTTTGGATGAATTGGGGATGGATTCGTAGTCTACTTAATCATTGGAGACAAGAAGAAGGTGATCTCTTCCATCCACCACATTGCCCTCTTGGTGAAGAACATGAGGCACTTACCGACGAACCCGTTCGTAACACCATTTTCTCTCTCCTTTCCAGGATATGCCGCAACGAGTATAATATTACTAATATTATTGAGGCTATCCGACCTTTACTTCGTATCTTGCATGGTGAATTATTTAGTTAAAAAAAAATTTACTGTCATGAAAAGCAAAACTTCATTAGCAAGTGCATCCTACATCATTTCATTCCCTTTATAAAGCTCTTGACCTCTCTTTTTATTCAAGAAACTTTAAACATCTTCTTTCACAATACAAAACAAAACAAATTATCATCATCTATACTCACATCAAACCACTACCAGCACCAGCAGCAGCATTACCAACAACATCACAAGCCTCAACATCGCAAGCCACATTACGAGCATCAACATCATACGCACCGCATGCACTGAGGGATACCAACAATAATGAGTAATGAAGTATTAATTCATTATTTCATTTAGGTTGAAGAAATATTCTGCGGCGATTATGTAATCTCTAAAGTTATAGGGATTATTCATTTCTAGTTCCAACCGTAAACCAAATGAGATTAATATAATATTAACTCATTAAATCCATATTACATCTGAAGAAAATATACATACATATATTTTCATAAAGACTGTAATAAAAATTCTTTTGTACAAAATATTACTTGTGAAATTTTATTTTAACGGGTAGGTAATACCCGAGAAATACTTAAGTTTACATTAATATATTACACTGTACATTTTCAATGATGTTTCAAAAATCGTTAATTATACTCTCTCCTTTCATAGCAATATACATCATTTCACAAAATTCAAGACAACCATTTTCCATACCATTTCAATTACATATTCTGATTTTGACAGATCAAAATCCAAGTCAAAATTTAAGAAGTGCCATCAATCTTAAATTCCTACATCCTTCAAAATCATACTTTAAGTTCAAACTATACTAGAACATCACTTTCATTCACAGACCTTATAAAGATATTCGTATCATTCAAGATTCATGACGAATTCATTATACAGATATTGACGATGACAACCTAAGTCTAAACTATTCAAAATTCTTGAAAACATCTCAACTAAGGAACAATCGAGAGAATGAACCAATCACATGATACATACGAAGAATATATGCATATAGATATGCATTCGGAGGACACTTGAACCTAAGAAAAGGTTCAACACGTATCCGTGTTAGATCCTTTAGCATTATTATTACCCAAAATAACTTTACAATCCCTTTTCAAAATAGCGAATTTTATCACAGCTCCGAAAAGACAACTTCGACTTTTCATCCGGAGTAACCTTATTATAACCTTGATATATACGTTGTCTTTTCGCCATCGTTACTGGGGAACCTTTTATATTCCACCACATTAGTAGTAAGCTTACCAGCAACTTTATTGCTATTTGACTTACATCTCTCTGAAAGATCACTATAAAACCTTGTCAAATACCCATCTACATCTTGTAACAATAATTGTCATACCAAACCCCAGGAAGCATCAATAATTATTCTTGAATCTCACATCATTTCTGCATATACACATAACGTTATTTCCTGGAATTATAATTCTGAAATCCGCAATAGCACTTCAGCCTACGAATCAGTACTATGAAGTTTTGAAAAAGCTGAATGAAGTAGCAGAAACTGTAGACAATCGTAACAGTCAAAAGTTGATGATAAAGAATAGTGTGTTAGCAAAGCACAAAAAAGAGAAGATTTGGAACTGGAAAACGGATTGAGCAAACCCTGAAGGAGGCTATGGACAAATCACAAGGACGAAATCTACCTTCAAAGAATCCAAATGATTCGGTGTCTGCTAAAATTCTTAGCAAATACCTTGCTCCTTACTCTAAAACCCTTGCGGACAATATTCTTTATCATCCTCTTATCTTAAATATTCTAAGATACCATCGTATCTTCCATTATAAATATCCTTCATATTTCTGAAGATATTTTCATAACCATTCTTATCTGAAATCATTTATTCCTTTGCGTTATCTGTATCACATCATAAAGAAAACTGTTTTAGTTTCAAAATATCTGAAACCTCTGAGTGTAAAGTTTGAATGTTTTTGAAGTAATGTTGGGAACTGAAGCATGAGTTAGTATAATATAATGACACTTGATCAACGTGATTATATTATAGTAAGTCATGCTGAGTTTCTAAATGGAATGAAATGATTCACAGACCATAACATCATCATGTGCCATGTTACATGACTCTTACATTCAATCTAATCTATAAACATATCAAGAACATATTCTATTGATAGTTCTATCTTTTCCTTTGGATTCTGGTAATTTCACAAGTCAAATTGTGCTATTACAATTTCTCTCTTAGAGCATTAGCTATGTTCATTCTGAATTTAATATCTATGAATTCTAGACCATTATTCGCTTGACTTGAAGTCGGGAAAAGAAGACGGAAGCATGAAACTCCAAAATATAAGGAAAAATATAAGCACGAAGACAACGCAGAAATTACAAACCATGTATCTCGATGCGTATAGCAATATAAAGACACGGGAAAACTAATAACACTATAAACCCAAGAGCATAGTAGAAATTAACGGATTCCTCCGGTGGAAGATGAAAAAGAAGAATGACAGATGTGATAGTCAAGAATATATCAAGAATTAAAACTGGATGGAGCATATTGACGAATGTTTTGGAAGTACGAAGAAATGAAGAAAGTATAAAAGATGGGAGATGTGGAAATAAGGAAACGTAGGAGGTTGATTTATAGTAAAATATCCGACAGAGAAATCGAGACAGATTATTGCATTAAATCGAAGAGGATCATAATTTCCTTAATCGCCGAAGAATCAAATCTTATATAGATTACAAAGATTTTCTTTAATCCGGAGATCAACCGTGATGGCGTCAAAAGATAAGACGAATCCCTATTTTCTCATTTCACTCTTTTACGATAGCTTCACTCATACGTTTCGAGTAATCAAATTATTTTATCCATATCTCTCAATCATGATAAAACCCTATGAATCAACTTATATTCATCATAATAACATTCTTATTGTTAGCCATGACGACCTTGATCAAATTTCGGGACGAAATTTCTTTAACGGGTAGGTACTGTGACGACCCGGAAATTTCCGACCAAATTTAAACTTAATCTTTATATAATTCCAACTTGATAATCAATGAATTTTAATAAATCTTGAACCTCCGGAAAGAGTTTTACACAAGCTTTTGGTCACCCTTTTATTTCGACGATTCACGAACGTCATAACTTGATTTAATTGTCAAATTGTTTAATTATTGTGTATATATATGGATATATATATATATATATATATATATATATATATATATATATATATATATATATATATATATATATATATATATATATTTTCATACTACTAATTTAAAGAGTTTTTGAACAATATATATGTTACTATTTAAACGACGTAATTAACTTATGTTAAAATGTATTTACATATAATGTATTACGAGTGTAAATACAACCTTACAAGTATTGAATACAATTTATAATATACCAATACATATAAAGGATAGCTATACTCGTATTTTGTAGTGACCCGAACTTTTCCATGTTTATATATATATTAAATGAAATTGTTATTTACATGATTAAGTGTTTCCAAAATGTTAAGCAATCAAACTTGTTAAGACTTGATTAATTGAAATAGGTTTCATATAGACAATTGACCACCCAAGTTGACCGGTGATTCACGAACGTTAAAACTTGTAAAAACTATACGATGACATATATATGGTTATATATATAGTTAACATGATTTTATTATAAGTATGTATCTCATTAGGTATTTTAACAATGAGTTATATACATAAAAATGAGACTATTAATTTAAGAAACTCGAAAACGATATATATAACGATTATCATTATAACAACGTCTTACTAGGTACATATGAATCATATTAAGATATTGATACACTTGGTTAATTATGTTAAATGATAAGTAAATATATTATTAAGTGTATTAACAATGAAATACATATGTAAAAATAAGACTACTAACTTAATGATTTCGAAACGAGACATATATGTAACGATTATCGTTGTAACGACATTTAATTGTATATATATCATACTAAGATATATTATATATCATAATATCATGATAATATAACAATTTAACATCTCATTTGTTATAATAAACAATGGGTTAACAACATTCAACAAGATCGTTAACCTAAAGGTTTCAAAACAACATTTACATGTAACGACTAACGATGACTTAACGCCTCAGTTAAAATGTATATACATGTAGTGTTTTAATATGTATTCATACACTTTTGAAAGACTTGAAGACACTTATCAAAATACTTCTACTTAACAAAAATGCTTACAATTACATCCTCGTTCAGTTTCATCAACAATTCTACTCGTATGCACCCGTATTCGTACTCGTACAATACACAGCTTTTAGATGTATGTACTATTGGTATATACACTCCAATGATCAGCTCTTAGTAGCCCATGTGAGTCACCTAACACATGTGGGAACCATCATTTGGCAACTAGCATGAAATATCTCATAAAATTACAAAAATATGAGTAATCATTCATGACTTATTTACATGAAAATAAAATTACATATCCTTTATATCTAATCCATACACCAACGACCAAAAACACCTACAAACACTTTCATTCTTCAATTTTATTCATCTAATTGATCTCTCTCAAGTTCTATCTTCAAGTTCTAAGTGTTCTTCATAAATTCCAAAAGTTCTAGTTTCATAAAATCAAGAATACTTCCAAGATTGCAAGACACCTTTGTTAGTTATAGTAGGTTATCTTTCTAATACAAGGTAATAATCATATTCAAACTTTAATTCAATTTCTATAACTATAACAATCTTATTTCGAGTGGAAATCTTACTTGAAATTGTTTTCGTGTCATGATTCTGCTTCAAGAACTTTCAAACCATCCAAGGATCCTTTGAAGCTAGATCCATTTTTCTTATTTCCAGTAGGTTTATCCTATTAACTTGAGGTAGTAATGATGTTCATAACATCATTCGATTCATATATATAAAGCTATCTTATTCGAAGGTTTAAACTTGTAATCACAAGAACATAGTTTAGTTAATTCTAAACTTGTTCGCAAATAAAAGTTAATCCTTCTAACTTGAATTTTAAAATCAACTAAACACATGTTCTATATCTATATGATATGCTAACTTAATGATTTAAAACCTGGAAACACGAAAAACACCGTAAAACTGGATTTACGCCGTCGTAGTAACACTGCGGGCTGTTTTGGGTTAGTTAATTAAAAACTATGATAAACTTTGATTTAAAGTTGTTATTTTGGGAAAATGATTTTTATTATGAACATGAAACTATATCCAAAAATTATGGTTAAACTCAAAGTGGAAGTATGTTTTCTAAAATGGTCATCTAGACGTCGTTCTTTCGACTGAAATGACTACCTTTACAAAAACGACTTGTAACTTATTTTTCTGACTATAAACCTATACTTTTTATGTTTAGATTCATAAAATAGAGTTCAACCAACCGGAAGAAGAATCAGAACTGGAAGAGGAGGAACCGGAGGAGGAAATAGAACCGGTGGGGGAAATAATAAAACGATTAAGTAAAAGAAAATCTTCAACCAACCGACCAAGGTTAATTATGGTCAATGGTATTTCCACCAAGGAAGCAAAATATTGGGAGGATTACCAATTCTACGATGAATCGGATTCTGACGAGAATTCCGATGATGTTATAGAAATTACCCCAACTGAATTTAAAAAGGCAAAAGAAAATAATAAAGGAAAGGGCATAAAAATAGAGAAATCTAATTCCAACCCCGATGAACTTTATATGTATCGTTAACCCCCGAAGCCCTTAAGTTGTAACAATGAGCCAGGAACCTCTAAACCACCAGGTTTTTCTAAACCGTTGTGGAAAATGACAGCTCGTATTAGGGGAACATCATATATCCCTAGAAACTTGGAAAAACGAACCAAAACCGAAGAAGAAGAAACGAGCGAGTCGGAATAAGATAGTTGTATTCGTGTGGTGTAATATATGTAATATAGTGTGCTTATGCTTTATGATATATGAAAAAATTTCTTGTATTAATAAGTAATTTTTTTTTATGAATCTAACTCTTGTCTATTTTAAAGTATAAAAACACAAAATGGATAGACAACCCAATATTTTAAGAGACCTACCCGGAGACATGATTGATGAAATCTTGTCTAGAGTCGGTCAGAATTCTTCGGCACAACTATTTACAGCGAAATCAGTTTGTAAGGCATTCGAAGAACGTTCCAAGAATGTCTTGGTTTATAAGAGACTTTCGTTTGAAAGATGGGGGATATCACATTGGGAAACCCATAAGTTACGATGTGTTTACTTTGACACATATTGTAGTGACCCGAACTTTTCCATGTTTATATATATTAATTGAGATTGATATTTACATGATTAAATGTTTCCAACATGTTAAGCAATCAAACTTGTTAAGACTTGATTAATTGAAATATGTTTCATATAGATAATTGACCACCCAAGTTGACAGGTGATTCACGAACGTTAAAACTTGTAAAAACTATATGATGACATATATATGGATATATATATATAGTTAACATGATACTATGATAAGTAAACATATCATTAAGTATATTAACAATGAACTACATATGTAAAAACAAGACTACTAACTTAATGATTTTTAAACGAGACATATATGTAACGATTATCGTTGTAAAGACATTTAATGTATATCTATCATATTAAGAGATATTCATACATGATAATATCATGATAATATAATAATTTAAAATCTAATTTGATATTATAAACATTGGGTTAACAACATTTAACAAGATCGTTAACCTAAAGGTTTCAAAACAACACTTACATGTAATGACTAACGATGACTTAACGACTCAGTTAAAATGTATATACATGTAGTGTTTTAATATGTATTTATAAACTTTTGAAAGACTTCAATACACTTATCAAAATACTTCTACTTAACAAAAATGCTTACAATTACATCCTCGTTCAGTTTCATCAACAATTCTACTCGTATGCACCCGTATTCGTACTCGTACAATACATAGCTTTTAGATGTATGTACTATTGGTATATGTAGTGACCCGAACTTTTCCATGTTTATATATATTAATTGAGATTGATATTTACATGATTAAATGTTTCCAACATGTTAAGCAATCAAACTTGTTAAGACTTGATTAATTGAAATATGTTTCATATAGACAATTGACCACCCAAGTTGACCGGTGATTCACGAACGTTAAAACTTGTAAAAACTATAAGATGACATATATATGGATATATATATATAGTTAACATGATACTATGATAAGTAAACATATCATTAAGTATATTAACAATGAACTACATATGTAAAAACAAGACTACTAACTTAATGATTTTTAAACGAGACATATATGTAACGATTATCGTTGTAAAGACATTTAATGTATATATATCATATTAAGAGATATTCATACATGATAATATCATGATAATATAATAATTTAAAATCTCATTTGATATTATAAACATTGGGTTAACAACATTTAACAAGATCGTTAACCTAAATGTTTCAAAACAACACTTACATGTAACGACTAACGATGACTTAACGACTCAGTTAAAATGTATATACATGTAGTGTTTTAATATGTATTTATACACTTTTGAAAGACTTCAATACACTTATCAAAATACTTCTTCTTAACAAAAATGCTTACAATTACATCCTCGTTCAGTTTCATCAACAATTCTACTCGTATGCACCCGTATTCGTACTCGTACAATACACAGCTTTTAGATGTATGCACTATTGGTATATACACTCCAATGATCAGCTCTTAGCAGCCCATGTGAGTCACCTAACACATGTGGGAACCATCATTTGGCAACTAGCATGAAATATCTCATAAAATTACAAAAATATGAGTAATCATTCATGACTTATTTACATGAAAACAAAATTACATATCCTTTATATCTAATCCATACACCAACGACCAAAAACACCTACAAACACTTTCATTCTTCAATTTTCTTCATCTAATTGATCTCTCTCAAGTTCTATCTTCAAGTTCTAAGTGTTCTTCATATATTCTACAAGTTCTAGTTACATAAAATCAAGAATACTTTCAAGTTTGCTAGCTCACTTCCAATCTTGTAAGGTGATTATCCAACCTCAAGAAATCTTTGTTTCTTACAGTAGGTTATCATTCTAATACAAGGTAATAATCATATTCAAACTTTGGTTCAATTTCTATAACTATAACAATCTTATTTCAAGTGATGATCTTACTTGAACTTGTTTTCGTGTCATGATTCTGCTTCAAGAACTTCGAGCCATCCAAGGATCCGTTGAAGCTAGATCTATTTTTCTCTTTTCCAGTAGATTTATCCAAGGAACTTAAGGTAGTAATGATGTTCATAACATCATTCGATTCATACATATAAAACTATCTTATTCGAAGGTCTAAACTCGTAATCACTAGAACATAGTTTAGTTAATTCTAAACTTGTTCGCAAACAAAAGTTAATCCTTCTAAATTGACTTTTAAAATTAACTAAACACTTGTTCTATATCTATATGATATGCTAACTTAATGATTTAAAACCTGGAAACACGAAAAACACCGTAAAACCGGATTTACGCCGTCGTAGTAACACCGCGGGCTGTTTTGGGTTAGTTAATTAAAAACTATGATAAACTTTGATTTAAAAGTTGTTATTCTGAGAAAATGATTTTTATTATGAACATGAAACTATATCCAAAAATTATGGTTAGACTCAAAGTGGAAGTATGTTTTCTAAAATGGTCATCTAGACGTCGTTCTTTCGACTGAAATGACTACCTTTACAAAAATGACTTGTAACTTATTTTTCCGACTATAAACCTATACTTTTTCTGTTTAGATTCATAAAATAGAGTTCAATATGAAACCATAGCAATTTGATTCACTCAAAACGGATTTAAAATGAAGAAGTTATGGGTAAAACAAGATTGGATAATTTTTCTCATTTTAGCTACGTGAAAATTGGTAACAAATCTATTTCAACCATAACTTAATCAACTTGTATTGTATATTATGTAATCTTGAGATACCATAGACACGTATACAATGTTTCGACCTATCATGTCGACACATCTATATATATTTCGGAACAACCATAGACACTCTATATGTGAATGTTGGAGTTAGCTATACAGGGTTGAGGTTGATTCAAAAATATATATAGTTTGAGTTGTGATCAATACTGAGATACGTATACACTGGGTCGTGGATTGATTCAAGATAATATTTATCGATTTATTTCTGTACATCTAACTGTGGACAACTAGTTGTAGGTTACTAACGAGGACAGCTGACTTAATAAACTTAAAACATCAAAATATATTAAAAGTGTTGTAAATAGATTTTGAACATACTTTGATATATATGTATATATTGTTATAGGTTCGTGAATCAACCAGTGGCCAAGTCTTACTTCCCGACGAAGTAAAAATCTGTGAAAGTGAGTTATAGTCTCACTTTTAAAATCTAATATTTTTGGGATGAGAATACATGCAGGTTTTATAAATGATTTACAAAATAGACACAAGTACGTGAAACTACATTCTATGGTTTAATTATCGAAATCGAATATGCCCCTTTTTATTAAGTCTGGTAATCTAAGAATTAGGGAACAGACACCCTAATTGACGCGAATCCTAATGATAGATCTATCGGGCCCAACAAGCCCCATCCAAAGTACCGGATGCTTTAGTACTTTGAAATTTATATCATATCCGAAGGATGTCCCGGAATGATGGGGATATTCTTATATATGCATCTTGTTAATGTCGGTTACCAGTTGTTCACCATATGAATAATTTTTATCTCTATGTATGGGATGTGTATTGAAATATGAAATCTTGTGGTCTATTACTATGATTTGATATATATAGGTTAAACCTATAACTCACCAACATTTTTGTTGACGTTTTAAGCATGTTTATTCTCAGGTGATTATTAAGAGCTTCCGCCGTCGCATACTTAAATAAGGACGAGATTTGCAGTCCATGCTTGTATGATATTGTGTAAAAACTGCATTCAAGAAACTTATTTTGTTGTAACATATTTGTATTGTAAACCATTATGTAATGGTCGTGTGTAAACAGGATATTTTAGATTATCATTATTTGATAATCTACGTAAAGCTTTTTAAACCTTTATTGATGAAATAAAGGTTATGGTTTGTTTTAAAATGAATGCAGTCTTTGAAAAACGTCTCATATAGAGGTCAAAACCTTGCAACGAAATCAATTAATATGGAACGTTTTTAATCAATAAGAACGGGACATTTCAGTTGGTATCAGAGCGTTGGTCTTAGAGAACCAGAATTTTGCATTAGTGTGTCTTATCGAGTTTGTTAGGATGCATTAGTGAGTCTGGACTTCGACCGTGTTTACTTGAAAAATGATTGCTTAACAAATTTTGTTGGAAACTATATATTTTTAACATGTGAATATTATGTGATATATTAATCTCTTAACGCGTTTGATATTATGTGATAGATGTCTACCTCTAGATTAAATCCCATTGACTCACCTAATAATAATAAAGAGTCAAATGTAAATTGGAATGAATCGTGGACTGATTCACAAGTTCCCGAAGAGGAACCGGAAGAAGAGTTGGAACTGGAAGAAGAATCGGAACCGGATGAAGAAATAGAACCGGTGGGGGAAATAATAAAACGGTTAAGTAAAAGAAAATCCTCAACCAATCGACCAAGGTTAATTATGGTCAATGGTGTTTCCGCCAAGGAAGCAAAATATTGGGAGGATTACCAATTCTCCGATGAATCGGATTCCGACGAGAATTCCGATGATGTTATAGAAATTACCCCAACTGAATTTAAAAAGGCAAAAGAAAATAATAAGGGAAAGGGCATAAAAATAGAGAAATCTAATTCCAACCCCGATGAACTTTATATGTATCGTCAACCCCCGAAGTCCTTAAGTTGTAACAATGACCCGGGAACCTCTAAACCACCAGGTTTTTCTAAACCAATGTGGATAACGACGGCTCGTATTAGGGGAACATCATATATCCCTAGAACTTGGCAAAACGAACCAAAACCGAAGAAGAAGAAACAAGCGGGTCGGAATAAGATAGTTGTATTCGTGTGGTGTAATATATGTAATATAGTGTGCTTATGCTTTATGATATATGTAAAAATTGCTTGTATTAATAAGTATTTTTTTTATGAATCTAACTCTTGTCTATTTTACAGTATAAAAACACAAAATGGATAGACAACCCAATATTTTAAGAGACCTACCCGGAGACATGATTGATGAAATCTTGTCTAGAGTCGGTCATAATTCTTCGGCACAACTATCTAAGGCGAGATCAGCTTGTAAGACATTCGAAGAACGTTCCAAGAATGCATTGGTTTATAAAAGGCTTTCGTTCGAAAGATGGGGGATATCACATTGGGAAATCCATAAGTTACGATGTGTTTACTTTGACGCATATATTGCGGGGAACCCAAATGCTATTTTACGCAATGGGTTAAGAAATTATTTTGACTCAATATATCCGAATATTGGACTTCGTGATTTAGAAAAAGCGGCTAACATGCAACATAAAGAAGCATGTTATGCTTACGGATTAATAATGTTCGCTTCTCACTAAAGTGAGAACAAGAACATCGGGCTACAACTATTAAACAAAACGTTCCCACAAGTGACGGAGTCGGTAATTGGGGTAAGAAATGAGGTTTTTAGATTGTTACGGGATTGTTGGACATTACGTAACCCTCGTCCCTTTGACGACGTTACAACACGCTGTCTTATCAACGGCCATAACGGTTATGTTCCACAAGACCAAGGATGGGAAGTAGTCCTAGTAAAACCAGAATGCATGACTTGTTTCTGGACGTATGAATTACGTGTCTTTATTGCCTTTGCTGAACGACTTGTGTACTAGCTAGAATTATCTTCACAACTATCTTGTATCAAAGTTATTGTGTGCTATATTTCATGCTTTATGTAAAATAAGCGGTATTGTAAGTTCGTAAAATATTGTATAAAAGTTTGAACGCGAAATATTATTATAATCAGTTTTTCATATAGAATTGTAGTAGTTGAATTGTATATTAGCTACTAAGTATGAACTTAACGGGTAGGTACTACCCGAATTTAAACTTATAAAACGCTAATATGAAGAAAAAGCTTTTATAAATGAGTTCATATTATGCTACGAAATACTATTAACTACTCTTAATATTCTGTATGATTAACTTGTTCCATTTGACTATTTTGAAGGAAATGGCACCGACTACTCGACACACCGTGAATATGAATGAAGAGGAATTCCGTACTTTTCTAGCTTCAAACATAGCCGCAGTACAGGCTGCGCTACATACCAACAATAACCTTGGATCTAGCAGTACAGGAAATCGTGTAGGATGCACCTACAAAGAATTCACTGCCTGCAAACCTTTGGAATTTGATGGAACCGAAGGACCGATCGGATTGAAACGGTGGACCGAGAAGGTCGAATCGGTGTTTGCCATAAGTAAGTGTACTGAAGAGGACAAAGTAAAGTACGCTACGCATACCTTCACAGGTTCTGCGTTAACATGGTGGAATACCTATCTAGAGCAAGTGGGACAAGACGATGCGTACGCACTACCGTGGTCAGCATTCAAGCACTTGATGAACGAGAAGTACCGTCCCAGAACCGAGGTCAATAAGCTCAAGACAGAACTTAGAGGGTTACGAACCCAAGGATTTGATATTACCACGTACGAAAGACGATTCACAGAATTGTGCCTATTGTGTCCGGGAGCATTCGAAGATGAGGAAGAGAAGATCGACGCGTTTGTGAAAGGATTACCGGAAAGAATCCAAGAAGATATAAGTTCACACGAGCCCGCCTCCATACAACAGGCATGTAGAATGGCTCACAAACTAGTGAACCAGATTGAAGAAAGAATTAAAGAACAGACTGCTGAAGAGGCCAATGTGAAGCAAGTCAAAAGAAAGTGGGAGGAAAACGGTGATAAGAATCACGAATACAACAACAACAGCAATTACAACAATAAT
This sequence comes from Rutidosis leptorrhynchoides, assembly GCF_046630445.1. Classification (NCBI taxonomy): domain Eukaryota; kingdom Viridiplantae; phylum Streptophyta; class Magnoliopsida; order Asterales; family Asteraceae; genus Rutidosis; species Rutidosis leptorrhynchoides. The sequence continues at coordinate 407,984,364 of NC_092337.1, read as the reverse complement.
CGCAACAATTATCCCAACAATCGTAACATCAATCGCAACTACAACAAACGGCCTAACAACAACAACAACAACAACAACAACAACAACAACAACAACAACAACAACAACAACATCAACTACAACAATCATCCCAACAACAATAATAACCGCAACAACAACAACAATCAGAAGCAGCTATGCCAAAGGTGTGAAAAGTATCACTCGGGGTTCTGCACCAAATTTTGCAACAAGTGTAAAAGAAATGGTCATAGCGCGGCGAAGTGTGAGGTCTACGGACCAGGGGCTAATAGAACGAAAGGAACAAATGGTGTCGGAACGAGTAATGGCGGAGCAAGTAGTGTCGGAGCAAATTATGCCAATGTAGTTTGTTATAAATGTGGAAAACCGGGCCACATTATTAGAAATTGCCCGAACCAGGAGAACACGAATGGACAAGGCCGCGGAAGAGTTTTCAATATTAATGCGGCAAAGGCACAGGAAGACCCGGAGCTTGTTACGGGTACGTTTCTTATTGACAATAAACCTGCTTACGTTTTATTTGATTCGGGTGCGGATAGAAGCTATATGAGTAAAGATTTTTGTGCTAAATTAAGTTGTCCATTGACGCCTTTGGATAGTAAATTTTTACTCGAATTAGCAAATGGTAAATTAATTTCAGCAGATAATATATGTCGGAATCGAGAAATTAAACTGGTTAGCGAAACATTTAAGATTGATTTGATACCAGTAGAGTTAGGGAGTTTTGATGTGATAATCGGTATGGACTGGTTGAAAGAAGTGAAAGCAGAGATCGTTTGTTATAAAAATGCAATTCGCATTATACGAGAAAAAGGAAAACCCTTAATGGTGTACGGAGAAAAGGGCAACACGAAGCTACATCTTATTAGTAATTTGAAGGCACAAAAACTAATAAGAAAATGTTGCTATGCTGTTCTAGCACACATCGAGAAAGTACAAACTGAAGAAAAGAGCATCAATGATGTTCCCGTTGCAAAAGAATTTCCCGATGTATTTCCGAAAGAATTACCGGGATTACCCCCACATCGATCCGTTGAATTTCAAATAGATCTTGTACCAGGAGCTGCACCAATAGCTCGTGCTCCTTACAGACTCGCACCCAGCGAGATGAAAGAACTCCAAAGCCAATTACAAGAACTTTTAGAGCGTGGTTTCATTCGACCAAGCACATCACCGTGGGGAGCTCCTGTTTTGTTTGTCAAGAAGAAAGATGGTACATTCAGGTTGTGTATCGACTACCGAGAGTTGAACAAACTTACCATCAAGAACCGCTACCCACTACCGAGAATCGACGACTTATTTGATCAACTACAAGGCTCGTCTGTTTATTCAAATATTGACTTACGTTCCGGGTATCATCAAATGCGGGTGAAAGAAGATGATATTCCAAAGACTGCTTTCAGAATACGTTACGGTCATTACGAGTTTATGGTCATGCCGTTTGGTTTAACTAATGCACCAGCTGTGTTCATGGACCTTATGAACCGAGTGTGTGGACCATACCTTGACAAGTTTGTCATTGTTTTCATTGATGACATACTTATTTACTCAAAGAATGACCAAGAACACGGTGAACATTTGAGAAAGGTGTTAGAAGTATTGAAGAAGGAAGAATTGTACGCTAAGTTTTCAAAGTGTGCATTTTGGTTGGAAGAAGTTCAATTCCTCGGTCACATAGTGAACAAAGAAGGTATTAAGGTGGATCCGGAAAAGATAGAAACTGTTGAAAAGTGGGAAACCCCGAAAACTCCGAAACACATACGCCAATTTTTAGGACTAGCTGGTTACTACAGAAGGTTCATCCAAGACTTTTCCAGAATAGCAAAACCCTTGACTGTATTAACGCATAAAGGGAAGAAATTTGAATGGAATGATGAACAAGAGAAAGCGTTTCAGTTATTGAAGAAAAAGTTAACTACGGCACCTATATTGTCATTGCCTGAAGGGAATGATGATTTTGTGATTTATTGTGACGCATCAAAGCAAGGTCTCGGTTGTGTATTAATGCAACGAACGAAGGTGATTGCTTATGCGTCTAGACAATTGAAGATTCACGAACAAAATTATACGACGCATGATTTGGAATTAGGCGCGGTTGTTTTTGCATTAAAGACTTGGAGGCACTACTTATATGGGGTCAAAAGTATTATATATACCGACCACAAAAGTCTTCAACACATATTTAATCAGAAACAACTGAATATGAGGCAGCGTAGGTGGATTGAATTATTGAATGATTACGACTTTGAGATTCGTTACCACCCGGGGAAGGCAAATGTGATAGCCGATGCCTTGAGCAGGAAGGACAGAGAACCCATTCGAGTAAAATCTATGAATATAATGATTCATAATAACATTACTACTCAAATAAAGGAGGCACAACAAGGAGTTTTAGAAGAGGGAAATTTAAAGGATGAAATACCCAAAGGATTGGAGAAGCATCTTAATATTCGGGAAGACGGAACCCGGTATAGGGCTGAAAGGATTTGGGTACCAAAATTTGGAGATATGAGAGAAATGGTACTTAGAGAAGCTCATAAAACCAGATACTCAATACATCCTGGAACGGGGAAGATGTACAAAGATCTCAAGAAACATTTTTGGTGGGCGGGTATGAAAGCCGATGTTGCTAAATACGTAGGAGAATGTTTGACGTGTTCTAAGGTCAAAGCTGAGCATTAGAAACCATCAGGTCTACTTCAACAACCCGAAATCCCGGAATGGAAATGGGAAAACATTACCATGGATTTCATCACTAAATTGCCAAGGGCTGCAAGTGGTTTTGATACTATTTGGGTAATAGTTGATCGTCTCACCAAATCAGCACACTTCCTGCCAATAAGAGAAGATGACAAGATGGAGAAGTTAGCACGACTGTATTTGAAGGAAGTCGTCTCCAGACATGGAATACCAATCTCTATTATCTCTGATAGGGATGGTAGATTTATTTCAAGATTCTGGCAGACATTACAGCAAGCATTAGGAACTCGTCTAGACATGAGTACTGCCTATCATCCACAAACTGATGGGCAGAGCGAAAGGACAATACAAACGCTTGAAGACATGCTAGGAGCATGTGTTATTGATTTCGGAAACAGTTGGGATCGACATCTATCATTAGCAGAATTTTCCTACAACAACAGCTACCATTCAAGCATTGAGATGGCGCCGTTTGAAGCGCTTTATGGTAGAAAGTGCAGGTCTCCGATTTGTTGGAGTGAAGTGGGGGATAGACAGATTACGGGTTCGGAGATTATACAAGAAACTACCGAGAAGATCATCCAAATTCAACAACGGTTGAAAACCGCCCAAAGTCGACAAAAGAGCTACGCTGACATTAAAAGAAAAGATATAGAATTTGAAATTGGAGAGATGGTCATGCTTAAAGTTGCACCTTGGAAAGGCGTTGTTCGATTTGGTAAACGAGGGAAATTAAATCCAAGGTATATTGGACCATTCAAGATTATTGATCGTGTCGGACCAGTAGCTTACCGACTTGAGTTACCTCAACAACTCGCGGCTGTACATAACACTTTCCACGTCTCGAATTTGAAGAAATGTTTTGCTAAAGAAGATCTCACTATTCCGTTAGATGAAATCCAAATCAACGAAAAACTCCAATTCATCGAAGAACCCGTCGAAATAATGGATCGTGAGGTTAAAAGACTTAAGCAAAACAAGATACCAATTGTTAAGGTTCGATGGAATGCTCGTAGAGGACCCGAGTTCACCTGGGAGCATGAAGATCAGATAAAGAAGAAATACCCGCATCTATTTCCAGAAGATTCATCAACACCTTCAACAGCTGAAAATTTCGGGACGAAATTTATTTAACGGGTAGGTACTGTAGTGACCCGAACTTTTCTATTTTTATATATATTAATTGAGATTGATATTTACATGATTAAATGTTTCCAACATGTTAAGCAATCAAACTTGTTAAGACTTGATTAATTGAAATATGTTTCATATAGACAATTGACCACCCAAGTTGACCGGTGATTCACGAACGTTAAAACTTGTAAAAACTATATGATGACATATATATGGATATATATATAGTTAACATGATACTATGATAAGTAAACATATCATTAAGTATATTAACAATGAACTACATATGTAAAAACAAGACTACTAACTTAATGATTTTTAAACGAGACATATATGTAACGATTATCGTTGTAAAGACATTTAATGTATATATATCATATTAAGAGATATTCATACATGATAATATCATGATAATATAATAATTTAAAATCTCATTTGATATTATAAACATTGGGTTAACAACATTTAACAAGATCGTTAACCTAAAGGTTTCAAAACAACACTTACATGTAACGACTAACGATGACTTAACGACTCAGTTAAAATGTATATACATGTAGTGTTTTAATATGTATTTATACACTTTTGAAAGACTTCAATACACTTATCAAAATACTTCTACTTAACAAAAATGCTTACAATTACATCCTCGTTCAGTTTCATCAACAATTCTACTCGTATGCACCCGTATTCGTACTCGTACAATACACAGCTTTTAGATGTATGTACTATTGGTATATACACTCCAATGATCAGCTCTTAGCAGCCCATGTGAGTCACCTAACACATGTGGGAACCATCATTTGGCAACTAGCATGAAATATCTCATAAAATTACAAAAATATGAGTAATCATTCATGACTTATTTACATGAAAACAAAATTACGTATCCTTTATATCTAATCCATACACCAACGACCAAAAACACCTACAAACACTTTCATTCTTCAATTTTCTTCATCTAATTGATCTCTCTCAAGTTCTATCTTCAAGTTCTAAGTGTTCTTCATATATTCTACAAGTTCTAGTTACATAAAATCAAGAATACTTTCAAGTTTGCTAGCTCACTTCCAATCTTGTAAGGTGATCATCCAACCTCAAGAAATCTTTGTTTCTTACAGTAGGTTATCATTCTAATACAAGGTAATAATCATATTCAAACTTTGGTTCAATTTCTATAACTATAACAATCTTATTTCAAGTGATGATCTTACTTGAACTTGTTTTCGTGTCATGATTCTGCTTCAAGAACTTCGAGCCATCCAAGGATCCGTTGAAGCTAGATCCATTTTTCTCTTTTCCAGTAGGTTTATCCAAGGAACTTAAGGTAGTAATGATGTTCATAACATCATTCGATTCATACATATAAAACTATCTTATTCGAAGGTCTAAACTCGTAATCACTAGAACATAGTTTAGTTAATTCTAAACTTGTTCGCAAACAAAAGTTAATCCTTCTAACTTGACTTTTAAAATTAACTAAACACATGTTCTATATCTATATGATATGCTAACTTAATGATTTAAAACCTGGAAACACGAAAAACACCGTAAAACCGGATTTACGCCGTCGTAGTAACACCGCGGGCTGTTTTGGGTTAGTTAATTAAAAACTATGATAAACTTTGATTTAAAAGTTGTTATTCTGAGAAAATGATTTTTATTATGAACATGAAACTATATCCAAAAATTATGGTTAGACTCAAAGTGGAAGTATGTTTTCTAAAATGGTCATCTAGACGTCGTTCTTTCGACTGAAATGACTACCTTTACAAAAATGATTTGTAACTTATTTTTCTGACTATAAACCTATACTTTTTCTGTTTAGATTCATAAAATAGAGTTCAATATGAAACCATAGCAATTTGATTCACTCAAAACGGATTTAAAATGAAGAAGTTATGGGTAAAACAAGATTGGATAATTTTTCTCATTTTAGCTACGTGAAAATTGGTAACAAATCTATTCCAACCATAACTTAATCAACTTGTATTGTATATTATGTAATCTTGAGATACCATAGACACGTATACAATGTTTCGACCTATCATGTCGACACATCTATATATATTTCGGAACAACCATAGACACTCTATATGTGAATGTTGGAGTTAGCTATACAGGGTTGAGGTTGATTCCAAAATATATATAGTTTGAGTTGTGATCAATACTGAGATACGTATACACTGGGTCGTGGATTGATTCAAGATAATATTTATCGATTTATTTCTGTACATCTAACTGTGGACAACTAGTTGTAGGTTACTAACGAGGACAGCTGACTTAATAAACTTAAAACATCAAAATATATTAAAAGTGTTGTAAATAGATTTTGAACATACTTTGATATATATGTATATATTGTTATAGGTTCGTGAATCAACCAGTGGCCAAGTCTTACTTCCCGACGAAGTAAAAATCTGTGAAAGTGAGTTATAGTCCCACTTTTAAAATCTAATATTTTTGGGATGAGAATACATGCAGGTTTTATAAATGATTTACAAAATAGACACAAGTACGTGAAACTACATTCTATGGTTGAATTATCGAAATCGAATATGCCCCTTTTTATTAAGTCTGGTAATCTAAGAATTAGGGAACAGACACCCTAATTAACGCTAATCCTAAAGATAGATCTATCGGGCCCAACAAGCCCCATCCAAAGTACCGGATGCTTTAGTACTTCTAAATTTATATCATATCCGAAGGGTGTCCCGGAATGATGGGGATATTCTTATATATGCATCTTGTTAATGTCGGTTACCAGGTGTTCACCATATGAATAATTTTTATCTCTATGTATGGGATGTGTATTGAAATATGAAATCTTGTGGTCTATTACTATGATTTGATATATATAGGTTAAACCTATAACTCACCAACATTTTTGTTGACGTTTTAAGCATGTTTATTCTCAGGTGATTATTAAGAGCTTCCGCTGTCGCATACTTAAATAAGGACGAGATTTGCAGTCCATGCTTGTACGATATTGTGTAAAAACTGCATTCAAGAAACTTATTTTGTTGTAACATATTTGTATTGTAAACCATTATGTAATGGTCGTGTGTAAACAGGATATTTTAGATTATCATTATTTGATAATCTACGTAAAGCATTTTAAACCTTTATTGATGAAATAAAGGTTATGGTTTGTTTTAAAATGAATGCAGTCTTTGAAAAACGTCTCATATAGAGGTCAAAACTCGCAACGAAATCAATTAATATGGAACGTTTTTAATCAATAAGAACGGGACATTTCAGTATATACACTCCAATGATCAGCTCTTAGCAGCCCATGTGAGTCACCTAACTGGGAACCATCATTTGGCAACTAGCATGAAATATCTCATAAAATTACAAAAATATGAGTAATCATTCATGACTTATTTACATGAAAACAAAATTACATATCCTTTATATCTAATCCATACACCAATGACCAAAAACACCTACAAACACTTTCATTCTTCAATTTTCTTCATCTAATTGATCTCTCTCAAGTTCTATCTTCAAGTTCTAAGTGTTCTTCATAAATTCTACAAGTTCTAGTTACATAAAATCAAGAATACTTTCAAGTTTGCTAGCTCACTTCCAATCTTGTAAGGTGATCATCCAACCTCAAGAAATCTTTGTTTCTTACAGTAGGTTATCATTCTAATACAAGGTAATAATCATATTCAAACTTTGGTTCAATTTCTATAACTATAACAATCTTATTTCAAGTGATGATCTTACTTGAACTTGTTTTCGTGTCATGATTCTGCTTCAAGAACTTCGAGCCATCCAAGGATCCGTTGATGCTAGATCCATTTTTCTCTTTTCCAGTAGGTTTATCCAAGGAACTTAAGGTAGTAATGATGTTCATAACATCATTCGATTCATACATATAAAGCTATCTTATTCGAAGGTTTAAACTTGTAATCACTAGAACATAGTTTAGTTAATTCTAAACTTGTTCGCAAACAAAAGTTAATCCTTCTAACATGACTTTTAAAATCAACTAAACACATGTTCTATATCTATATGATATGCTAACTTAATGATTTAAAACCTGGAAACACAAAAAACACCGTAAAACTGGATTTACGCCGTCGTAGTAACACCGCGGGCTGTTTTGGATTAGTTAATTAAAAAGTATGATAAACTTTGATTTAAAAGTTGTTATTCTGAGAAAATGATTTTTATTATGAACATGAAACTATATCCAAAAATTATGGTTAAACTCAAAGTGGAAGTATGTTTTCTAAAATGGTCATCTAGACGTCGTTCTTTCGACTGAAATGACTACATTTACAAAAATGACTTGTAACTTATTTTTCCGACTATAAACCTATACTTTTTCTATTTAGATTCATAAAATAGAGTTCAATATGAAACCATAGCAATTTGATTCACTCAAAACGGATTTAAAATGAAGAAGTTATGGGTAAAACAAGATTGGATAATTTTTCTCATTTTAGCTACGTGAAAATTGGTAACAAATCTATTCCAACCATAACTTAATCAACTTGTATTGTATATTATGTAATCTTGAGATACCATAGATACGTATACAATGTTTCGACCTATCATGTCGACACATCTATATATATTTCGAAACAACCATAGACACTCTATATGTGAATGTTGGAGTTAGCTATACAGGGTTGAGGTTGATTCCAAAATATATATAGTTTGAGTTGTGATCAATACTGAGATACGTATACACTGGGTCGTGGATTGATTCAAGATAATATTTATCGATTTATTTCTGTACATCTAACTGTGGACAACTAGTTGTAGGTTACTAACGAGGACAGCTGACTTAATAAACTTAAAACATCAAAAAATATTAAAAGTGTTGTAAATATATTTTGAACATACTTTGATATATATGTATATATTGTTATAGGTTCGTGAATCAACCAGTGGCCAAGTCTTACTTCCCGACGAAGTAAAAATCTGTGAAAGTGAGTTATAGTCCCACTTTTAAAATCTAATATTTTGGGATGAGAATACATGCAGGTTTTATAAATGATTTACAAAATAGACACAAGTACGTGAAACTATATTCTATGGTTGAATTATCGAAATCGAATATGCCCCTTTTTATTAAGTCTGGTAATCTAAGAATTAGGGAACAGACACCCTAATTGAAACGAATCCTAAAGTTAGATCTATTGGGCCTAACAAACCCCATCCAAAGTACCGGATGCTTTAGTACTTCGAAATTTATATCATATCCGAAGGGTGTCCCGAAATGATGGGGATATTCTTATATATGCATCTTGTTAATGTCGGTTACCAGGTGTTCATCATATGAATGATTTTTATCTCTATGTATGGGATGTGTATTGAAATATGAAATCTTGTGGTCTATTATTATGATTTGATATATATAGGTTAAACCTATAACTCACCAACATTTTTGTTGATGTTTTAAATAAGGACGAGATTTGGAGTCCATGCTTGTATGATATTGTGTAAAAACTGCATTCAAGAAACTTATTTTGTTGTAACATATTTGTATTGTAAACCATTATGTAATGGTCGTGTGTAAACGGATATTTTAGATTATCATTATTTGATAATCTACGTAAAGCTTTTTAAACCTTTATTGATGAAATAAAGGTTATGGTTTGTTTAAAAATGAATGCAGTCTTTGAAAAACGTCTCATATAGAGGTCAAAACCTCGCAACGAAATCAATTAATATGGAACGTTTTTAATCAATAAGAACGGGACATTTCAGTTGGTATCCGAGCGTTGGTCTTAGAGAACCAGAATTTTGCATTAGTGTGTCTTATCGAGTTTGTTAGGATGCATTAGTGAGTCTGGACTTCGACCGTGTTTACTTGAAAAATGATTGCTTAACAAATTTTGTTGGAAACTATATATTTTTAACATGTGAATATTATGTGATATAGTAATCTCTTAACGCGTTTGATATTATGTGATAGATGTCTACCTCTAGAACAAGTCCCATTGACTCACCTAATAATAATGAAGAGTCAAATATAAATTGGAATGATTCGTGGACTGATTCACAAGTTCCCGAAGAGGAACCGGAAGAAGAGTCGGAACCGGAAGAAGAATCAGAACCGGAAGAAGAATCGGAACCGGATGAAGAAATAGAACCGGTGGGGGAAATAATAAAACGGTTAAGTAAAAGAAAATCCTCAACCAACCGACCAATGTTAATTATGGTCAATGGTGTTTCCGCCAAGGAAGCAAAATATTGGGAGGATTACCAATTCTCCGATGAATCGGATTCCGACGAGAATTCCGATGATGTTATAGAAATTACCCCAACTGAATTTAAAAAGGCAAAAGAAAATAATAAGGGAAAGGGCATAAAAATAGAGAAATCTAATTCCAACCCTGATGAACTTTATATGTATCGTCAACCCCCGAAGTCCTTAAGTTGTAACAATGACCCGGGAACCTCTAAACCACCAGGTTTTTCTAAACCAATGTGGAAAACGACGGCTCGTATTAGGGGAACATCATATATCCCTAGAAACTTGGCAAAACGAACCAAAACCGAAGAAGAAGAAACAAGCGAGTCGGAATAAGATAGTTGTATTCGTGTGGTGTAATATATGTAAAATAGTGTGCTTATGCTTTATGATATATGTAAAAATTGCTTGTATTAATAAGTATTTTTTTTATGAATCTAATTCTTGTATATTTTACAGTAAAAAAACACAAAATGGATAGACAACCCAATATTTTAAGAGATCTACCCGGAGACATGATTGATGAAATCTTGTCTAGAGTCGGTCAGAATTCTTCGGCACAACTATTTAAGGCGAGATCAGTTTGTAAGACATTCGAAGATAGTTCCAAGAATGCCTTGGTTTATAAAAGGCTTTCGTTCGAAAGATGGGGGATATCACATTGGGAAACCCATAAGTTACGATGTGTTTACTTTGACGCATATATTGCGGAGAACCCAAATGCTATTTTACGCAATGGGTTAAGAAATTATTTTGACTCAATATATCCGAATATTAGACTTCGTGATTTAGAAAAAGCGGCTAACATGCAACATAAAGAAGCATGTTATGCTTACGGATTAGTAATGTTCACTTCTCACCAAAGTGAGAACAAGAACATCGGGCTACAACTATTAAACAAAACGTTCCCACAAGTGACGGAGTTGGTAATTGGGGTAAGAAATGAGGTTTTTAGATTGTTACGGGACTGTTGGACATTACATAACCCTCGTCCCTTTGACGATGTTACAACACGCTGTCTTATCAACGGTCATAACGGTTATGTTCCACAAGACCAAGGATGGGAAGTAATCCTAGTAAAACCAGAATGCATGACTTGTTTCTGGACGTATGAATTACGTGTCTTTATTGCCTTTGCAGAACGACTTGTGTACTAGCTAGAATTATCTTCACAACCATCTTGTATCAAATTTATTGTGTACTATATTTCATGCTATATGTAAAATAAGCGGTATTGTAAGTTTGTAAAATATTGTGTAAAAGTTTGAACGCGAAATATTATTATAATCAGTTTTGTAGTAGTTGAATTGTATATTAGCTACTAAGTATGAACTTAACGGGTAGGTACTACCCGAATTTAAACTTATAAAACGCTAATATGAAGAAAAATCTTTTATAAATGAGTTCATATTATGCTACGAAATACTATTAACTACTCTTAATATTCTGTATGATTAACTTGTTCCATTTGACTATTTTGAAGGAAATGGCACCGAATACTCGACACACCGTGAATATGAATGAAGAGGAATTCCGTACTTTTCTAGCTTCAAACATAGCCGCAGTACAGGCTGCGCTACATACCAACAATAACCTTGGATCTAGCAGTACAGGGAAATCGTGTAGGATGCACCTACAAAGAATTCACTGCCTGCAAACCTTTGGAATTTGATGGAACCGAAAGACCGATCGGATTGAAACGGTGGACCGAGAAGGTCGAATCGGTGTTTGCCATAAATAAGTGTACTGAAGAGGACAAGGTGAAGTACGCTATGCATACCTTCACAGGTTCTGCGTTAACATGGTGGAATACCTATCTAAAGCAAGTGGGACAAGACGATGCGTACGCACTACCGTGGTCAGCATTCAAGCACTTGATGAACGAGAAGTACCATCCCAGAACCGAGGTCAATAAGCTCAAGACAGAACTTAGAGGGTTACGAACCCAAGGATTTGATATTACCACGTACGAAAGACGATTCACAGAATTGTGCCGATTGTGTCCGGGAGCATTCGAAGATGAGGAAGAGAAGATCGACGCGTTTGTGAAAGGATTACCGGAAAGAATCCAAGAAGATATAAGTTCACACGAGCCCGCCTCCATACAACAGGCATGTAGAATGGCTCACAAACTAGTGAACCAGATTGAAGAAAGAATTAAAGAACAGACTACTGAAGAGGCCAATGTGAAGCAAGTCAAAAGAAAGTGGGAGGAAAACGGTGATAAGAATCACCAATACAACAACAACAGCAATTACAACAATAATCGCAACAATTATCCCAACAATCGCAACATCAATCGCAACTACAACAAACGACCCAACAACAACAACAACAACACCAACAACAACAACAACAACAACAACAACAGCAACTACAACAATCATCCCAACAACAATAATAACCGCAACAACAACAACAACAACAATCAGAAGCAGCTATGCCAAAGGTGTGAAAAGTATCACTCGGGGTTCTGCACCAAATTTTGCAACAAGTGTAAAAGAAATGGTCATAGCGCGGTGAAGTGTGAGGTCTACGGACCAGGCGTTAATAGAATGAAAGGAACAAATGGTGTCGGAACGAGTAATGGCGGAGCATGTAGTGTCGGAGCAAGTTATGCCAATGTAGTTTGTTATAAATGTGGAAAACCGGGCCACATTATTAGAAATTGCCCGAACCAGGAGAACACGAATGGACAAGGCCACGGAAGAGTTTTCAATATTAATGCGACAGAGGCACAGGAAGACCCAGAGCTTGTTACGGGTACGTTTCTTATTGACAATAAATCTGCTTACGTTTTATTTGATTCGAGTGCGGATAGAAGCTATATGAGTAGAGATTTTTGTGCTAAATTAAGTTGTCCATTGATGCCTTTGGATAGTAAATTTTTACTCGAATTAGCAAATGGTAAATTAATTTCAGCAGATAATATATGTCGGAATCGAGAAATTAAACTGGTTAGCGAAACATTTAAGATTGATTTGATACCAGTAGAGTTAGGGAGTTTTGATGTGATAATCGGTATGGACTAGTTGAAAGAAGTGAAAGCAGAGATCGTTTGTTACAAAAATGCAATTCGCATTATACGAGAAAAAGGAAAACCCTTAATGGTGTACGGAGAAAAGAGCAACACGAAGCTACATCTTATTAGTAATTTGAAGGCACAAAAACTAATAAGAAAATGTTGCTATGCTGTTCTAGCACACGTTGAGAAAGTACAAACTGAAGAAAAGAGCATCATTGATGTTCCCATTGCAAAAGAATTTCCCGATGTATTTCCGAAAGAATTACCGGGATTACCCCCACATCGATCCGTTGAATTTCAAATAGATCTTGTACCAGGAGCTGCACCAATAGCTCGTGCTCCTTACAGACTCGCACCCAGCGAGATGAAAGAACTACAAAGCCAATTACAAGAACTTTTAGAGCGTGGTTTCATTCGACCAAGCACATCACCGTGGGGAGCTCCTGTTTTGTTTGTCAAGAAGAAAGATGGTACATTCAGGTTGTGTATCGACTACCGAGAGTTGAACAAACTTACCATCAAGAACCGCTACCCACTACCGAGAATCGATGACTTATTTGATCAACTACAAGGCTCGTCTGTTTATTCAAAGATTGACTTACGTTCCGGGTATCATCAAATGCGGGTGAAAGAAGATGATATTCCAAAGACTGCTTTCAGAACACGTTACGGTCATTACGAGTTTATGGTCATGCCGTTTGGTTTAAATAATGCACCAGCTGTGTTCATGGACCTTATGAACCGAGTGTGTGGACCATACCTTGACAAGTTTGTCATTGTTTTCATTGATGACATACTTATTTACTCAAAGAATGACCAAGAACACGGTGAACATTTGAGAAAGGTGTTAGAAGTATTGAGGAAGGAAGAATTGTACGCTAAGTTTTCAAAGTGTGCATTTTGGTTGGAAGAAGTTCAATTCCTCGGTCACATAGTGAACAAAGAAGGTATTAAGGTGGATCCGGCAAAGATAGAAACTGTTGAAAAGTGGGAAACCCCGAAAACTCCGAAACACATACGCCAGTTTTTAGGACTAGCTGGTTACTACAGAAGGTTCATCCAAGACTTTTCCAGAATAGCAAAACCCTTGACTGAATGGAATGATGAACAAGAGAAAGCGTTTCAGTTATTGAAGAAAAAGCTAACTACGGCACCTATATTGTCATTGCCTGAAGGGAATGATGATTTTGTGATTTATTGTGACGCATCAAAGCAAGGTCTCGGTTGTGTATTAATGCAACGAACGAAGGTGATTTCTTATGCGTCTAGACAATTGAAGATTTACGAACAAAATTATACGACGCATGATTTGGAATTAGGCGCAGTTGTTTTTGCATTAAAGACTTGGAGGCACTACTTATATGGGGTCAAAAGTATTATATATACCGACCACAAAAGTCTTCAACACATATTTAATCAGAAACAACTGAATATGAGGCAGCGTAGGTGGATTGAATTATTGAATGATTACGACTTTGAGATTCGTTACCACCCGGGAAAGGCAAATATGGTAGCCGATGTCTTGAGCAGGAAGGACAGAGAACCCATTCGAGTAAAATCTATGAATATAATGATTCACAATAACCTTACTACTCAAATAAAGGAGGCGCAACAAGGAGTTTTAAAAGAGGGAAATTTAAAGGATGAAATACCCAAGGGATCGGAGAAGCATCTTAATATTCGGGAAGACGGAACCCGGTATAGGGCTGAAAGGATTTGGGTACCAAAATTTGGAGATATGAGAGAAATGGTACTTAGAGAAGCTCATAAAACCAGATACTCAATATATCCTGGAACGGGGAAGATGTACAAGGATCTCAAGAAACATTTTTGGTGGGCGGGTATGAAAGCCGATGTTGCTAAATACGTAGGAGAATGTTTGACGTATTCCAAGGTTAAAGCTGAGCATCAGAAACCATCAGGTCTACTTCAACAACCCGAAATCCCGGAATGGAAATGGGAAAACATTACCATGGATTTCATCACTAAATTGCCAAGGGCTGCAAGTGGTTTTGATACTATTTGGGTAATAGTTGATCGTCTCACCAAATCAGCACACTTCCTGCCAATAAGAGAAGATGACAAGATGGAGAAGTTAGCACAACTGTATTTGAAGGAAGTCGTCTCCAGACATGGAATACCAATCTCTATTATCTCTGATAGGGATGGTAGATTTATTTCAAGATTTTGGCAGACATTACAGCAAGCATTAAGAACTCGTCTAGACATGAGTACTGCCTATCATCCACAAACTGATGGGCAGAGCGAAAGGACAATACAAACTCTTGAAGACATGCTAGGAGCATGTGTTATTGATTTCGGAAATAGTTGGGATCGACATCTACCGTTAGCAGAATTTTCCTACAACAACAGCTACCATTCAAGCATTGAGATGGCGCCGTTTGAAGCACTTTATGGTAGAAAGTGCAGGTCTCCGATTTGTTGGAGTGAAGTGGGGGAATTTGAAATTGGAGAGATAGTCATGCTTAAAGTTGCACCTTGGAAAGGCGTTGTTCGATTTGGTAAACGAGGGAAATTAAATCCAAGGTATATTGGACCATTCAAGATTATTGATCGTGTCGGACCAGTAGCTTACCGACATGAGTTACCTCAACAACTCGCAGATGTACATAACATTTCCCACGTCTCGAATTTGAAAAAAATTTTTGCTAAAGAAGATCTCACTATTCCGTTAGATGAAATCCAAATCAACGAAAAACTTCAATTCATCGAAGAACCCGTCGAAATAATGGATCGTGAGGATAAAAGACTTAAGCAAAACAAGATACCAATTGTTAAGGTTCGATGGAATGCTCGTAGAGGACCCGAGTTCACCTGGGAGCGTGAAGATCAGATGAAGAAGAAATACCCGCATCTATTTCCAGAAGATTCGTCAACACCTTCAACAGCTTAAAATTTCGGGACTAAATTTATTTAACGGGTGGGTACTGTAGTGACCCGAACTTTTCCATGTTTATATATATTAATTGAGATTGATATTTACATGATTAAATGTTTTCAACATGTTAAGCAATCAAACATGTTAAGACTTGATTAATTGAAATATGTTTCATATAGATAATTGACCACCCAAGTTGACCGGTGATTCACGAACGTTAAAACTTGTAAAAACTATATGATGACATATATATGGATATATATATAGTTATCATGATACTATGATAAGTAAACATATCATTAAGTATATTAACAATGAACTACATATGTAAAAACAAGACTACTAACTTAATGATTTTTAAACCAGACATATATGTAACGATTATCGTTGTAAAGACATTTAATGTATATATATCATATTAAGAGATATTCATACATGATAATATCATGATAATATAATAATTTAAAATCTCATTTGATATTATAAACATTGGGTTAACAACATTTAACAAGATCGTTAACCTAAAGGTTTCAAAACAACACTTACATGTAACGACTAACGATGACTTAACGACTCAGTTAAAATGTATATACATGTAGTGTTTTAATATGTATTTATACACTTTTGAAAGACTTCAATACACTTATCAAAATACTTCTACTTAACAAAAATGCTTGCAATTACATCCTCGTTCAGTTTCATCAACAATTCTACTCGTATGCACCTGTATTCGTACTCGTACAATATACAGCTTTTAGATGTATGTACTATTGTAATATACACTCCAATGATCAGCACTTAGCAGCCCATGTGAGTCACCTAACTGGGAACCATCATTTGGCAACTAGCATGAAATATCTCATAAAATTACAAAAATATGAGTAATCATTCATGACTTATTTACATGAAAACAAAATTACATATCCTTTATATCTAATCCATACACCAACGACCAAAAACACCTACAAACACTTTCATTCTTCAATTTTCTTCATCTAATTGATCTTTCTCAAGTTCTATCTTCAAGTTCTAAGTGTTCTTCATAAATTCTACAAGTTCTAGTTACATAAAATCAAGAATACTTTCAAGTTTGCTAGCTCACTTCCAATCTTGTAAGGTGATCATCCAACCTCAAGAAATCTTTTTTTCTTATAGTAGGTTATCATTCTAATACAAGGTAATAATCATATTCAAACTTTGGTTCAATTTCTATAACTATAACAATCTTATTTCAAGTGATGATCTTACTTGAACTTGTTTTCGTGTCATGATTCTGCTTCAAGAACTTCGAGCCATCCAAGGATCCGTTGAAGCTAGATCCATTTTTCTCTTTTCCAGTAGGTTTATCCAAGGAACTTAAGGTAGTAATGATGTTCATAACATCATTCGATTCATACATATAAAGCTATCTTATTCGAAGGTTTAAACTTGTAATCACTAGAACATAGTTTAGTTAATTCTAAACTTGTTCGCAAACAAAAGTTAATCCTTCTAACTTGATTTTTAAAATCAACTAAACACATGTTCTATATCTATATGATATGCTAACTTAATTATTTAAAACCTGGAAACACGAAAAACACCGTAAAACCGAATTTACGCCGTCGTAGTAACACCGCGGGCTGTTTTGGGTTAGTTAATTAAAAACTATGATAAACTTTGATTTAAAAGTTGTTATTCTGAGAAAATGATTTTTATTATGAACATTAAACTATATCCAAAAATTATGGTTAAACTCAAAGTGGAAGTATGTTTTCTAAAATGGTCATCTAGACGTCGTTCTTTCGACTGAAATGACTACCTTTACAAAAACGACTTGTAACTTATTTTTCCGACTATAAACCTATACTTTTTCTGTTTAGATTCATAAAATAGAGTTCAATATGAAACCATAGCAATTTGATTCACTCAAAACGGATTTAAAATGAAGAAGTTATGGGTAAAACAAGATTGGATAATTTTTCTCATTTTAGCTACGTGAAAATTGGTAACAAATCTATTCCAACCATAACTTAATCAACTTGTATTGTACATTATGTAATCTTGAGATACCATAGACACGTATACAATGTCTCGAACTATCATGTCGACACATCTATATATATTTCGGAACAACCATAGACACTCTATATGTGAATGTTGGAGTTAGCTATACAGGGTTGAGGTTGATTCCAAAATATATATAGTTTGAGTTATGATCAATACTGAGATACGTATACACTGGGTCGTGAATTGATTCAAGATAATATTTATCGATTTATTTCTGTACATCTAACTGTGGACAACTAGTTGTAGGTTACTAACGAGGACAGCTGACTTAATAAACTTAAAACATCAAAATATATTAAAAGTGTTGTAAATATATTTTGAACATACTTTGATATATATGTATATATTGTTATAGGTTCGTGAATCAACCAGTGGCCAAGTCTTACTTTCTGACGAAGTAAAAATCTGTGAAAGTGAGTTATAGTCCCACTTTTAAAATCTAATATTTTGGGATGAGAATACATGCAGGTTTTATAAATGATTTACAAAATCGACACAAGTACGTGAAACTACATTCTATGGTTGAATTATCAAAATCGAATATGCCCCTTTTTATTAAGTCTGGTAATCTAAGAATTAGGGAACAGACACCCTAATTGACGCGAATCCTAAAGATAGATCTATTGGGCCTAACAAACCCCATCCAAAGTACCGGATGCTTTAGTACTTTGAAATTTATATCATATCCGAAGGGTGTCCCGGAATGATGGGGATATTCTTATATATGCATCTTATTAATGTCGGTTACCAGGTGTTCACCATATGAATGATTTTTATCTTTATGTATGGGATGTGTATTGAAATATGAAATCTTGTGGTTTATTATTATGATTTGATATATATAGGTTAAACCTATAACTCACCAACATTTTTGTTGATGTTTTAAGCATGTTTATTCTCCGGTGATTATTAAGAGCTTCCGCTGTCGCATACTTAAATAAGGACGAGATTTGGAGTCCATGCTTGTATGATATTGTGTAAAAACTGCATTCAAGAAACTTATTTTGTTGTAACATATTTGTATTGTAAACCATTATGTAATGGTCGTGTGTAAACGGGATATTTTAGATTATCATTATTTGATAATCTACGTAAAGCTTTTTAAACCTTTATTGATGAAATAAAGGTTATGGTTTGTTTTAAAATGAATGCAGTCTTTGAAAAACGTCTCATATAGAGGTCAAAACCTCGCAACGAAATCAATTAATATGGAACGTTTTTAATCAATAAGAACGGGACATTTCACATATATTGGGGGGAACCCAAATGCTATTTTACGCAACGGGTTAAGAAATTATTTTGACTCAATGTATCCGAATATAGGACTTCATGATTTAGAAAAAGCGGATAACATGCAACATAAAGAAGCATGCTATGCTTACGGGTTAGTAATGTTCGCTTCTCACCAAAGTGAGAAAAAGAACATCGGGCTACAACTATTAAACAAAATGTTCCCACAAGTGACGGAGTCGATAATTGGGGTAAGAAATGAGGTTTTTAGGTTATTACGAGACTGTTGGTCATTACCTAACCCTCGTCCCTTTGACGATGTTACAACACGCTGTCTTATCAACGGCCATAACGGTTATGTTCCACAAGACCAAGGATGGGAAGTAGTCCTAGTAAAACCAGAATGCATGACTTGTTTCTGGACGTATGAATTACGTGTCTTTATTGCCTTTGCTGAACGACTTGTGTACTAGCTAGAATTATCTTCACAACTATCTTGTATCAAAGTTATTGTGTGCTTTATTTCATGCTTTATGTAAAATAAGCGGTATTGTAAGTTTGTAAAATATTGTATAAAAGTTTGAACGCAAAATATTATTATAATCATTTTTTCATATAGAATTGTAGTAGTTGAATTGTATATTAGCTACTAAGTATGAACTTAACGGGTAGGTACTACCCGAATTTAAACTTATAAAACGCTAATATGAAGAAAAAGCTTTTATAAATGAGTTCATATTATGCTACGAAATACTATTAACTACTCTTAATATTCTGTATGATTAACTTGTTCCATTTGACTATTTTGAAGGAAATGGCACCGACTACTCGACACACCGTGAATATGAATGAAGAGGAATTTCGTACTTTTCTAGCTTCAAACATAGCCGCAGTACAGGCTGCGCTACATACCAACAATAACCTTGGATCTAGCAGTACAGGAAATCGTGTAGGATGCACCTACAAAGAATTCACTGCCTGCAAACCTTTGGAATTTGATGGAACCGAAGGACCGATCGGATTGAAACGGTAGACCGAGAAGGTCGAATCGGTGTTTGCCATAAGTAATTGTACTGAAGAGGAAAAAGTGAAGTACGCTACGCATACCTTCACAGGTTCTGCGTTAACATGGTGGAATACCTATCTAGAGCAAGTGGGACAAGATGATGCGTACGCACTACCGTGGTCAGTATTCAAGCAGTTGATGAACGAGAAGTACCATCCCAGAACCGAGGTCAATATGCTCAAGATAGAACTTAGAGGGTTACGAACCCAAGGATTTGATATTACCACGTACGAAAGACGATTCACAGAATTGTGCCTATTGTGTCTGGGAGCGTTCGAAGATGAGGAAGAGAAGATCGACGCGTTTGTGAAAGGATTACCAAAAAGAATCCAAGAAGATATAAGTTCACACGAGCCCGCCTCCATACAACAGGCACGTAGAATGGTTTACAAACTAGTGAACCAGATTGAGGAAAGAATTAAAGAACAGACGGCTGAAGAGGCCAATGTGAAGCAAGTCAAAAGAAAGTGGGAGGAAAACGGTGATAAGAATCACCAATACAACAACAACAGCAATTACAATAATAATCCCAACAATTATCCCAACAATCGCAACATCAATCGCAACTACAACAAACGGCCCAACAACAACAACAACAACAACAGCAACTACAACAATCATCCCAACAACAATAACAACCGCAACAACAACAACAATCAGAAGCAGCTATGCCAAAGGTGTGAAAAGTAACACTCGGGGTTCTGCACCAAATTTTGCAACAAGTGTAAAAGAAATGGTCATAGCGCGGCGAAGTGTGAGGTCTACGGACCAGGGGTTAACAGAATTAAAGGAACAAATGGTGTCGGAACGAGTAATGGCGGAGCAAGTAGTGTCGGAGCAAGTTATGCCAATGTAGTTTGTTATAAATGTGGAAAACCAGGCCACATTATTAGAAATTGCCCGAACCAGGAGAACACGAATGGACAAGGCCGCGGAAGAGTTTTCAATATTAATGCGGCAGAGGCACGGGAAGACCCGGAACTTGTTACGGGTACGTTTCTTATTGACAATAAATCTGCTTACGTTTTATTTGATTCGGGTGCGGATAGAAGCTATATGAGTAGAGATTTTTGTGCTAAATTAAGTTGTCCATTGACACCGTTGGATAGTAAATTTTTACTCGAATTAGCAAACGGTAAATTAATTTCAGCAGATAATATATGCCGGAATCGAGAAATTAAACTGGGTAGTGAAATATTTAATATTGATTTGATACCAGTAGAGTTAGGGAGTTTTGATGTAATAGTTGGCATGGACGGGCTGAAGAAGGTGAAAGCAGAGATCGTATGTTATAAAAATGCAATTCGCATTGTACGAGAAGAAGGAGAACCCTTAATGGTGTACGGAGAAAAGGGCAACATGAAGCTACATCTTATTAGTAATTTGAAAGCACAAAAACTAATAAGAAAAGGTTGCTATGCTGTTCTAGCACACATCGAGAAAGTACAAACTGAAGAAAAGAGCATCAATGATGTTCCCGTCGCAAAAGAATTTCCCGATGTATTTTCGAAAGAATTACCCGGACTACCTCCACATCGATCTGTTGAATTTCAAATAGATCTTGTACCAGAAGCTGCACCAATAGTTCGTGCTCCTTATAGACTCGCACCCAGCGAGATGAAAGAACTGCAAAGCCAACTGCAAGAACTATTAGAACGTGGTTTCATTCGACCAAGCACATCACCATGGGGAGCTCCTGTTTTGTTTGTCAAGAAGAAGGATGGTACATTTAGGTTGTGTATTGACTACAGAGAGTTGAACAAACTTACCATCAAAAACCGTTATCCACTACCGAGAATTGACGACTTATTTGATCAACTACAAGGCTCGTCGGTTTATTCGAAGATCGATTTATGTTCTGGATATCATCAAATGCGAGTAAAGGAGGATGATATTCCAAAAACTGCTTTTAGGACGCGTTATGGTCATTACGAGTTTATGGTTATGCCGTTTGGATTGACTAACGCACCAGCTGTGTTCATGGACCTTATGAACCGAGTGTGTGGGCCATATCTTGACAAGTTTGTCATTGTTTTCATCGATGACATACTTATTTACTCAAAGAATTATCAAAAGCACGAAGAACATTTGAGAAAAGTGCTAGAAGTATTGAGGAAAGAAAAACTGTACGCTAAGTTTTCAAAGTGTGCATTTTGGTTGGAAGAAGTTCAATTCCTCGGTCACATAGTGAACAAAGAAGGTATACAGGTGGACCCGGCAAAGATCGAAACCGTTGAAAAGTGGGAAACCCCAAAAACTCCGAAGCATATACGTCAATTTTTAGGATTGGCTGGTTACTACAGAAGATTCATCCAAGATTTCTCCAAAATAGCAAAACCCTTGACAGCATTAACGCATAAAGGGAAGAAATTTGAATGGAAGGATGAACAAGAGAAGGCGTTTCAATTATTGAAGAAAAAGCTAACTACGGCACCTATATTGTCATTGCCTGAAGGGAATGATGATTTTGTGATTTATTGTGACGCATCAAAGCAAGGTCACGGTTGTGTATTAATGCCACGGACGAAGGTGATTGCTTATGCGTCTAGACAATTGAAGATTCACGAGCAAAATTATACGACGCATGATTTGGAATTAGGCGCGGTTGTTTTTGCATTAAAGACTTGGAGGCACTACTTATATGGGGTCAAAAGTATTATATATACCGACCACAAAAGTCTTCAACACATATTTAATCAGAAACAACTGAATATGAGGCAACGTAGGTGGATTGAATTGTTGAATGATTACGACTTTGAGATTCGTTACCATCCGGGGAAGGCAAATGTGGTAGCCGACGCCTTGAGTAGAAAGGACAAAGAACCCATTCGAGTAAAATCTATGAATATAATGATTCACACTAACCTTACTACTCAAATAAAGGAGGCGCAACAAGGAGTTTTAAAAGAGGGAAATTTAAAGGATGAAATACCCAAAGGATCGGAAAAGCATCTTAATATTCGGGAAGACGGAACCCGGTATAGGGCTGAAAGAATTTGGGTACCAAAATTTGGAGATATGAAAGAAATGGTACTTAGAGAAGCTCATAAAACCAGATACTCAATACATCCTGGAACGGAGAAGATGTACAAGGATCTTAAGAAACATTTTTGGTGGCCAGGTATGAAAGCCGATATTGCTAAATATGTAGGAGAATGTTTGATGTGTTCTAAGGTCAAAGCTGAACATCAGAAACCATCAGGTCTACTACAACAACCTGAAATCCCGGAATGGAAATGGGAAAACATTACCATGGATTTCATTACTAATTTGCCAAGGACTGCAAGTGGTTATGATACTATTTGGGTAATAGTTGATCGTCTCACCAAGTCAGCATACTTCCTGCCAATAAGAGAAGATGACAAGATGGAGAAGTTAGCATGACTGTATTTGAAGGAAGTCCTCTCCAGACATGGAATACCAATCTCTATTATCTCTGATAGGGATGGCAGATTTATTTCAAGATTCTGGCAGACATTACAGCAAGCATTGGGAACTCATCTAGACATGAGTACTGCCTATCATCCACAAACTGATGGGCAGAGCGAAAGGACGATACAAACGCTTGAAGACATGCTACGAGCTTGTGTTATTGATTTCGGAAACAGTTGGGATCGACATCTACCGTTAGCAGAATTTTCCTACAACAACAGCTACCATTCAAGCATTGAGATGGTGCCGTTTGAAGCACTTTATTGTAGAAAGTGCAGGTCTCCGATTTGTTGGAGTGAAGTGGGGGATAGACAGATTACGGGTCCGGAGATAATACAAGAAACTACCGAGAAAATCAACCAAATTCAACAAAGATTGAAAACCGCCCAGAGTCGACAAAAGAGCTACGCGGACAGTAAAAGAAAAGATATAGAGTTTGAAATTGGAGAAATGGTCATGCTTAAGGTTTCACCTTGGAAAGACATTGTTCGATTTGGTAAACGGGGGAAACTAAATCCAAGGTACATTGGACCATTCAAGATTATAGATCGTGTCGGACCAGTAGCTTACCAGCTGGAGCTACCTCAACAACTCGCGGCTGTACATAACACTTTCCACGTCTCAAATTTGAAGAAATGTTTTGCTAAAGAAGATCTCACTATTCCGTTGGACGAAATCCAAATCAATGAAAAACTTCAATTCATTGAAGAACCCGTCGAAATAATGGATCGTGAGGTTAAGAGACTTAAACAAAACAAGATACCGATTGTTAAGGTTCGATGGAATGCTCGTAGAGGACCCGAGTTCACCTGGGAGCGTGAAGATCAGATGAAGAAGAAATACCCGCATTTATTTCCAGAAGATACGTCAACACCTCCAACTGCATAAAATTTCGGGACGAAATTTATTTAACGGGTAGGTACTGTAGTGACCCGAACTTTTCCATGTTTATATATATATTAAATGAAATTTTTATTTACATGATTAAGTGTTTCCAACATGTTAAGCAATCAAACTTGTTAAGACTGGATTAATTGAAATAGGTTTCATATAGACAATTGACCACCCAAGTTGACCGGTGATTCACGAACGTTAAAACTTGTAAAAACTATACGATGACATATATATGGTTATATATATAGTTACCATGATTTTATTATAAGTATGTATCTCATTAGGTATTTTAACAATGAGTTATATACATAAAAATGAGACTATTAATTTAAGAAACTCGAAAACGATATATATAACGATTATCGTTATAACAACGTCTTACTAGGTACATATGAATCATATTAAGATATTTATACACTTGGTTAATTATGTTAAATTATAAGTAAATATATTATTAAGTGTATTAACAATTAAATACATATGTAAAAATAAGACTACTAACTTAATGATTTCGAAACGAGACATATATGTAACAATTATCGTTGTAACGACATTTAACTGTATATATATCATACTAAGATATATTATATATCATAATATCATGATAATATAACAATTTAACATCTCATTTGTTATAATAAACAATGGGTTAACAACATTCAACAAGATCGTTAACCTAAAGGTTTCAAAACAACATTTACATATAACGACTAACGATGACTTAACGACTCAGTAAAAATGTATATACATGTAGTGTTTTAATATGTATTCATACACTTTTAAAAGACTTCAAGACACTTATCAAAATACTTCTACTTAACAAAAATGCTTACAATTACATCCTCGTTCAGTTTCATCAACAATTCTACTCGTATGCACCCGTATTTGTACTCGTACAATACACAGCTTTTAGATGTATGTACTATTGGTATATACACTCCAATGATCATCTCTTAGCAGCCCATGTGAGTCACCTAACACATATGGGAACCATCATTTGGCAACTAGCATGAAATATCTCATAAAATTACAAAAATATGAGTAATCATTCATGACTTATTTACATGAAAACAAAATTACATATCCTTTATATCTAATCCATACACCAACGACCAAAAACACCTACAAACACTTTCATTCTTCAATTTTCTTCATCTAATTGATCTCTCTCAAGTTCTATCTTCAAGTTCTAAGTGTTCTTCATAAATTCCAAAAGTTCTAGTTTCATAAAATCAAGAATACTTTCAAGATTGCAAGTTTACTTCCAAGTTTTCTAAATCCATTCCAAGTAATCATCCGAGATTAAGAAACCTTTGTTACTTACAGTAGGTTATCTTTCTAATACAAGGTAATAATCATATTCAAACTTTAATTCAATTTCTATAACTATAACAATCTTATTTCGAGTGGAAATCTTACTTGAAATTGTTTTCGTGTCATGATTCTGCTTCAAGAACTTTCAAGCCATCCAAGGATCCTTTGAAGCTAGATCCATTTTTCTTATTTCCCGTAGGTTTATCCAAGGAACTTGAGGTAGTAATGATGTTCATAACATCATTCGATTCATACATATAAAGCTATCTTATTCGAAGGTTTAAACTTGTAATCACTAGAACATAGTTTAGTTAATTCTAAACTTGTTCGCAAATAAAAGTTAATCCTTCTAACTTGACTTTTAAAATCAACTAAACACATGTTCTATATCTATATGATATGCTAACTTAATGATTTAAAACCTGGAAACACGAAAAACACCGAAAAACCGGATTTACGCCGTCGTAGTAACACCGCGGGCTGTTTTGGGTTAGTTAATTAAAAACTATGATAAACTTTGATTTAAAAGTTGTTATTCTGGGAAAATGATTTTTATTATGAACATGAAACTATATCCAAAAATTATGGTTAAACTCAAAGTGGAAGTATGTTTTCTAAAATGGTCATCTAGACGTCGTTCTTTCGACTGAAATGACTACCTTTACAAAAATGACTTGTAACTTATTTTTCCGACTATAAACCTATACTTTTTCTGTTTATATTCATAAAATAGAGTTCAATATGAAATCATAGCAATTTGATTCACTCAAAACGGATTTAAAATGAAGAAGTTATGGGTAAAACAAGATTGGATAATTTTTCTCATTTTAGCTACGTGAAAATTGGTAACAAATCTATTCCAACCATAACTTAATCAACTTGTATTGTATATTATGTAATCTTGAGATACCATAGACACGTATTCAATGTTTTGACCTATCATGTCGACACATCTATATATATTTCGGAACAACCATAGACACTCTATATGTGAATGTTGGAGTTAGCTATACAGGGTTGAGGTTGATTCCAAAATATATATAGTTTGAGTTGTGATCAATACTGAGATACGTATACACTGGGTTGTGGATTGATTCAAGATAATATTTATCGATTTATTTCTGTACATCTAGCTGTGGACAACTAGTTGTAGGTTACTAACGAGGACAGCTGACTTAATAAACTTAAAACATCAAAATATATTAAAAGTGTTGTAAATATATTTTGAACATACTTTGATATATATGTATATATTGTTATAGGTTCGTGAATCAACCAGTGGCCAAGTCTTACTTCCCGACGAAGTAAAAATCTGTGAAAGTGAGTTATAGTCCCACTTTTAAAATCTAATATTTTTGGGATGAGAATACATGCAGGTTTTATAAATGATTTACAAAATAGACAAAGAACGTGAAACTACATTCTATGGTTGAATTATCGAAATCGAATATGCCCCTTTTTATTAAGTCTGGTAATCTAAGAATTAGGGAACATGTAGTGACCCGAACTTTTCCATGTTTATATATATTAATTGAGATTGATATTTACATGATTAAATGTTTCCAACATGTTAAGCAATAAAACTTGTTAAGACTTGATCAATTGAAATATGTTTCATATAGACAATTGACCACCCAAGTTGACCGGTGATTCACGAACGTTAAAACTTGTAAAAACTATATGATGACATATATATGGATATATATATAGTTAACATGATACTATGATAAGTAAACATATCATTAAGTATATTAACAATGAACTACATATGTAAAAACAAGACTACTAACTTAATGATTTTTAAACGAGACATATATGTAACGATTATCGTTGTAAAGACATTTAATGTATATATATCATATTAAGAGATATTCATACATGATAATATCATGATAATATAATAATTTAAAATCTCATTTGATATTATAAACATTGGGTTAACAACATTTAACAAGATCGTTAACCTAAAGGTTTCAAAACAACACTTACATGTAACGACTGACGATGACTTAACGACTCAGTTAAAATGTATATACATGTAGTGTTTTAATATGTATTTATACACTTTTGAAAGACTTCAATACACTTATCAAAATACTTCTACTTAACAAAAATGCTTACAATTACATCCTCGTTCAGTTTCATCAACAATTCTACTCGTATGCACCCATATTCGTACTCGTACAATACACAGCTTTTAGATGTATGTACTATTGGTATATACACTCCAATGATCAGCTCTTAGCAGCCCATGTGAGTCATCTAACACATGTGGGAACCATCATTTGGCAACTAGCATGAAATATCTCATAAAATTACAAAAATATGAGTAATCATTCATGACTTATTTACATGAAAACAAAATTACATATCCTTTATATCTAATCCATACACCAACGACCAAAAACACCTACAAACACTTCCATTCTTCAATTTTCTTCATCTAATTGATCTCTCTCAAGTTCTATCTTCAAGTTCTAAGTGTTCTTCATATATTCTACAAGTTCTAGTTACATAAAATCAAGAATACTTTCAAGTTTGCTAGCTCACTTACAATCTTGTAAGGTGATCATCCAACCTCAAGAAATCTTTGTTTCTTACAGTAGGTTATCATTCTAATACAAGGTAATAATCATATTCAAACTTTGGTTCAATTTCTATAACTATAACAATCTTATTTCAAGTGATGATCTTACTTGAACTTGTTTTCGTGTCATGATTCTGCTTCAAGAACTTCGAGCCATCCAAGGATCCGTTGAAGCTAGATCCATTTTTCACTTTTCCAGTAGGTTTATCCAAGGAACTTAAGGTAGTAATGATGTTCATAACATCATTCAATTCATACATATAAAGCTATCTTATTCGAAGGTTTAAACTTGTAATCACTAGAACATAGTTTAGTTAATTCTAAACTTGTTCGCAAACAAAAGTTAATCCTTCTAACTTGACTTTTAAAATCAACTAAACACATGTTCTATATCTATATGATATGCTAACTTAATGATTTAAAACCTGGAGACACGAAACACACCGTAAAACCGGATTTACGCCGTCGTAGTAACACCGCGGGCTGTTTTGGGTTAGTTAATTAAAAACTATGATAAACTTTGATTTAAAAGTTGTTATTCTGAGAAAATGATGTTTATTATGAACATGAAACTATATCCAAAAATTATGGTTAAACTCAAAGTGGAAGTATGTTTTCTAAAATGGTCATCTAGACGTCGTTCTTTCGACTGAAATGACTACCTTTACAAAAACGACTTGTAACTTATTTTTACGACTATAAACCTATACTTTTTCTGTTTAGATTCATAAAATAGAGTTCAATATGAAACCATAGCAATTTGATTCACTCAAAACGGATTTAAAATGAAGAAGTTATGGGTAAAACAAGATTGGATAATTTTTCTCATTTTAGCTACGTGAAAATTTGTAACAAATCTATTCCAACCATAACTTAATCAACTTGTATTTTATATTATGTAATCTTGAGATACCATAGACACGTATACAATGTTTCGACCTATCATGTCGACACATCTATATATATTTCGGAACAACCATAGACACTCTATATGTGAATGTTGGAGTTAGCTATACAGGGTTGAGGTTGATTTCAAAATATATATAGTTTGAGTTGTGATCAATACTGAGATACGTATACACTGGGTCGTGGATTGATTCAAGATAATATTTATCGATTTATTTCTGTACATCTAACTGTGGACAACTAGTTGTAGGTTACTAACGAGGACAGCTGACTTAATAAACTTAAAACATCAAAATATATTAAAAGTGTTGTAAATATATTTTGAACATACTTTGATATATATGTATATATTGTTATAGGTTCGTGAATCAACCAGTGGCCAAGTCTTACTTCCCGACGAAGTAAAAATCTGTGAAAGTGAGTTATAGTCCCACTTTTAAAATCTAATATTTTTGGGATGAGAATACATGCAGGTTTTATAAATGATTTACAAAATAGACACAAGTACGTGAAACTACATTCTATGGTTGAATTATTGAAATCGAATATGCCCCTTATTATTAAGTCTGGTAATATAAGAATTAGGGAACAGACACCCTAATTGACGCGAATCCTAAAGATAGATCTATTGGGCCTAACAAACCCCATCCAAAGTACCGGATGCTTTAGTACTTCGAAATTTATATCATATCCGAAGGGTGTCCCGGAATGATGGGGATATTCTTATATATGCATCTTGTTAATGTCGGTTACCAGGTGTTCACCATATGAATGATTTTTATCTCTATGTATGGGGTGTGTATTGAAATATGAAATCTTGTGGTCTATTATTATGATTTGATATATATAGGTTAAACCTATAACTCACCAACATTTTTGTTGACGTTTTAAGCATGTTTATTCTCAGGTGATTATTAAGAGCTTCCGCTGTCGCATAATAAGGACGAGATTTGGAGTCCATGCTTGTATGATATTGTGTAAAAACTGCATTCAAGAAACTTATTTTGTTGTAACATATTTGTATTGTAAACCATTATGTAATGGTCGTGTGTAAACAGGATATTTTAGATTATCATTATTTGATAATCTACGTAAAGCTTTTTAAACCTTTATTGATGAAAATAAAGGTTATGGTTTGTTTTAAAATGAATGCAGTCTTTGAAAAACGTCTCATATAGAGGTCAAAACCTCGCAACGAAATCAATTAATATGGAACGTTTTTAATCAATAAGAACGGGACATTTCAGTTGGTATCCGAGCGTTGGTCTTAGAGAACCAGAATTTTGCATTAGTGTGTCTTATCGAGTTTGTTAGGATGCATTAGTGAGTCTGGACTTCGACCGTGTTTACTTGAAAAATTATTGCTTAACAAATTTTGTTGGAAACTATATATTTTTAACATGTGAATATTATGTGATATATTAATCTCTTAACGCGTTTGATATTATGTGATAGATGTCTACCTCTAGAACAAGTCCCATTGACTCACCTAATAATAATGAAGAGTCAAATGTAAATTGGAATGATTCGTGGACTGATTCACAAGTTCCCGAAGAGGAACCGGAAGAAGAGTCGGAACCAGAAGAAGAATCGGAACCGGAAGAAGAATCGGAACCGGAAGAAGAAATAGAACCGGTGAGGGAAATAATAAAACGGTTAAGTAAAAGAAAATCCTCAACCAACCGACCAAGGTTAATTATGGTCAATGGTGTTTCCGCCAAGGAAGCAAAATATTGGGAGGATTACCAATTCTCCGATGAATCGGATTCCGACGAGAATTCCGATGATGTTATAGAAATTACCCCAACTGAATTTAAAAAGGCAAAAGAAAATAATAAGGGAAAGGGCATAAAAATAGAGAAATCTAATTCCAACCCCGATGAACTTTATATGTATCGTCAACCCCCGAAGTCCTTAAGTTGTAACAATGACCCGGGAACCTCTAAACCACCAGGTTTTTCTAAACCAATGTGGATAACGACGGCTCGTATTAGGGGAACATCATATATCCCTAGAAACTTGGCAAAACGAACCAAAACTGAAGAAGAAGAAACAAGCGAGTCGGAATAAGATAGCTGTATTCGTGTGGTGTAATATATGTAATATAGTGTGCTTATGCTTTATGATATATGTAAAAATTGCTTGTATTAATAAGTATTTTTTTTATGAATCTAACTCTTGTCTATTTTACAGTATAAAAACACAAAATGGATAGACAACCCAATATTTTAAGAGACCTACCCGGAGACATGATTGATGAAATCTTGTCTAGAGTCGGTCAGAATTCTTCGGCACAACTATTTAAGGCGAGATCAGTTTGTAAGACATTCGAAGAACGTTCCAAGAATGCCTTGGTTTATAAAAGGCTTTCGTTTGAAAGATGGGGGATATCACATTGGGAAATCCATAAGTTACGATGTGTTTACTTTGACGCATATATTGCGGGGAACCCAAATGCTATTTTACGCAATGGGTTAAGAAATTATTTTGACTCAATATATCCGAATATTGGACTTCGTGATTTAGAAAAAGCCACTAACATGCAACATAAAGAAGCATGTTATGCTTACGGATTAGTAATGTTCGCTTCTCACCAAAGTGAGAACAAGAACATCGGCCTACAACTATTAAACAAAACGTTCCCACAAGTGACGGAGTCGGTAATTGGGGTAAGAAATGAGGTTTTTAGATTGTTACGGGACTGTTGGACATTACGTAACCCTCGTCCCTTTGACGACGTTACAACACGCTGTCTTATCAACGGCCATAACGGTTATGTTCCACAAGACCAAGGATGGGAAGTAGTCCTAGTAAAACCAGAATGCATGACTTGTTTCTGGACGTATGAATTACGTGTCTTTATTGCCTTTGCTGAACGACTTGTGTACTAGCTAGAATTATCTTCACAACTATCTTGTATCAAAGTTATTGTGTGCTATATTTCATGCTTTATGTAAAATAAGCGGTATTGTAAGTTTGTAAAATATTGTATAAAAGTTTGAACGCGAAATATTATTATAATCAGTTTTTCATATAGAATTGTAGTAGTTGAATTGTATATTAGCTACTAAGTATGAACTTAACGGGTAGGTACTACCCGAATTTAAACTTATAAAACGCTAATATGAAGAAAAAGCTTTTATAAATGAGTTCATATTATGCTACGAAATACTATTAACTACTCTTAATATTCTGTATGATTAACTTGTTCCATTTGACAATTTTGAAGGAAATGGCACCGACTACTCGACACACCGTGAATATGAATGAAGAGGAATTCCGTACTTTTCTAGCTTCAAACATAGCC
Organism: Rutidosis leptorrhynchoides; assembly: GCF_046630445.1. NCBI lineage: Eukaryota > Viridiplantae > Streptophyta > Magnoliopsida > Asterales > Asteraceae > Rutidosis > Rutidosis leptorrhynchoides. The sequence continues at coordinate 407,951,586 of NC_092337.1, read as the reverse complement.
GCAGTACAGGCTGCGCTACATACCAACAATAACCTTGGATCTAGCAGTACAGGAAATCGTGTAGGATGCACCTACAAAGAATTCACTGCCTGCAAACCTTTGGAATTTGATGGAACCGAAGGACCGATCGGATTGAAACGGTGGACCGAGAAGGTCGAATCGGTGTTTGCCATAAGTAAGTGTACTGAAGAGGATAAAGTGAAGTACGCTACGCATACCTTCACAGGTTCTGCGTTAACATGGTGGAATACCTATCTAGAGGAAGTGGGACAAGACGATGCGTACGCACTACCGTGGTCAGCATTCAAGCACTTGATGAACGAGAAGTACCGTCTCAGAACCGAGGTCAATAAGCTCAAGACAGAACTTAGAGGGTTACGAACCCAAGGATTTGATATTACCACGTATGAAAGACGATTCACAGAATTGTGCCTATTGTGTCCGGGAGCGTTCGTAGATGAGGAAGAGAAGATCGACGCGTTTGTGAAAGGATTACCGAAAAGAATCCAAGAAGATATAAGTTCACACGAGCCCGCCTCCATACAACAGGCATGTAGAATGGCTCACAAACTAGTGAACCAGATTGAAGAAAGAATTAAAGAACAGACTGCTGAAGAGGCCAATGTGAAGCAAGTCAAAAGAAAGTGGGAAGAAAACGGAGATAAGAATCACCAATATAACAACAACAGCAATTACAACAATAATCGCAACAATTATCCCAACAATCGCAACATCAATCGCAACTACAACAAACGGCCCAACAACAACAACAACAACAACAACAACAACAACAACAACAACAGCAACTACAACAATCATCCCAACAACAATAATAACCGCAACAACAACAACAATCAGAAGCAGCTATGCCAAAGGTGTGAAAAGTATCACTCGGGGTTCTGCACCAAATTTTGCAATAAGTGTAAAAGAAATGGTCATAGCGCGGCGAAGTGTGAGGTCTACGGACCAGGGGTTAATAGAACGAAAGGAACAAATGGTGTCGGAACGAGTAATGGTGGAGCAAGTAGTGTCGGAGCAAGTTATGCCAATGTAGTTTGTTATAAATGTGGAAAACCGGGCCACATTATTAGAAATTGCCCGAACCAGGAGAACACAAATGGACAAGGCCGCGGAAGAGTTTTCAATATTAATGCGGCAGAGGCACAGGAAGACCCGGAGCTTGTTACGGGTACGTTTCTTATTGACAATAAATCTGCTTACGTTTTATTTGATTCGGGTGCGGATAGAAGCTATATGAGTAGAGATTTTTGTGCTAAATTAAGTTGTCCATTGACGCCTTTGGATAGTAAATTTTTACTCGAATTAGCAAATGGTAAATTAATTTCAGCAGATAATATATGTCAGAATTGAGAAATTAAACTGGTTAGCGAAACATTTAAGATTGACTTGATACCAGTAGAGTTAGGGAGTTTTGATGTGATAATCGGTATGGACTGGTTGAAAGAAGTGAAAGCAGAGATCGTTTGTTACAAAAATGCAATTCGCATTATATGAGAAAAAGGAAAACCCTTAATGATGTACGGAGAAAAGGGCAACACGAAGCTACATCTTATTAGTAATTTGAAGGTACAAAAACTAATAAGAAAAGGTTGCTATGCTGTTCTAGCACACGTCGAGAAAGTACAAACTGAAGAAAAGAGCATCAATGATGTTCCCGTCGCAAAAGAATTTCCTGATGTATTTCCGAAAGAATTACCGGGATTACCCCCACATCGATCCGTTGAATTTCAAATAGATCTTGTACCAGGAGCTGCACCAATAGCTCGTGCTCCTTACAGACTCGCACCCAACGAGATGAAAGAACTGCAAAGCCAATTACAAGAACTTTTAGAGCGTGGTTTCATTCGACCAAGCACATCACCGTGGGGAGCTCCTGTTTTGTTTGTCAAGAAGAAAGATGGTACATTCAGGTTGTGTATCGACTACCGAGAGTTGAACAAACTTACCATCAAGAACCGCTACCCACTACCGAGAATCGACGACTTATTTGATCAACTACAAGGCTCGTCTATTTATTCAAAGATTGACTTACGTTCCGGGTATCATCAAATGCGGGTGAAAGAAGATGATATTCCAAAGACTGCTTTCAGAACACGTTACGGTCATTACGAGTTTATGGTCATGCCGTTTGGTTTAACTAATGCACCAGCTGTGTTCATGGACCTTATGAACCGAGTGTGTGGACCATACCTTGACAAGTTTGTCATTGTTTTCATTGATGACATACTTATTTACTCAAAGAATGACCAAGAACACGGTGAACATTTGAGAAAGGTGTTAGAAGTATTGAGGAAGGAAGAATTGTACGCTAAGTTTTCAAAGTGTGCATTTTGGTTGGAAGAAGTTCAATTCCTCGGTCACATAGTGAACAAAAAAGGTATTAAGGTGGATCCGGCAAAGATAGAAACTGTTGAAAAGTGGGAAACCCCAAAAACTCCGAAACACGTACGCCAGTTTTTAGGACTAGCTGGTTACTACAGAAGGTTCATCCAAGACTTTTCCAGAATAGCAAAACCCTTGACTGCATTAACGCATAAAGGGAAGAAATTTGAATGGAATGATGAACAAGAGAAAGCGTTTCAGTTATTGAAGAAAAAGCTAACTACGGCACCTATATTGTCATTGCCTGAAGGAAATGATGATTTTGTGATTTATTGTGACGCATCAAAGCAAGGTCTCGGTTGTGTATTAATGCAACGAACGAAGGTGATTGCTTATGCGTCTAGACAATTGAAGATTCACGAACAAAATTATACGACGCATGATTTGGAATTAGGCGCGGTTGTTTTTGCATTAAAGACTTGGAGGCACTACTTATATGGGGTCAAAAGTATTATATATACCGACCACAAAAGTCTTCAACACATATTTAATCAGAAACAACTGAATATGAGGCAGCGTAGGTGGATTGAATTGTTGAATGATTACGACTTTGAGATTCGTTACCACCCGGGGAAGGCAAATGTGGTAGCCGATGCCTTGAGCAGGAAGGACAGAGAACCCATTCGAGTAAAATCTATGAATATAATGATTCATAATAACCTTACTACTCAAATAAAGGAGGCGCAACAAGGAGTTTTAAAAGAGGGAAATTTAAAGGATGAAATACCCAAGGGATCGAAGAAGCATCTTAATATTCGGGAAGACGGAACCCGGTATAGGGCTGAAAGGATTTGGGTACCAAAATTTGGAGATATGAGAGAAATGGTACTTAGAGAAGCTCATAAAACCAGATACTCAATACATCCTGGAACGGGGAAGATGTACAAGGATCTCAAGAAACATTTTTGGTGGCCGGGTATGAAAGCCGATGTTGCTAAATATGTAGGAGAATGTTTGACGTGTTCTAAGGTCAAAGCTGAGCATTAGAAACCATCAGGTCTACTTCAACAACCCAAAATCCCGGAATGGAAATGGGAAAACATTACCATGGATTTCATCACTAAATTGCCAAGGACTGCAAGTGGTTTTGATACTATTTGGGTAATAGTTGATCGTCTCACCAAATCAGCACACTTCCTGCCAATAAGAGAAGATGACAAGATGGAGAAGTTAGCACGACTGTATTTGAAGGAAGTCGTCTCCAGACATGGAATACCAATCTCTATTATCTCTGATAGGGATGGTAGATTTATTTCAAGATTCTGGGAGACATTACAGCAAGCATTAGGAACTCGTCTAGACATGAGTACTGCCTATCATCCACAAACTGATGGGCAGAGCGAAAGGACGATACAAACGCTTGAAGACATGCTACGAGCATGTGTTATTGATTTCGAAAACAGTTGGGATCGACATCTACCGTTAGCAGAATTTTCCTACAACAACAGCTACCATTCAAGCATTGAGATGGCGCCGTTTGAAGCACTTTATGGTAGAAAGTGCAGGTCTCCGATTTGTTGGAGTGAAGTGGGGGATAGACAGATTACGGGTCCTGAGATTATACAAGAAACTACCGAGAAGATCATCCAAATTCAACAACGGTTGAAAACCGCCCAAAGTCGACAAAAGAGCTACGCTGACATTAAAAGAAAAGATATAGAATTTGAAATTGGAGAGATGGTCATGCTTAAAGTTGCACCTTGGAAAGGCGTTGTTCGATTTGGTAAACGAGGGAAATTAAATCCAAGGTATATTGGACCATTCAAGATTATTGATCGTGTCGGACCAGCAGCTTACCGACTTGAGTTACCTCAACAACTAGCGGCTGTACATAACACTTTCCACGTCTCGAATTTGAAGAAATGTTTTGCTAAAGAAGATCTCACTATTCCGTTAGATGAAATCCAAATCAACGAAAAACTTCAATTCATCGAAGAACCCGTCGAAATAATGGATCGTGAGGTTAAAAGACTTAAGCAAAACAAGATACCAATTGTTAAGGTTCGATGGAATGCTCGTAGAGGACCCGAGTTCACCTGGGAGCGTGAAGATCAGATGAAGAAGAAATACCCGCATCTATTTCTAGAAGATTCGTCAACACCTTCAACTGTTTAAAATTTCGGGACGAAATTTATTTAACGGGTAGGTACTGTAGTGACCCGAACTTTTCCATGTTTATATATATTAATTGAGATTGATATTTACATGATTAAATGTTTCCAACATGTTAAGCAATCAAACTTGTTAAGACTTGATTAATTGAAATATGTTTCATATAGACAATTGACCACCCAAGTTGACCGGTGATTCACGAACGTTAAAACTTGTAAAAACTATATGATGACATATATATGGATATATATATATAGTTAACATGATACTATGATATGTAAACATATCATTAAGTATATTAACAATGAACTACATATGTAAAAACAAGACTACTAACTTAATGATTTTTAAACGAGACATATATGTAACGATTATCGTTGTAAATGCATTTAATGTATATATATCATATTAAGAGATATTCATACATGATAATATCATGATAATATAATAATTTAAAATCTCATTTGATATTATAAACATTGGGTTAACAACATTTAACAAGATCGTTAACCTAAAGGTTTCAAAACAACACTTACATGTAACGACTAACGATGACTTAACGACTCAGTTAAAATGTATATACATGTAGTGTTTTAATATGTATTTATACAATTTTGAAAGACTTCAATACACTTATCAAAATACTTCTACTTAACAAAAATGCTTACAATTACATCCTCGTTCAGTTTCATCAACAATTCTACTCGTATGCACCCGTATTCGTACTCGTACAATACACAACTTTTAGATGTATGTACTATTGGTATATACACTCCAATGATCAGCTCTTAGCAGCCCATGTGAGTCACCTAACACATGTGGGAACCATCATTTGGCAACTAGCATGAAATATCTCATAAAATTACAAAAATATGAGTAATCATTCATGACTTATTTACATGAAAACAAAATTACATATCCTTTATATCTAATCCATACACCAACGACCAAAAACACCTACAAACACTTTCATTCTTCAATTTTCTTCATCTAATTGATCTCTCTCAAGTTCTATCTTCAAGTTCTAAGTGTTCTTCATATATTCTACAAGTTCTAGTTACATAAAATCAAGAATACTTTCAAGTTTGCTAGCTCACTTCCAATCTTGTAAGGTGATCATCTAACCTCAAGAAATCTTTGTTTCTTACAGTAGGTTATCATTCTAATACAAGGTAATAATAATATTCAAACTTTGGTTCAATTTCTATAACTATAACAATCTTATTTCAAGTGATGATCTTACTTGAACTTGTTTTCGTGTCATAATTCTGCTTCAAGAACTTCGAGCCATCCAAGGATCCGTTGAAGCTAGATCCATTTTTCACTTTTCCAGTAGGTTTATCCAAGGAACTTAAGGTAGTAATGATGTTCATAACATCATTCAATTCATACATATAAAGCTATCTTATTCGAAGGTTTAAACTTGTAATCACTAGAACATAGTTTAGTTAATTCTAAACTTGTTCGCAAACAAAAGTTAATCCTTCTAACTTGACTTTTAAAATCAACTAAACACATGTTCTATATCTATATGATATGCTAACTTAATGATTTAAAACCTGGAGACACGAAACACACCGTAAAACCGGATTTACGCCGTCGTAGTAACACCGCGGGCTGTTTTGGGTTAGTTAATTAAAAACTATGATAAACTTTGATTTAAAAGTTGTTATTCTGAGAAAATGATTTTTATTATGAACATGAAACTATATCTAAAAATTATGGTTAAACTCAAAGTGGAAGTATGTTTTCTAAAATGGTCATCTAGACGTCGTTCTTTCGACTGAAATGACTACCTTACACAAAAATGACTTGTAACTTATTTTTCCGACTATAAACCTATACTTTTTCTGTTTAGATTCATAAAATAGAGTTCAATATGAAACCATAGCAATTTGATTCACTCAAAACGGATTTAAAATGAAGAAGTTATGGGTAAAACAAGATTGGATAATTTTTCTCATTTTAGCTACGTGAAAATTTGTAACAAATCTATTCCAACCATAACTTAATCAACTTGTATTGTATATTATGTAATCTTGAGATACCATAGACACGTATACAATGTTTCGACCTATCATGTCGACACATCTATATATATTTCGGAACAACCATAGACACTCTATATGTGAATGTTGGAGTTAGCTATACAGGGTTGAGGTTGATTCCAAAATATATATAGTTTGAGTTGTGATCAATACTGAGATACGTATACACTGGGTCGTGGATTGATTCAAGATAATATTTATCGATTTATTTCTGTACATCTAACTGTGGACAACTAGTTGTAGGTTACTAACGAGGACAGCTGACTTAATAAACTTAAAACATCAAAATATATTAAAAGTGTTGTAAATATATTTTGAACATACTTTGATATATATGTATATATTGTTATAGGTCGTTAATCAACCAGTGGCCAAGTCTTACTTGTAGTGACCCGAACTTTTCCATGTTTATATATATTAATTGAGATTGATGTTTACATGATTAAATGTTTCCAACATGTTAAGCAATCAAACTTGTTAAGACTTGATTAATTGAAATAGGTTTCATATAGACAATTGACCACCCAAGTTGACCGGTGATTCACGAACGTTAAAACTTGTAAAAAAACTATATGATGACATATATATGGTTATATATATAGTTAACATGATATTATGATAAGTAAACATATCATTAATTATATTAACAATGAACTACATATGTAAAAACAAGACTACTAACTTAATGATTTTGAAACGAGACATATATGTAACGTTTATCGTTGTAACGACATTTAATGTATATATATCATATTAAGAGATATTCGTACATCATAATATCATGATAATATAATAATTTAAAATCTCTTTTGATATTATAAACATTGGGTTAACAACATTTAACAAGATCGTTAACCTAAAGGTTTCAAAACAACACTTACATGTAACGACTAACGATGACTTAACGACTCAGTTAAAATGTATATACATGTAGTGTTTTAATATGTATTTATACACTTTTGAAAGACTTCAATACACTTATCAAAATACTTCTACTTAACAAAAATGCTTACAATTACATTCTCGTTCAGTTTCATCAACAATTCTACTCGTATGCACCCGTATTCGTACTCGTACAATACACAGCTTTTAGATGTATGTACTATTGGTATATACACTCCAATGATCAGCTCTTAGCAGCCCATGTGAGTCACCTAACACATGTGGGAACCATCATTTGGCAACTAGCATGAAATATCTCATAAGATTACAAAAATATGAGTAATCATTCATGACTTATTTACATGAAAACAAAATTACATATCCTTTATATCTAATCCATACACCAACGACCAAAAACACCTACAAACACTTTCATTCTTCAATTTTCTTCATCTAATTGAACTCTCTCAAGTTCTATCTTCAAGTTCTAAGTGTTCTTCATAAATTCCAAAAGTTCTAGTTTCATAAAATCAAGAATACTTTCAAGTTTACTAGCTCACTTCCAATCTTGTAAGGTGATCATCCAACCTCAAGAAATCTTTGTTTCTTACAGTAGGTTATCATTCTAATACAAGGTAATAATCATATTCAAACTTTGGTTCAATTTCTATAACTATAACAATCTTATTTCAAGTGATGATCTTACTTGAACTTGTTTTCGTGTCATGATTTTGCTTCAAGAACTTTGAGCCATCCAAGGATCCATTGAAGCTAGATCCATTTTTCTCTTTTCCAGTAGGTTCATCCAAGGAACTTAAGGTAGTAATGATGTTCATAACATCATTCGATTCATACATATAAAGCTATCTTATTCGAAGGTTTAAACTTGTAATCACTAGAACATAGTTTAGTTAATTCTAAACTTGTTCGCAAACAAAAGTTAATCCTTCTAACTTGACTTTTAAAATCAACTAAACACATGTTCTATATCTATATGATATGCTAACTTAATGATTTAAAACCTGGAAACACGAAAAACACCGTAAAACCGGATTTACGCCGTCGTAGTAACACCGCGGGCTGTTTTGGGTTAGTTAATTAAAAACTATGATAAACTTTGATTTAAAAGTTGTTATTCTGAGAAAATGATTTTTATTATGAACATGAAACTATATCCAAAAATTATGGTTAAACTCAAAGTGGAAGTATGTTTTCTAAAATGGTCATCTAGACGTCGTTCTTTCGACTGAAATGACTACCTTTACAAAAACGACTTGTAACTTATTTTTCCGACTAGAAACCTATACTTTTTTTGTTTAGATTCATAAAATAGAGTTCAATATGAAACCATAGCAATTTGATTCACTCAAAACGGATTTAAAATGAAGAAGTTATGGGTAAAACAAGATTGGATAATTTTTCTCATTTTAGCTACGTGAAAATTGGTAACAAATCTATTCCAACCATAACTTAATCAACTTGTATTATATATTATGTAATCTTGAGATACCATAGACACGTATACAATGTTTCGACCTATCATGTCGACACATCTATATATATTTCGGAACAACCATAGACACTCTATATGTGAATGTTGGAGTTAGCTATACAGGGTTGAGGTTGATTCCAAAATATATATAGTTTGAGTTGTGATCAATACTGAGATACGTATACACTGGGTCGTGGATTGATTCAAGATAATATTTATCGATTTATTTCTGTACATCTAACTGTGGACAACTAGTTGTAGGTTACTAACGAGGACAGCTGACTTAATAAACTTAAAACATCAAAATATATTAAAAGTGTTGTAAATATATTTTGAACATACTTTGATATATATGTATATATTGTTATAGGTTCGTGAATCAACCAGTGGCCAAGTCTTACTTCCCGACGAAGTAAAAATCTGTGAAAGTGAGTTATAGTCCCACTTTTAAAATCTAATATTTTTGGGATGAGAATACATGCAGGTTTTATAAATGATTTACAAAATAGACACAAGTACGTGAAACTACATTCTATGGTTGAATTATCGAAATCGAATATGCCCCTTTTTATTAAGTCTGGTAATCTAAGAATTAGGGAACAGACACCCTAATTGACGCGAATCCTAAAGATAGATCTATTGGGCCTAACAAACCCCATCCAAAGTACCGGATGCTTTAGTACTTCGAAATTTATATCATATCCGAAGGGTGTCCCGGAATGATGGGGATATTCTTATATATGCATCTTGTTATTGTCGGTTACCAGGTGTTCACCATATGAATGATTTTTATCTCTATGTATGGGATGTGTATTGAAATATGAAATCTTGTGGTCTATTATTATGATTTGATATATATAGGCTAAACCTATAACTCACCAATATTTTTGTTGACGTTTTAAGCATGTTTATTCTCAGGTGATTATTAAGAGCTTCCGCTGTCGCATACTTAAATAAGGACGAGATTTGGAGTCCATGCTTGTATGATATTGTGTAAAAACTGCATTCAAGAAACTTATTTTGTTGTAACATATTTGTATTGTAAACCATTATGTAATGGTCGTGTGTAGACATGATATTTTAGATTATCATTATTTGATAATCTACGTAAAGCTTTTTAAACCTTTATTGATGAAATAAAGGTTATGGTTTGTTTTAAAATGAATGCAGTCTTTGAAAAACGTCTCATATAGAGGTCAAAACCTCGCAACGAAATCAATTAATATGGAACGTTTTTAATCAATAAGAACGGGACATTTCAGTTGGTATCCGAGCGTTGGTCTTAGAGAACCAGAAAATTTGCATTAGTGTGTCTTATCAAGTTTGTTAGGATGCATTAGTGAGTCTGGACTTCGACCGTGTTTTCTTTAAAAATGATTGCTTAACATTTTTGTTGGAAACTATATATTTTTAACATATGAATATTATGTGATATATTAATCTCTTAACGTGTTTGATATTATGTGATAGATGTCTACCTCTAGAACAAGTCCCATTGACTCACCTAATAATAATGAAGAGTCAAATGTAAATTGGAATGATTTGTGGACTGATTCACAAGTTCTCGAAGAGGAACCGGAAGAAGAGTCGGAACCGGAAGAAGAATCGGAACCGGAAGAAGAATCGGAACCGGATGAAGAAATAGAACCGGTGGGGGAAATAATAAAACGGTTAAGTAAAAGAAAATCCTCAAGCAACCGACCAAGGTTAATTATGGTCAATGGTGTTTCCGCCAAGGAAGCAAAATATTGGGAGGATTACCAATTCTCCGATGAATCGGATTCCGACGAGAATTTCGATGATGTTATAGAAATTACCCCAACTGAATTTAAAAAGGCAAAAGAAAATAATAAGGGAAAGGGCATAAAAATAGAGAAATCTAATTCCAACCCCGATGAACTTTATATGTATCGTCAACCCCCGAAGTCCTTAAGTTGTAACAATGACCCGGGAACCTCTAAACCACCAGGTTTTTCTAAACCAATGTGGATAACGACGGCTCGTATTAGGGGAAAATCATATATCCCTAGAAACTTGGCAAAACGAACCAAAACCGAAGAAGAAGAAACAAGCGAGTCGGAATAAGATAGTTGTATTCATGTGGTGTAATATATGTAATATAGTGTGCTTATGTTTTATGATATATGTAAAAATTGCTTGTATTAATAAGTATTATTTTTTATGAATCTAACTCTTGTCTATTTTACAGTATAAAAACGCAAAATGGATAGACAACCCAATATTTTAAGAGACCTACCCGGAGACATGATTGATGAAATCTTGTCTAGAGTCGGCCAGAATTCTTCGGCACAACTATTTAAGGCGAGATCAGTTTGTAAGAAATTCGAAGAACGTTCCAAGAATGTCTTGGTTTATAAGAGACTTTCGTTTGAAAGATGGGGGATATCACATTGGGAAACCCATAAGTTACGATGTGTTTACTTTGACGCATATATTGCGGGGAACCCAAATGCTATTTTACGCAACGGGTTAAGAAATTATTTTGACTCAATATATCCGAATATTGGACTTCGTGATTTAGAAAAAGCGGCTAACATGCAACATAAAGAAGCATGTTATGCTTACGGATTAGTAATGTTCGCTTCTCACCAAAGTGAGAATAAGAACATCGGGCTACAACTATTAAACAAAACGTTTCCACAAGTGACGGAGTCGGTAATTGGGGTAAGAAATGAGGTTTTTAGATTGTTACGGGACTGTTGGACATTACGTAACCCTCGTCCCTTTGATGACGTTACAACACGCTGTCTTATCAACGGACATAACGGTTATGTTGCACAAGACCAAGGATGGGAAGTAGTCCTAGTAAAACCAGAATGCATGACTTGTTTCTGGACGTATGAATTACGTGTCTTTATTGCCTTTGCTGAACGACTTGTGTACTAGCTAGAATTGTCTTCACAACTATCTTGTATCAAAGTTATTGTGTGCTATATTTCATGCTTTATGTAAAATAAGCGGTATTGTAAGTTTGTAAAATATTGTATAACAGTTTGAACGCGAAATATTATTATAATCAGTTTTTCATATAGAATTGTAGTAGTTGAATTGTATATTAGCTACTAAGTATGAACTTAACGGGTAGGTACTACCCGAATTTAAACTTATAAAACGCTAATATGAAGAAAAAGCTTTTATAAATGAGTTCATATTATGCTACGAAATACTATTAACTACTCTTAATATTCTGTATGATTAACTTGTTCCATTTAACTATTTTGAAGGAAATGGCACCGACTACTCGACACACCGTGAATATGAATGAAGAGGAATTCCGTACTTTTCTAGCTTCAAACATAGCCGCAGTACAGGCTGCGCTACATACCAACAATAACCTTGGATCTAGCAGTACAGGAAATCGTGTAGGATGCACCTACAAAGAATTCACTGCCTGCAAACCTTTGGAATTTGATGGAACCGAAGGACCGATCGGATTGAAACGGTGGACCGAGAAGGTTGAATCGGTGTTTGCCATAAGTAAGTGTACTGAAGAGGACAAAGTGAAGTACGCTACGCATACCTTCACAGGTTCTGCGTTAACATGGTGGAATACCTATCTAGAGCAAGTGGGACAAGATGATGCGTACGCACTACCGTGGTCAGCATTCAAGCACTTGATGAACGAGAAGTACCGTCCCAGAACCGAGGTCAATAAGCTCAAGACAGAACTTAGAGGGTTACGAACCCAAGGATTTGATATTACCACGTACGAAAGACGATTCACAGAATTGTGCCTATTGTGTCCGGGAGCATTCGAAGATGAGGAAGAGAAGATCGACGCGTTTGTGAAAGGATTACCGGAAAGAATCCAAGAAGATATAAGTTCACACGAGCCCGCCTCCATACAACAGGCATGTAGAATGGCTCACAAACTAGTGAACCAGATTGAAGAAAGAATTAAAGAACAGACTGCTGAAGAGGCCAATGTGAAGCAAGTCAAAAGAAAGTGGGAGGAAAACGGTGATAAGAATCACCAATACAACAACCACAGCAATTACGACAATAATCGCAACAATTATCCCAACAATCGCAACATCAATCGCAACTACAACAAACGGCCCAACAACAACAACAACAACAACAACAGCAACTACAACAATCATTCCAACAACAATAATAACCGCAACAACAACAACAATCAGAAGCAACTATGCCAAAGGTGTGAAAAGAATCACTCGGGGTTCTGCACCAAATTTTGCAACAAGTGTAAAAGAAATGGTCATAGCGCGGCGAAGTGTGAGGTCTACGGACCAGGGGTTAATAGAACGAAAGGAACAAATGGTGTCGGAACGAGTAATGGCGGAGCCAGTAGTGTCGGAGCAAGTTATGCCAATGTAGTTTGTTATAAATGTGGAAAACCAGGCCACATTATTAGAAATTGCCCGAACCAGGAGAACACAAATGGACAAGGCCGTGGAAGAGTTTTCAACATTAATGCGGTAGAGGCACAGGAAGACCCGGAGCTTGTTACGGGTACGTTTCTTATTGACAATAAATCTGCTTACGTTTTATTTGATTCGGGTGCGGATAGAAGCTATATGAGTAGAGATTTTTGTGCTAAATTAAGTTGTCCATTGACGCCTTTGGATAGTAAATTTTTACTCGAATTAGCAAATGGTAAATTAATTTCAGCAGATAATATATGTCGGAATCGAGAAATTAAACTGGTTAGCGAAACATTTAAGATTGATTTGATACCAGTAGAGTTAGGGAGTTTTGATGTGATAATCGGTATGGACTGGTTGAAAGAAGTGAAAGAGAAATCGTTTGTTACAAGAATGCAATTCGCATTATACGAGAAAAAGGAAAACCCTTAATGGTGTACGGAGAAAAGGGCAACACGAAGCTACATCTTATTAGTAATTTGAAGGCACAAAAACTAATAAGAAAAGGTTGCTATGCTGTTCTAGCACACGTTGAGAAAGTACAAACTGAAGAAAAGAGCATCAATGATGTTCCCATTGCAAAAGAATTTCCCGATGTATTTCCGAAAGAACTACCGGGATTACCCCCACATCGATCCGTTGAATTTCAAATAGATCTTGTACCAGGAGCTGCACCAATAGCTCGTGCTCCTTACAGACTCGCACCCAGCGAGATGAAAGAACTGCAAAGCCAATTACAAGAACTTTTAGAGCGTGGTTTCATTCGACCAAGCACATCACCGTGGGGAGCTCCTGTTTTGTTTGTCAAGAAGAAAGATGGTACATTCAGGTTGTGTATCGACTACCGAGAGTTGAACAAACTTACCATCAAGAACCGCTACCCACTACCGAGAATCGACGACTTATTTGATCAACTACAAGGCTCGTCTGTTTATTTAAAGATTGACTTACGTTCCGGGTATCATCAAATGCGGGTGAAAGAAGATGATATTCCAAAGACTGCTTTCAGAACACGTTACGGTCATTACGAGTTTATGGTCATGCCGTTTGGTTTAACTAATGCACCAGCTGTGTTCATGGACCTTATGAACCGAGTGTGTGGACCATACCTTGACAAGTTTGTCATTGTTTTCATTGATGACATACTTATTTACTCAAAGAATGACCAAGAACACGGTGAACATTTGAGAAAGGTGTTAGAAGTATTGAGGAAGGAAGAATTGTACGCTAAGTTTTCAAAGTGTGCATTTTGGTTGGAAGAAGTTCAATTCCTCGGTCACATAGTGAACAAAGAAGGTATTAAGGTGGATCCGGCAAAGATAGAAACTGTTGAAAAGTGGGAAACCCCGAAAACTCCGAAACACATACGCCAGTTTTTAGGACTAGCTGGTTACTACAGAAGGTTCATCCAAGACTTTTCCAGAATAGCAAAACCCTTGACTGCATTAACGCATAAAGGGAAGAAATTTGAATGGAATGATGAACAAGAGAAAGCGTTTCAGTTATTGAAGAAAAAGCTAACTACGGCACCTATATTGTCATTGCCTGAAGGGAATGATGATTTTGTGATTTATTGTGACGCATCAAAGCAAGGTCTCGGTTGTGTATTAATGCAACGAACGAAGGTGATTGCTTATGCGTCTAGACAATTGAAGATTCACGAACAAAATTATACGACGCATGATTTGGAATTAGGCGCGGTTGTTTTTGCATTAAAGACTTGGAGGCACTACTTATATGGGGTCAAAAGTATTATATATACCGACCACAAAAGTCTTCAACACATATTTAATCAGAAACAACTGAATATGAGGCAGCGTAGGTGGATTGAATTATTGAATGATTACGATTTTGAGATTCGTTACCACCCGGGGAAGGCAAATGTGGTAGCCGATGCCTTGAGCAGGAAGGATAGAGAACCCATTCGAGTAAAATCTATGAATATAATGATTCATAATAACATTACTACTCAAATAAAGGAGGCGCAACAAGGAGTTTTAAAAGAGGGAAATTTAAAGGATGAAATACCCAAAGGATCGGAGAAGCATCTTAATATTCGGGAAGACGGAACCCGGTATAGGGCTGAAAGGATTTGGGTACCAAAATTTGGAGATATGAGAGAAATGGTACTTAGAGAAGCTCATAAAACCAGATACTCAATACATCCTGGAACGGGGAAGATGTACAAGGATCTCAAGAAACATTTTTGGTGGCCGGGTATGAAAGCCGATGTTGCTAAATACGTAGGAGAATGTTTGACGTGTTCTAAGGTCAAAGCTGAGCATCAGAAACCATCAGGTCTACTTCAACAACCCGAAATCCCGGAATGGAAATGGGAAAACATTACCATGGATTTCATCACTAAATTGCCAAGGACTGCAAGTGGTTTTGATACTATTTGGGTAATAGTTGATCGTCTCACCAAATCAGCACACTTCCTACCAATAAGAGAAGATGACAAGATGGAGAAGTTAGCACGACTGTATTTGAAGGAAGTCGTCTCCAGACATGGAATACCAATCTCTATTATCTCTGATAGGGATGGCAGATTTATTTCAAGATTCTGGCAGACATTACAGCAAGCATTAGGAACTCGTCTAGACATGAGTACTGCCTATCATCCACAAACTGATGGGCAGAGCGAAAGGACGATACAAACGCTTGAAGACATGCTACGAGCATGTGTTATTGATTTCGGAAACAGTTGGGATCGACATCTACCGTTAGCAGAATTTTCCTACAACAACAGCTACCATTCAAGCATTGAGATGGCGCCGTTTGAAGCACTTTATGGTAGAAAGTGCAGGTCTCCGATTTGTTGGAGTGAGGTGGGGGATAGACAGATTACGGGTCCGGAGATTATACAAGAAACTACCGAGAAGATCATCCAAATTCAACAACGGTTGAAAACCGCCCAAAGTCGACAAAAGAGCTACGCTGACATTAAAAGAAAAGATATAGAATTTGAAATTGGAGAGATGGTCATGCTTAAAGTTTCACCTTGGAAAGGCGTTGTTCGATTTGGTAAACGAGGGAAATTAAATCCAAGGTATATTGGACCATTCAAGATTATTGATCGTGTCGGACCAGTAGCTTACCGACTTGAGTTACCTCAACAACTCGCGGCTGTACATAACACTTTCCACGTCTCGAATTTGAAGAAATGTTTTGCTAAAGAAGATCTCACTATTCCGTTAGATGAAATCCAAATCAACGAAAAACTCCAATTCATCGAAGAACCCGTCGAAATAATGGATCGTGAGGTTAAAAGACTTAAGCAAAACAAGATACCAATTGTTAAGGTTCGATGGAATGCTCGTAGAGGACCCGAGTTCACCTGGGAGCGTGAAGATCAGATGAAGAAGAAATACCCGCATCTATTTCCAAAAGATTCGTCAACACCTTCAACAGCTTAAAATTTCGGGACGAAATTTATTTAACGG
Organism: Rutidosis leptorrhynchoides; assembly: GCF_046630445.1. NCBI lineage: Eukaryota > Viridiplantae > Streptophyta > Magnoliopsida > Asterales > Asteraceae > Rutidosis > Rutidosis leptorrhynchoides. Next base: position 407,934,800 of record NC_092337.1, on the reverse strand, counting down.
GTAGGTACTGTAGTGACCCGAACTTTTCCATGTTTATATATATTAATTGAGATTGATGTTTACATGATTAAATGTTTCCAACATGTTAAGCAATCAAACTTGTTAAGACTTGATTAATTGAAATAGGTTTCATATAGACAATTGACCACCCAAGTTGACCGGTGATTCACGAACGTTAAAACTTGTAAAAAAACTATATGATGACATATATATGGTTATATATATAGTTAACATGATATTATGATAAGTAAACATATCATTAATTATATTAACAATGAACTACATATGTAAAAACAAGACTACTAACTTAATGATTTTGAAACGAGACATATATGTAACGTTTATCGTTGTAACGACATTTAATGTATATATATCATATTAAGAGATATTCGTACATCATAATATCATGATAATATAATAATTTAAAATCTCTTTTGATATTATAAACATTGGGTTAACAACATTTAACAAGATCGTTAACCTAAAGGTTTCAAAACAACACTTACATGTAACGACTAACGATGACTTAACGACTCAGTTAAAATGTATATACATGTAGTGTTTTAATATGTATTTATACACTTTTGAAAGACTTCAATACACTTATCAAAATACTTCTACTTAACAAAAATGCTTACAATTACATTCTCGTTCAGTTTCATCAACAATTCTACTCGTATGCACCCGTATTCGTACTCGTACAATACACAGCTTTTAGATGTATGTACTATTGGTATATACACTCCAATGATCAGCTCTTAGCAGCCCATGTGAGTCACCTAACACATGTGGGAACCATCATTTGGCAACTAGCATGAAATATCTCATAAGATTACAAAAATATGAGTAATCATTCATGACTTATTTACATGAAAACAAAATTACATATCCTTTATATCTAATCCATACACCAACGACCAAAAACACCTACAAACACTTTCATTCTTCAATTTTCTTCATCTAATTGAACTCTCTCAAGTTCTATCTTCAAGTTCTAAGTGTTCTTCATAAATTCCAAAAGTTCTAGTTTCATAAAATCAAGAATACTTTCAAGTTTACTAGCTCACTTCCAATCTTGTAAGGTGATCATCCAACCTCAAGAAATCTTTGTTTCTTACAGTAGGTTATCATTCTAATACAAGGTAATAATCATATTCAAACTTTGGTTCAATTTCTATAACTATAACAATCTTATTTCAAGTGATGATCTTACTTGAACTTGTTTTCGTGTCATGATTTTGCTTCAAGAACTTTGAGCCATCCAAGGATCCATTGAAGCTAGATCCATTTTTCTCTTTTCCAGTAGGTTCATCCAAGGAACTTAAGGTAGTAATGATGTTCATAACATCATTCGATTCATACATATAAAGCTATCTTATTCGAAGGTTTAAACTTGTAATCACTAGAACATAGTTTAGTTAATTCTAAACTTGTTCGCAAACAAAAGTTAATCCTTCTAACTTGACTTTTAAAATCAACTAAACACATGTTCTATATCTATATGATATGCTAACTTAATGATTTAAAACCTGGAAACACGAAAAACACCGTAAAACCGGATTTACGCCGTCGTAGTAACACCGCGGGCTGTTTTGGGTTAGTTAATTAAAAACTATGATAAACTTTGATTTAAAAGTTGTTATTCTGAGAAAATGATTTTTATTATGAACATGAAACTATATCCAAAAATTATGGTTAAACTCAAAGTGGAAGTATGTTTTCTAAAATGGTCATCTAGACGTCGTTCTTTCGACTGAAATGACTACCTTTACAAAAACGACTTGTAACTTATTTTTCCGACTAGAAACCTATACTTTTTTTGTTTAGATTCATAAAATAGAGTTCAATATGAAACCATAGCAATTTGATTCACTCAAAACGGATTTAAAATGAAGAAGTTATGGGTAAAACAAGATTGGATAATTTTTCTCATTTTAGCTACGTGAAAATTGGTAACAAATCTATTCCAACCATAACTTAATCAACTTGTATTATATATTATGTAATCTTGAGATACCATAGACACGTATACAATGTTTCGACCTATCATGTCGACACATCTATATATATTTCGGAACAACCATAGACACTCTATATGTGAATGTTGGAGTTAGCTATACAGGGTTGAGGTTGATTCCAAAATATATATAGTTTGAGTTGTGATCAATACTGAGATACGTATACACTGGGTCGTGGATTGATTCAAGATAATATTTATCGATTTATTTCTGTACATCTAACTGTGGACAACTAGTTGTAGGTTACTAACGAGGACAGCTGACTTAATAAACTTAAAACATCAAAATATATTAAAAGTGTTGTAAATATATTTTGAACATACTTTGATATATATGTATATATTGTTATAGGTTCGTGAATCAACCAGTGGCCAAGTCTTACTTCCCGACGAAGTAAAAATCTGTGAAAGTGAGTTATAGTCCCACTTTTAAAATCTAATATTTTTGGGATGAGAATACATGCAGGTTTTATAAATGATTTACAAAATAGACACAAGTACGTGAAACTACATTCTATGGTTGAATTATCGAAATCGAATATGCCCCTTTTTATTAAGTCTGGTAATCTAAGAATTAGGGAACAGACACCCTAATTGACGCGAATCCTAAAGATAGATCTATTGGGCCTAACAAACCCCATCCAAAGTACCGGATGCTTTAGTACTTCGAAATTTATATCATATCCGAAGGGTGTCCCGGAATGATGGGGATATTCTTATATATGCATCTTGTTATTGTCGGTTACCAGGTGTTCACCATATGAATGATTTTTATCTCTATGTATGGGATGTGTATTGAAATATGAAATCTTGTGGTCTATTATTATGATTTGATATATATAGGCTAAACCTATAACTCACCAACATTTTTGTTGACGTTTTAAGCATGTTTATTCTCAGGTGATTATTAAGAGCTTCCGCTGTCGCATACTTAAATAAGGACGAGATTTGGAGTCCATGCTTGTATGATATTGTGTAAAAACTGCATTCAAGAAACTTATTTTGTTGTAACATATTTGTATTGTAAACCATTATGTAATGGTCGTGTGTAGACATGATATTTTAGATTATCATTATTTGATAATCTACGTAAAGCTTTTTAAACCTTTATTGATGAAATAAAGGTTATGGTTTGTTTTAAAATGAATGCAGTCTTTGAAAAACGTCTCATATAGAGGTCAAAACCTCGCAACGAAATCAATTAATATGGAACGTTTTTAATCAATAAGAACGGGACATTTCATTACTTCCCGACGAAGTAAAAATCTGTGAAAGTGAGTTATAGTCCCACTTTTAAAATCTAATATTTTTGGGATGAGAATACATGCAGGTTTTATAAATGATTTACAAAATAGACACAAGTACGTGAAACTACATTCTATGGTTGAATTATTGAAATCGAATATGCCCCTTATTATTAAGTCTGGTAATCTAAGAATTAGGGAACAGACACCCTAATTGACGCGAATCCTAAAGATAGATCTATTGGGCCTAACAAACCCCATCCAAAGTACCGGATGCTTTAGTACTTCGAAATTTATATCATATCCGAAGGGTGTCCCGGAATGATGGGGATATTCTTATATATGCATCTTGTTAATGTCGGTTACCAGGTGTTCACCATATGAATGATTTTTATCTCTATGTATGGGGTGTGTATTGAAATATGAAATCTTGTGGTCTATTATTATGATTTGATATATATAGGTTAAACCTATAACTCACCAACATTTTTGTTGACGTTTTAAGCATGTTTATTCTCAGGTGATTATTAAGAGCTTCCGCTGTCGCATAATAAGGACGATATTTGGAGTCCATGCTTGTATGATATTGTGTAAAAACTGCATTCAAGAAACTTATTTTGTTGTAACATATTTGTATTGTAAACCATTATGTAATGGTCGTGTGTAAACAGGATATTTTAGATTATCATTATTTGATAATCTACGTAAAGCTTTTTAAACCTTTATTGATAAAAATAAAGGTTATGGTTTGTTTTAAAATGAATGCAGTTTTTGAAAAACGTCTCATATAGAGGTCAAAACCTCGCAACGAAATCAATTAATATGGAACGTTTTTAATCAATAAGAACGGGACATTTCTGAACAGACACCCTAATTGATGCGAATCCTAAAGATAGATCTATTGAGCCTAACAAACCCCATCCAAAGTACCAGATGCTTTAGTACTTCGAAATTTATATCATATCCGAAGGGTGTCCCAGAATGATGGGGATATTCTTATATATGCATCTTGTTAATTTTGGTTACCAGGTGTTCACCATATGAATGATTTTTATCTCTATGTATGGGATGTGTATTGAAATATGAAATCTTGTGGTCTATTGTTACGATTTGATATATATATAGGTTAAACCTATAACTCACCAACATTTTTGTTAACGTTTAAAGCATGTTTATTCTCAGGTGAATACTAAGAGCTTCCGCTGTTGCATACTAAAATAAGGACAAGATTTGGAGTCCATGTTTGTATGATATTGTGTAAAAACTGCATTCAAGAAACAGATTTTGATGTAACGTATTTGTATTGTAAACCATTATGTAATGGTCGTGTGTAAACAGGATATTTTAGATTATCATTATTTGATAATCTACGTAAATCTTTTTAAACCTTTATTTATGAAATAAAGGTTATGGTTTGTTTTAAAAATGAATGCAGTCTTTGAAAAACGTCTCATATAGAGGTCAAAACCTCGCAACAAAATCAATTAATATAGAACGTTTTTAATCAATAAGAACGGGACATTTCATATATCCGTTCAATTTCCTCAAAGAATTCTACTCACATTCATACGGTATTTTTACCCGTATTATACACAGCTTCTAGAAGTATTTACTATTGGTATATACCAATAGAAATCTGCAATTATTTGTGTAATATGTCATCCATGACCTAATTAATTTAATATGTCATGCATGACTTAATACAATTTAACTTATCTTAGATATTTTCACTAAAAGCCAAAATTATAAGCTTATAAATAAGGACCATTTTAACTCATTTTAACTCCACATTTTCTTAAACTAAAAACACACTTGAATGCTCTCATATCATACTTTAATCTCAGCAACTTTCATCTTCATAATTAAGGTAAAATACTTCTCAAAATCCTTGTTCAATTCCTTATATAGTTGCTATCTTATTATACTTATAAAACTTGTAAAAACTAGAACTTGTTTTGGTGAACACCAAGCTTGTTTGTAAAACTAATCTAATCATTCTAACTTAACTCTAATAACACTTATTTATATGTATTATGATGTTATATTAAGTTAATATAAGAACTTATAACTTGTACATATGAAGAACACCTTGAAACTTAACATATATCCTTTAATCTCCATTCGGTAAAAAGCGGGCTGTTTTGGGTTGGGAATTAAAAACCTATCTTAGACTTCGATTTTGAGGCTAAGACTTTGTAAATATGTTAATATATGTAAATAAGACTTCCAGTATCTTTTTCATGATTTTAGACAAAGTGGAAGTATTTTATTAAAAATCATATATTGGGTGGATGCCGGGATTTTTCCAAATCTGTCCACCGACACAAAAAGAGGGTAAAGCTCTAAAAATTACTACTTGGGATGAACTTTTCGAATTGTTTTTGTAAAATCTACTTCTTAATAAATCCATAGCAATTTGATTCACTTTAAACGGAGTTGTAATAAATATTTGGCGAGCAAAACAAAATCTGCTAAAATTAACATTGTATGGACGAAATTTATATTATAAAAACTATATTAACCATATCTGTCATAACCCGACCTTAACCATAAGGACGAATACAATAACATATGATTTCATCGCGAGGTATTGACCTCTATATGCGACATTTTTCAAAAACTGCATTCGTTTTTACAATACAAACCATAGCTTTTATTACAAATACAGGGTTTAAACAACTTAATAATGATTATCGTTTAGCGATAATCTTAGACTTACAAACTTTACATGTGATAATAACAATACAACCTCCAACATATTTTACATTACAAATCCTCCGATATGCAGTTTTATTTTTGACACAAATATGCATACTCAAGATCTTGCTTAAATTCAACATGTTGCAGCGGAAGCTTTTAGTTATCACCTGAGAATAAACATGCTTAAAACGTCAACATAAAGTTGGTGAGATATAGGTTTAATGCCGGCAGCGTTATAAATATAGACCACAAGATTTCATATATAAACGTTTTAATAAAAATATTCTAAGTTGTTGAGCACTTGATAACCATACTTAACATTTAATCAACGTCGCATATTCCCTTTATTATGAAATCTTACTACACCGTACCAAGTGTAGTCACCGAAACGAAGTACTGTGCAACCGTTGAATACTGGTCGTCCAGTCCGGTTGGGGTTGTCAGGCCCGATAGATCTATCAACAGGATTCGCGTTTACAATACCTCATGTAAATAGTAGTTACCAAGTTACAGGGAACTATGCCAGTGGTACAACTCAACGTAGAATATATATTTTTAATCACTTGTGTCCATAACGTAAATCATAAAATGCATGTATTCTCATCCCGAAATATTTAGAGTTTAAAAGTGGGACTATATACTCACCTTTTCCTTGAAGGTATTTAACTCGACTTGGTCTCCGATAGATATCACGAACCTAACCATATATATATAATATATCAACATATTTTCTTTTCAAGTAATCGTTACATATATATATATATATATATATATATATATATATATATATATATATATATATATATATACTTATAATACTTATAATATTTTCTTAGTCCGTAGTTAGCAGTCTGTTGTTAATGGTCCACAATTAGTTGCTCAATAAAATAAATAAAGACCCCATCGAATTCGTATTGATCAGAATTAATCTCGACCCATGGTACCATGTTGTCAAATGACGTGTTGCGTACATAAAGTACCGTGTTGTCAGATGACGTGTTGCGTACAATCATGAGGTCTTATGATTAATCTTCTCGTGTTGTTTACGGGTGGTCCTGGAATATATAAAATCAAATCATAAGTAAATATATATTAAATATTATGTTAATTAGCCAAGATATGATTAATCCGATTTTGTCATAATATGATATATTACAGGTTTTGAAGTGTTTTAAAAATCAAATTAGAAGGATCTATTTAGTTTGCGATCAGGTTTGAAATCATTCAAACTATGTTCTTGTTGTTAAAAATTTTATAACACAAAATAAGATAGCTATATAAATATGAATTGAATAAGATTATGAATAAGGTTACTACCTCAAGTTACTTGGATAAAGCTACTGGAAAAGATAGAAAATAATCTTGATCAAACTTTCTTATGATAATTATAGGTTGTTCATGAAGCTAGTTCTTCATGAGTATTTGCTGAGATTGTGAAGAACACTTAGAGTTCCTAAGAGTGTGTTTTTGGTTAGAGAAAGATGGTTGTAAGAATGAAATGAAAAACCAAGGTGATGGTGATACTTATAGGACAGTCTGGTTGTTGAGGGAAAAAAGACAAATTATTGTGTTGAATTTTTGAGTAATAATGTATGCTAGCTTACAAATAAGATTCCCTCTTATCTAGGGCAGATCTAAAGCTGATAAGGATATTGATTTGATGTGTATTTACCAATAGTAAATACGTATGGATGATGAGTATGATACGGTAAAAGAAGCTCAAAATCGGGCTTTTATTTTGGGTCCAACCGGGCCAAAAATAAAATTTTAAGACATTTTTAATAAAGCAATGTTAGCCCAAAAAAAAAAAATTCCATGCTGACCTGGCAGCTCGACCCCAGCCAGGGGCTCTGCCCCTTGGACCCCGCCAGGGGTTGCCACCCCTTGGACCCCGCTTATCGGGGGCGCTGCCCCCGAACCCCCGTCATAATCAAGATAAGTTCAAACAAGTGTGCACTCCACAATTCCCCAAACTTGTTCGATATTTATCAAGATTATTTTGGTTACAAATTAATCCCAGTACACTTAAATCATATTGGTGACATAAAACACAACACATTATAGATTGTAAGTATATATGTCAAAGAACGTTACATATAGTTATCGTTTTGAAAACTTAAGTTAGTGGTCTCAAAGTATACTTATAACTCATTGTTGTTAGTTCACAATGAAATGTTAAACCATCCTTAAATCATGTTAAATATGTATAGATATGTACATATACATAATCGTATAATTATCGTGTGTTATATAGTTCGTGATATCATCGGTCAAATTGGACGGTCAAACGTTGTGTAAAACTCTTTTCAAAAATATAAGTCTCAACAGTTTGAATTGCTTATCATGTTGGTAAGGTTTAATTTGTGTAAATATTAATCTCATAAGTATAAAACGATCGGAAAATTCCGGGTCGTTACAGTACCTACCCGTTAAATAAATTTCGTCCCGAAATTTTAAAATTGTACCTATTTTGCGTTCTCGGGAAACAAATGTGGGTACTTTTGTTTCATCTGATCCTCTCGTTCCCAAGTAAACTCGGGACCCCTTCGAGCATTCCAACGAACCTTAACGATTGGTATGTTGCTCTGTTTGAGTTGTTTAACTTCACGGTCCATGATTTCGACTGGTTCTTCTATGAATTGTAGTTTCTCGTCGACTTGGATTTCTTCAAGAGGAATGGTGAGGTCTTCCTTTGCAAGACACTTCTTAAGGTTTGAAACGTGAAATGTATTATGTACTCCGGCGAGTTGTTGTGGTAATTCGAGTCGATAAGCTACCGATCCAATGCGTTCGATGATCTTGAACGGGCCTACATACCTTGCGTTCAGTTTACCTCTTTTTCCAAAACGTATTACACCTTTCCAAGGTGACACCTTTAACATAACCATGTCACCGATCTGAAACTCTAATGGTTTCCTTCGGACATCGGCGTAGCTCTTTTGGCGACTACGGGCTGTTTTCAATCTCTCCTTGATTTGTACTATCTTCTCAGTCGTTTCGTGTATGATCTCGGGACCAGTTAATTGTCGATCCCCTACTTCACTCCAACAGATAGGGGATCTACACTTCCTTCCATACAGTGCTTCGAATGGTGCATCTTTAATGCTCGCATGATAACTATTATTATACGAGAATTCTGCTAATGGTAGATATTTATCCCATCCGTTTCCAAAATCGATCACACATGCCCTGAGCATGTCTTCAAGAGTCTGAATTGTTCTTTCACTCTGCCCGTCAGTTTGTGGATGATATGCGGTGCTCATATCCAAACGAGTTCCCAGGGCCTCTTGTAGTGATTGCCAAAACTTTGATGTAAATCTACTATCACGATCGGATATAATGGAAATAGGTATTCCATGCCTTGAAACAATTTCCTTTATGTATAATCGTAATAGTTTCTCCATTCTATCCGTTTCCTTTATAGGCAAGAAATGTGCAGATTTGGTGAGACGATCAACTATTACCCAAATGGTGTCATAACCCCAGGCAGTCTTAGGTAACTTTGTGATGAAATCCATGGTAATACCGTCCCATTTCCATTCTGGGATTTCTGGTTGTTGAAGTAACCCTGACGGCTTCTGGTGTTCTGCTTTAACTTTGGAACAAGTTAAACATTGTAGTGACCCGAACTTTTCCATGTTTATATATATTAATTGAGATTGATATTTACATGATTAAATGTTTCCAACATGTTAAGCAATCAAACTTGTTAAGACTTGATTAATTGAAATATGTTTCATATAGACAATTGACCACCCAAGTTGATCGGTGATTCACGAACGTTAAAACTTGTAAAAACTATATGATGACATATATATGGATATATATATATATATATAGTTAACATGATACTATGATAAGAAAACATATCATAAAGTATATTAACAATGAACTACATATGTAAAAACAAGACTACTAACTTAATGATTTTTAAACGAGACATATATGTAACGATTATCGTTGTAAAGACATTTAATGTATATATATCATATTAAGAGATATTCATACATGATAATATCATGATAATATAATAATTTAAAATCTCATTTGATATTATAAACATTGGGTTAACAACATTTAACAAGATCGTTAACCTAAAGGTTTCAAAACAACACTTACATGTAACGACTAACGATGACTTAACGACTCAGTTAAAATGTATATACATGTAGTGTTTTAATATGTATTTATACACTTTTGAAAGACTTCAATACACTTATCAAAATACTTCTACTTAACAAAAATGCTTACAATTACATCCTCGTTCAGTTTCATCAACAATTCTACTCGTATGCACCCGTATTCGTACTCGTACAATACACAGCTTTTAGATGTATGTACTATTGGTATATACACTCCAATGATCAGCTCTTAGCAGCCCATGTGAGTCACCTAACACATGTGGGAACCATCATTTGGCAACTAGCATGAAATATCTCATAAAATTACAAAAATATGAGTAATCATTCATGACTTATTTACATGAAAACAAAATTACATATCCTTTATATCTAATCCATACACCAACGACCAAAAACACCTACAAACACTTTCGTTCTTCAATTTTCTTCATCTAATTGATCTCTCTCAAGTTCTATCTTCAAGTTCTAAGTGTTCTTCATAAATTCCAAAAGTTCTAGTTTCATAAAATCAAGAATACTTTCAAGTTTGCTAGCTCACTTCCAATCTTGTAAGGTGATCATCCAACCTCAAGAAATCTTTGTTTCTTACAGTAGGTTATCATTCTAATACAAGGTAATAATCATATTCAAACTTTGGTTCAATTTCTATAACTATAACAATCTTATTTCAAGTGATGATCTTACTTGAACTTGTTTTCGTGTCATGATTCTGCTTCAAGAACTTCGAGCCATCCAAGGATCCATTGAAGCTAGATCCATTTTTCTCTTTTCCAGTAGGTTTATCCAAGGAAATTAAGGTAATAATGATGTTCATAACATCATTCGATTCATACATATAAAGCTATCTTATTCGAAGGTTTAAACTTGTAATCACTAGAACATAGTTTAGTTAATTCTAAACTTGTTCGCAAACAAAAGTTAATCCTTCTAACTTGACTTTTAAAATCAACTAAACACATGTTCTATATCTATATGATATGCTAACTTAATGATTTAAAACCTGGAAACACGAAAAACACCGTAAAACCGGATTTACGCCGTCGTAGTAACACCGCGGGCTGTTTTGGGTTAGTTAATTAAAAACTATGATAAACTATGATTTAAAAGTTGTTATTCTGAGAAAATGATTTTTATTATGAACATGAAACGATATCCAAAAATTATGGTTAAACTCAAAGTGGAAGTATGTTTTCTAAAATGGTCATCTAGACGTCGTTCTTTCGACTGAAATGACTACCTTTACAAAAACGACTTGTAACTTATTTTTCCGACTATAAACCTATACTTTTTCTGTTTAGATTCATAAAATAGAGTTCAATATGAAACGATAACAATTTTATTCACTCAAAACGGATTTAAAATGAAGAAGTTATGGGTAAAACAAGATTGGATAATTTTTCTCATTTTAGCTACGTGAAAATTGGTAACAAATCTATTCCAACCATAACTTAATCAACTTGTATTGTATATTATGTAATCTTGAGATACCATAGACACGTATACAATGTTTCGACCTATCATGTCGACACATCTATATATATTTCGGAACAACCATAGACACTCTATATGTGAATGTTGGAGTTAGCTATACAGGGTTGAGGTTGATTCCAAAATATATATAGTTTGAGTTGTGATCAATACTGAGATACGTATACACTGGGTCGTGGATTGATTCAAGATAATATTTATCGATTTATTTCTGTACATCTAACTGTGGACAACTAGTTATAGGTTACTAACGAGGACAGCTGACTTAATAAACTTAAAACATCAAAATATATTAAAAGTGTTGTAAATATATTTTGAACATACTTTAATATATATGTATATATTGTTATAGGTTCGTGAATCAACAGTGGCCAAGTCTTACTTCCCGACGAAGTAAAAATCTGTGAAAGTGAGTTATAGTCCCACTTTTAAAATCTAATATTTTTGGGATGAGAATACATGCAGGTTTTTATAAATGATTTACAAAATAGACACAAGTACGTGAAACTACATTCTATGGTTGAATTATCGAAATCGAATATGCCCCTTTTTATTAAGTCTGGTAATCTAAGAATTAGGGAACAGACACCCTAATTGACGCGAATCCTAAAGATAGATCTATTGGGCCTAACAAACCCCATCCAAAGTACCGGATGCTTTAGTACTTCGAAATTTATATCATATCCGAAGGGTGTCCCGGAATGATGGGGATATTCTTATATATGCATCTTGTTATTGTCGTTTACCAGGTGTTCACCATATGAATGATTTTTATCTCTATGTATGGGATGTGTATTGAAATATGAAATCTTGTGGTCTATTGTTACGATTTGATATATATAGGTTAAACCTATAACTCACCAACATTTTTGTTGACGTTTAAAGCATGTTTATTCTCAGGTGAATATTAAGAGCTTCCGCTGTTGCATACTAAAATAAGGACAAGATTTGGAGTCCATGTTTGTATGATATTGTGTAAAAACTGCATTCAAGAAACTGATTTCGATGTAACATATGTGTATTGTAAACCATTATGTAATGGTCGTGTGTAAACAGGATATTTTAGATTATCATTATTTGATAATCTACGTAAAGCTTTTTAAATCTTTATTTATGAAATAAAGGTTATGGTTTGTTTTAAAAATGAATGCAGTCTTTGAAAAACGTCTCATATAGAGGTCAAAACCTCGCAACGAAATCAATTAATATGGAAAGTTTTTAATCAATAAGAACGGGACATTTCAGTTGGTATCCGAGCGTTGGTCTTAGAGAACCAGAAAATTTGCATTAGTGTGTCTTATCGAGTTTGTTAGGATGCATTAGTGAGTCTGGACTTCGACCGTGTTTTCTTTAAAAATGATTGCTGAACATTTTTGTTGGAAACTATATATTTTTAACATATGAATATTATGTGATATATTAATCTCTTAACGTGTTTGATATTATGTGATAGATGTCTACCTCTAGAACAAGTCCCATTGACTCACCTAATAATAATGAAGAGTCAAATGTAAATTGGAATGATTTGTGGACTGATTCACAAGTTCCCGAAGAGGAACCGGAAGAAGAGTCGGAACCGGAAGAAGAATCGGAACCGGAAGAAGAATCGGAACCGGATGAAGAAATAGAACCGGTGGGGGAAATAATAAAATGGTTAAGTAAAAGAAAATCCTCAACCAACCGACCAAAGTTAATTATGGTCAATGGTGTTTCCGCCAAGGAAGCAAAATATTGGGAGGATTACCAATTCTCCGATGAATCGGATTCCGACGAGAATTCCGATGATGTTATAGAAATTACCCCAACTGAATTTAAAAAGGCAAAAGAAAGTAATAAGGGAAAGGGCATAAAAATAGAGAAATCTAATTCCAACCCCGATGAACTTTATATGTATCGTCAACCCCCGAAGTCCTTAAGTTGTAACAATGACCCGGGAACCTCTAAACCACCAGGTTTTTCTAAACCAATGTGGACAAACGACGGCTCGTATTAGGGGAACATCATATATCCCTAGAAACTTGGCAAAACGAACCAAAACCGAAGAAGAAGAAACGAGCGAGTCGGAATAAGATAGTTGTATTCGTGTGGTGTAATATATGTAATATAGTGTTCTTATGCTTTATGATATATGTAAAAAATTGCTTGTATTAATAAGTATTTTTTTATGAATCTAACTCTTGTCTATTTTACAGTTTAAAAACACAAAATGGATAGACAACCCAATATTTTAAGAGACCTACCCGGAGACATGATTGATGAAATCTTGTCTAGAGTCGGCCAGAATTCTTCGGCACAACTATTTAAGGCGAGATCAGTTTGTAAGACATTCGAAGAATGTTCCAAGAATGTCTTGGTTTATAAGAGACTTTCGTTTGAAAGATGGGGGATATCACATTGGGAAACCCATAAGTTACGATGTGTTTACTTTGACGCATATATTGCGGGGAACCCAAATGCTATTTTACGCAACGGGTTAAGAAATTATTTTGACTCAATATATCCGAATATTGGACTTCGTGATTTAGAAAAAGCGGCTAACATGCAACATAAAGAAGCATGTTATGCTTACGGATTAGTAATGTTCGCTTCTCACCAAAGTGAGAACAAGAACATCGGGCTACAACTATTAAACAAAACGTTTCCACAAGTGACGGAGTCGGTAATTGGGGTAAGAAATGAGGTTTTTAGATTATTACGGGACTGTTGGACATTACGTAACCCTCGTCCCTTTGATGACGTTACAACACGCTGTCTTATCAACGACCATAACGGTTATGTTGCACAAGACCAAGGATGGGAAGTAGTCCTAGTAAAACCAGAATGCATGACTTGTTTCTGGACGTATGAATTACGTGTCTTTATTGCCTTTGCTGAACGACTTGTGTACTAGCTAGAATTGTCTTCACAACTATCTTGTATCAAAGTTATTGTGTGCTATATTTCATGCTTTATGTAAAATAAGCGGTATTGTAAGTTTGTAAAATATTGTATAAAAGTTTGAACGCGAAATATTATTATAATCAGTTTTTCATATAGAATTGTAGTAGTTGAATTGTATATTAGCTACTAAGTATGAACTTAACGGGTAGGTACTACCCGAATTTAAACTTATAAAATGCTAATATGAAGAAAAAGCTTTTATAAATGAGTTCATATTATGCTACGAAATACTATTAACTACTCTTAATATTCTGTATGATTAACTTGTTCCATTTAACTATTTTGAAGGAAATGGCACCGACTACTCGACACACCGTGAATATGAATGAAGAGGAATTCCGTACTTTTCTAGCTTCAAACATAGCCGCAGTACAGGCTGCACTACATACCAACAATAACCTTGGATCTAGCAGTACAGGAAATCGTGTAGGATGCACCTACAAAGAATTCACTGCCTGCAAACCTTTGGAATTTGATGGAACCGAAGGACCGATTGGATTGAAACGGTGGACCGAGAAGGTTGAATCGGTGTTTGCCATAAGTAAGTGTACTGAAGAGGACAAAGTGAAGTACGCTACGCATACCTTCACAGGTTCTGCGTTAACATGGTGGAATACCTATCTAGAGCAAGTGGGACAAGATGATGCGTACGCACTACCGTGGTCAGCATTCAAGCACTTGATGAACGAGAAGTACCGTCCCAGAACCGAGGTCAATAAGCTCAAGACAGAACTTAGAGGGTTACGAACCCAAGGATTTGATATTACCACGTACGAAAGACGATTCACAGAATTGTGCCTATTGTGTCCGGGAGCATTCGAAGATGAGGAAGAGAAGATCGACGCGTTTATGAAAGGATTACCGGAAAGAATCCAAGAAGATATAAGTTCACACGAGCCCGCCTCCATACAACAGGCATGTAGAATGGCTCACAAACTAGTGAACCAGATTGAAGAAAGAATTAAAGAACAGACTGCTGAAGAGGCCAATGTGAAGCAAGTCAAAAGAAAGTGGGAGGAAAACGGTGATAAGAATCACCAATACAACAACAACAGCAATTACAACAATAATCGCAACAATTATCCCAACAATCGCAACATCAATCGCAACTACAACAAACGGCCCAACAACAACAACAACAACAACAACAACAACAACAACAGCAACTACAACAATCATCCCAACAACAATAATAACCGCAACAACAACAACAATCAGAAGCAGCTATGCCAAAGGTGTGAAAAGAATCACTCGGGGTTCTGCACCAAATTTTGCAACAAGTGTAAAAGAAATGGTCATAGCGCGGTGAAGTGTGAGGTCTACGGACCAGGGGTTAATAGAACGAAAGGAACAAATGGTGTCGGAACGAGTAATGGCGGAGCAAGTAGTGTCGGAGCAAGTTATGCCAATGTAGTTTGTTATAAATGTGGAAAACCAGGCCACATTATTAGAAATTGCCCGAACCAGGAGAACACGAATGGACAAGGCCGTGGAAGAGTTTTCAATATTAATGCGGTAGAGGCACAGGAAGACCCGGAGCTTGTTACGGGTACGTTTCTTATTGACAATAAATCTGCTTACGTTTTATTTGATTCGGGTGCGGATAGAAGCTATATGAGTAGAGATTTTTGTGCTAAATTAAGTTGTCCATTGACGCCTTTGGATAGTAAATTTTTACTCGAATTAGCAAATGGTAAATTAATTTCAGCAGATAATATATGTCGGAATCGAGAAATTAAACTGGTTAGCGAAACATTTAAGATTGATTTGATACCAGTAGAGTTAGGGAGTTTTGATGTGATAATCGGTATGGACTGGTTGAAAGAAGTGAAAGCGGAGATCGTTTGTTACAAAAATGCAATTCGCATTATACGAGAAAAAGGAAAACCCTTAATGGTGTACGGAGAAAAGGGCAACACGAAGCTACATCTTATTAGTAATTTGAAGGCACAAAAACTAATAAGAAAAGGTTGCTATGCTGTTCTAGCACACGTCGAGAAAGTACAAACTGAAGAAAAGAGCATCAATGATGTTCCCATTGCAAAAGAATTTCCCGATGTATTTCCGAAAGAATTACCGGGATTACCCCCACATCGATCCGTTGAATTTCAAATAGATCTTGTACCAGGAGCTGCACCAATAGCTCGTGCTCCTTACAGACTCGCACCCAGCGAGATGAAAGAATTGCAAAGCCAATTACAAGAACTTTTAGAGCGTGGTTTCATTCGACCAAGCACATCACCGTGGGGAGCTCCTGTTTTGTTTGTCAAGAAGAAAGATGGTACATTCAGGTTGTGTATCGACTACCGAGAGTTGAACAAACTTACCATCAAGAACCGCTACCCACTACCGAGAATCGACGACTTATTTGATCAACTACAAGGCTCGTCTGTTTATTCAAAGATTGACTTACGTTCTGGGTATCATCAAATGCGGGTGAAAGAAGATGATATTCCAAAGACTGCTTTCAGAACACGTTACGGTCATTACGAGTTTATGGTCATGCCGTTTGGTTTAACTAATGCACCAGCTGTGTTCATGGACCTTATGAACCGAGTGTGTGGACCATACCTTGACAAGTTTGTCATTGTTTTCATTGATGACATACTTATTTACTCAAAGAATGACCAAGAACACGGTGAACATTTGAGAAAGGTGTTAGAAGTATTGAGGAAGGAAGAATTGTACGCTAAGTTTTCAAAGTGTGCATTTTGGTTGGAAGAAGTTCAATTCCTCGGTCACATAGTGAACAAAGAAGGTATTAAGGTGGATCCGGCAAAGATAGAAACTGTTGAAAAGTGGGAAACCCCGAAAACTCCGAAACACATACGCCAGTTTTTAGGACTAGCTGGTTACTACAGAAGGTTCATCCAAGACTTTTCCAGAATAGCAAAACCCTTGACTGCATTAACGCATAAAGGGAAGAAATTTGAATGGAATGATGAACAAGAGAAAGCGTTTCAGTTATTGAAGAAAAAGCTAACTACGGCACCTATATTGTCATTGCCTAAAGGGAATGATGATTTTGTGATTTATTGTGATGCATCAAAGCAAGGTCTCGGTTGTGTATTAATGCAACGAACGAAGGTGATTGCTTATGCGTCTAGACAATTGAAGATTCACGAACAAAATTATACGACGCATGATTTGGAATTAGGCGCGGTTGTTTTTGCATTAAAGACTTGGAGGCACTACTTATATGGGGTCAAAAGTATTATATATACCGACCACAAAAGTCTTCAACACATATTTAATCAGAAACAACTGAATATGAGGCAGCGTAGGTTGATTGAATTATTGAATGATTACGACTTTGAGATTCGTTACCACCCGGGGAAGGCAAATGTGGTAGCCGATGCCTTGAGCAGGAAGGACAGAGAACCCATTCGAGTAAAATCTATGAATATAATGATTCATAATAACATTACTACTCAAATAAAGGAGGCGCAACAAGGAGTTTTAAAAGAGGGAAATTTAAAGGATGAAATACCCAAAGGATCGGAGAAGCATCTTAATATTCGGGAAGACGGAACCCGGTATAGGGCTGAAAGGATTTGGGTACCAAAATTTGGAGATATGAGAGAAATGGTACTTAGAGAAGCTCATAAAACCAGATACTCAATACATCCTGGAACGGGGAAGATGTACAAGGATCTCAAGAAACATTTTTGGTGGCCGGGTATGAAAGCCGATGTTGCTAAATACGTAGGAGAATGTTTGACGTGTTCTAAGGTCAAAGCTGAGCATCAGAAACCATCAGGTCTACTTCAACAACCCGAAATCCCGGAATGGAAATGGGAAAACATTACCATGGATTTCATCACTAAATTGCCAAGGACTGCAAGTGGTTTTGATACTATTTGGGTAATAGTTGATCGTCTCACCAAATCAGCACACTTCCTACCAATAAGAGAAGATGACAAGATGGAGAAGTTAGCACGACTGTATTTGAAGGAAGTCGTCTCCAGGCATGGAATACCAATCTCTATTATCTCTGATAGGGATGGCAGATTTATTTCAAGATTCTGGCAGACATTACAGCAAGCATTAGGAACTCGTCTAGACATGACTACTGCCTATCATCCACAAACTGATGGGCAGAGCGAAAGGACGATACAAACGCTTGAAGACATGCTACGAGCATGTGTTATTGATTTCGGAAACAGTTGGGATCGACATCTACCGTTAGCAGAATTTTCCTACAACAACAGCTACCATTCAAGCATTGAGATGGCGCCGTTTGAAGCACTTTATGGTAGAAAGTGTAGGTCTCCGATTTTTTGGAGTGAAGTGGGGGATAGACAGATTACGGGTCCGGAGATTATACAAGAAACTACCGAGAAGATCATCCAAATTCAACAACGGTTGAAAACCGCCCAAAGTCGACAAAAGAGCTACGCTGACATTAAAAGAAAAGATATAGAATTTGAAATTGGAGAGATGGTCATGCTTAAAGTTGCACCTTGGAAAGGCGTTGTTCGATTTGGTAAACGAGGGAAATTAAATCCAAGGTATATTGGACCATTCAAGATTATTGATCGTGTCGGACCAGTAGCTTACCGACTAGAGTTACCTCAACAACTCGCGGCTGTACATAACACTTTCCACGTCTCGAATTTAAAGAAATGTTTTGCTAAAGAAGATCTCACTATTCCGTTAGATAAAATCCAAATCAACGAAAAACTTCAATTCATCGAAGAACCCGTCGAAATAATGGATCGTGAGGTTAAAAGACTTAAGCAAAACAAGATACAAATTGTTAAGGTTCGATGGAATGCTCGTAGAGGACCCGAGTTCACCTGGGAGCGTGAAGATCAGATGAAGAAGAAATACCCGCATCTATTTCCAGAGGATTCGTCAACACCTTCAACAGCTTAAAATTTCGGGACGAAATTTATTTAACGGGTAGGTACTGTAGTGACCCGAACTTTTCCATGTTTATATATATTAATTGAGATTGACATTTACATGATTAAATGTTTCCAACATGTTAAGCAATCAAACTTGTTAAGACTTGATTAATTGAAATATGTTTCATATAGACAATTGACCACCCAAGTTGATCGGTGATTCACGAACGTTAAAACTTGTAAAAACAATATGATGACATATATATGGATATATATATATATATATATATATATATATATATATATATATATATATATATATATATATATATATATATATATATATATATATATATATATATATATATAGTTAACATGATACTATGATAAGAAAACATATCATAAAGTATATTAACAATGAACTACATATGTAAAAACAAGACTACTAACTTAATGATTTTTAAACGAGACATATATGTAACGATTATCGTTGTAAAGACATTTAATGTATATATATCATATTAAGAGATATTCATACATGATAATATCATGATAATATAATAATTTAAAATCTCATTTGATATTATAAACATTGGGTTAACAACATTTAACAAGATCGTTAACCTAAAGGTTTCAAAACAACACTTACATGTAACGACTAACGATGACTTAACGACTCAGTTAAAATGTATATACATGTAGTGTTTTAATATGTATTTATACACTTTTGAAAGACTTCAATACACTTATCAAAGTACTTCTACTTAACAAAAATGCTTACAATTACATCATCGTTCAGTTTCATCAACAATTCTACTCGTATGCACCCGTATTCGTACTCGTACAATACACAGCTTTTAGATGTATGTACTATTGGTATATACACTCCAATGATCAGCTCTTAGCAGCCCATGTGAGTCACCTAACACATGTGAGAACCATCATTTGGCAACTAGCATGAAATATCTCATAAAATTACAAAAATATGAGTAATCATTCATGACTTATTTACATGAAAACAAAATTACATATCCTTTATATCTAATCCATACACCAACGACCAAAAACACCTACAAACACTTTCATTCTTCAATTTTCTTCATCTAATTGATCTCTCTCAAGTTCTATCTTCAAGTTCTAAGTGTTCTTCATAAATTCCAAAAGTTCTAGTTTCATAAAATCAAGAATACTTTCAAGTTTGCTAGCTCACTTCCAATCTTGTAAGGTGATCATCCAACCTCAAGAAATCTTTGTTTCTTACAGTAGGTTATCATTCTAATACAATGTAATAATCATATTCAAACTTTGGTTCAATTTCTATAACTATAACAATCTTATTTCAAGTGATGATCTTACTTGAACTTGTTTTCGTGTCATGATTCTGCTTCAAGAACTTCGAGCCATCCAAGGATCCATTGAAGCTAGATCCATTTTTCTCTTTTCCAGTAGGTTTATCCAAGGAAATTAAGGTAATAATGATGTTCATAACATCATTCGATTCATACATATAAAGCTATCTTATTCGAAGGTTTAAACTTGTAATCACTAGAACATAGTTTAGTTAATTCTAAACTTGTTCGCAAACAAAAGTTAATCCTTCTAACTTGACTTTTAAAATCAACTAAACACATGTTCTATATCTATATGATATGCTAACTTAATGATTTAAAACCTGGAAACACGAAAAACACCGTAAAACCGGATTTACGCCGTCGTAGTAACACCGCGGGCTGTTTTGGGTTAGTTAATTAAAAACTATGATAAACTATGATTTAAAAGTTGTTATTCTGAGAAAATGATTTTTATTATGAACATGAAACTATATCCAAAAATTATGGTTAAACTCAAAGTGGAAGTATGTTTTCTAAAATGGTCATCTAGACGTCGTTCTTTCGACTGAAATGACTACCTTTACAAAAACGACTTGTAACTTATTTTTCCGACTATAAACCTATACTTTTTCTGTTTAGATTCATAAAATAGAGTTCAATATGAAACGATAGCAATTTGATTCACTCAAAACGGATTTAAAATGAAGAAGTTATGGGTAAAACAAGATTGGATAATTTTTCTCATTTTAGCTACGTGAAAATTGGTAACAAATCTATTCCAACCATAACTTAATCAACTTGTATTGTATATTATGTAACCTTGAGATACCATAGACACGTATACAATGTTTCGACCTATCATGTCGACACATCTATATATATTTCGGAACAACCATAGACACTCTATATGTGAATGTTGGAGTTAGCTATACAGGGTTGAGGTTGATTCCAAAATATATATAGTTTGAGTTGTGATCAATACTGAGATACGTATACACTGGGTCGTGGATTGATTCAAGATAATATTTATCGATTTATTTCTGTACATCTAACTGTGGACAACTAGTTATAGGTTACTAACGAGGACAGCTGACTTAATAAACTTAAAACATCAAAATATATTAAAAGTGTTGTAAATATATTTTGAACATACTTTAATATATATGTATATATTGTTATAGGTTCGTGAATCAACAGTGGCCAAGTCTTACTTCCCGACGAAGTAAAAATCTGTGAAAGTGAGTTATAGTCCCACTTTTAAAATCTAATATTTTTGGGATGAGAATACATGCAGGTTTTTATAAATGATTTACAAAATAGACACAAGTACGTGAAACTACATTCTATGGTTGAATTATCGAAATCGAATATGCCCCTTTTTATTAAGTCTGGTAATCTAAGAATTAGGGAACAGACACCCTAATTGACGTGAATCCTAAAGATAGATCTATTGGGCCTAACAAACCCCATCCAAAGTACCGGATGCTTTAGTACTTCGAAATTTATATCATATCCGAAGGGTGTCCCGGAATGATGGGGATATTCTTATATATGCATCTTGTTATTGTCGGTTACCAGGTGTTCACCATATGAATGATTTTTATCTCTATGTATGGGATGTGTATTGAAATATGAAATCTTGTGGTCTATTGTTACGATTTGATATATATAGGTTAAACCTATAACTCACCAACATTTTTGTTGACGTTTAAAGCATGTTTATTCTCAGGTGAATATTAAGAGCTTCCGCTGTTGCATACTAAAATAAGGACAAGATTTGGAGTCCATGTTTGTATGATATTGTGTAAAAACTGCATTCAAGAAACTGATTTCGATGTAACATATGTGTATTGTAAACCATTATGTAATGGTCGTGTGTAAACAGGATATTTTAGATTATCATTATTTGATAATCTACGTAAAGCTTTTTAAATCTTTATTTATGAAATAAAGGTTATGGTTTGTTTTAAAAATGAATGCAGTCTTTGAAAAACGTCTCATATAGAGGTCAAAACCTCGCAACGAAATCAATTAATATGGAAAGTTTTTAATCAATAAGAACGGGACATTTCAAACATTCCCCAACATACGTTGCAACGTCTGTCTTCAAATTAGGCCACCAATAATGCGTCTTAAGATCTTGATACATCTTTCAAACTCCAGGATGTATCGAGTATCTTGTCTTATGTGCCTCATTCAATATCAACTTCCTTAATCCACCCAACTTTGGTACCCAAATACGGTTTGCAAAATATCGAATTCCGTCTTCCCGTATAACGAGTTGTTTCCCATACTTCTTCATTATTTCATTTCCTATGTTTTCTTTAGTAAGAGCTTCTCGTTGAGCCTCTTTGATTTGTGAGTTGAGATTCATGCGAATTTTTATGTTCATTGCTCGTACTCGAATTGGTTCCCGTTCCTTTCTGCTTAGAGCATCGGCCACTACATTCGCTTTCCCAGGATGATAGCGAATCTCACAATCATAGTCGTTTATCAGCTCGACCCACCTACGTTGCCTCATGTTCAGCTGTTTCTGATCGAAGATATGTTGAAGGCTTTTATGATCGGTAAACACAGTGCATTTAACCCCATATAAGTAGTGTCTCCATATCTTCAATGCAAACACTACTGCTCCCAATTCTAAATCATGCGTCGTATAATTCCGCTCATGAATCTTCAATTGTCGGGATGCGTATGCTATAACTTTCTTCCGTTGCATAAGGACGCAACCAAAACCTTGTCGCGAAGCGTCACAATATATCTCAAAATCATCGTTCCCTTCAGGTAACGATAAAATAGGTGCTGTAGTCAACTTCTTCTTCAGTAATTGAAATGCACTCTCCTGCTCAGAAGTCCATTCGTACTTCTTCCCTTTTTGTGTTAACGCTGTTAATGGTTTAGCTATTCGAGAAAAATCTTGAATAAACCTTCTATAATAACCAGCTAAACCCAAAAATTGGCGTATCTGCGTTGGTGTCTTAGGAGTCTCCCATTTTTCAATGGCCTCAATTTTAGCTGGGTCAACCTGAATTCCTTTGCTACTAACAACATGGCCAAGAAATTGCACTTCTTTCAACCAAAACGCACACTTAGAAAATTTGGCGTATAATTGTTCTTTTCTTAACAATTCTAATACCAATCTTAAATGCTGCTCATGCTCTTGCTCACTCTTGGAATAGATAAGAATATCGTCAATGAAAACGATAACAAACTTATCTAAATACGGACTACAAACTCGATTCATGAGGTCCATGAATACAGCTGGCGCATTCGTTAACCCAAACGGCATGACCAAAAATTCATAATGACCGTAGCGTGTTCGAAAAGCAGTTTTCGGAATATCTTCTTCTTTGACGCGCAGTTGATGATAGCCCGACCTTAGGTCGATTTTTGAGTAAACACATGATCCTTGCAATTGATCAAATAAGTCATCAATTCTCGGTAGTGGATACCGATTCTTGATAGTTAACTTATTTAATTCACGATAATCTATACACATTCGGAAAGATCCGTCTTTCTTCTTGACGAATAAAATCGGAGCTCCCCACGGTGAAGTGCTCGGTCGAATGAAACCACGGTCCAGTAATTCTTGTAACTGGCTTTGTAACTCTTTCATCTCAGATGGTGCAAGTCTATATGGAGCACGAGCCACTGGTGCAGCTCCCGGTACTAGATCTATTTGAAATTCTACAGATCTAAATGGAGGTAATCCTGGAAACTCTTCCGGAAATACTTCAGGAAAATCTCTTGCCACAGGCACGTCGTTGATGCTCTTCACTTTTTCCTTCGTTTCGACTTTATTAACATATGCTAAGATAGCATAGCACCCTTTCTTCAAGCACTTTTGAGCTTTCAAATAACTAATGAGTTTTAGCTTTGAGTTACCCTTCTCTCCATAAATCATTACTGGCGTTTTATCCTTACGAGGAATGTGAATTGACTTCTTGGCGCACACAACTTCAGCTCCTATTTTGGACATCCAGTCCATGCCGACTATTACATCAAAACTTCCTAATTCTACGGGTATCAAATCAATCTTAAATGTTTCTGCGGCTAAATTTATTTTACAATCACGGCAAATTTTATCGGCTTTAATTAGTTTACCATTAGCTAACTCAATCATGTACTTAGCATCTAGAGGTAATGATGAACAATTCAATTTAGCGTAAAAGTCTCTACTCACGTAACTTCTATCGGCACCAGTATCAAATATAATAGATGCGGATAAGTTATTAATGGTAAACGTACCCGTAACAAGCTCCGGGTCTTCACACGCCTCTCTAGCATTAATAACAAATGCTCTTCCACATGCAGATCCATTATTCTTCTCTGGATTCGGACACTGGCTCTTATAATGACCCTGTTTCCCACACCCATAACAAGTAACAGTGGCCAAGGCAGTTCTATTTGCATTGGTGGCAGGAGTCTTGGTACCGTTTGTATTTGTAGCAGGAACCCTACAATCTTCAGCAAGATGACCTTTTCGATTACAATTGTTGCACACCACATTACAATAACCAGAGTGATGTTTGTGGCATCTGTTACATAAAGGATTTCGTCCTTTGTAACCTGAGTTTGAACCGCTACCCACACCTTGCGTGGTTTCTTGTTTCTTGTTGGATTGTTGATGATTACCTTCCCACTTTCTTTTGTTTCCCGATGTCTTGACATCGGTGTTCTTATCCAGAATAATCTGGTCCATCAATTCGTTCACCATGGTGATAGCTTCATGAATAGTCTTGGGTTTGGATGCTGTAACATTTGCCTTAACCTTTTTAGGCAAACCGTCTTTGTACAGTTCAATCTTCCGTTCTTCGGTTGGTACCAATTCGGGACATAGCAAAGCTAATTCCATGAATCGCTGATTGTAGTTGGTGAGTTCAGTACCAACAGCTTTCAGGCTTCGTAATTCAGCTTCCAACTTCCTAACCTCATTCCTTGGACAATATTCGTTGATTAGCATTGTTTTGAATTCTTCCCAAGGAGTATCATAAGCTACATCTCCTCCTACGGCCTTCACATAGTTTTTCCACCACGTGAGTGCACTTTTTTGTAGGATGCACGATGCATACTTGGTCATGTCCTTCTCAATACAACCACTGATTTTAAACACAGACTCAATCTTTTCGATCCACCGGGTTAAACCGACCGGTCCTTCTGTTCTACTGAATGATGAGGGCTTGTAACCTTGAAAAGTTTTGTAAGTGCACCCCACACGAGGATTTGGGTTAACTGCAGCACCTCTTGCAGCCACGACCCATAACATTCTGTCGTTCACTCGCTGATTGATGAGTTCCTGGATTTCTTGTTCCGTCATTCGGTTCAAGCACGCCATAATCTTCAATAAGAATGAAAAAATAATTATTCACATGGAATATTATAGATGTAGTATGTATGTACAGTACATCGTAGCTTATTAATAATATGAACCAGTTATTATTATAAAAGCCTTTTCTTCTTATTAGCGTTTTATAGTTATATCTAGGGTAGTACCTACCCGTTAAAGTTCATACTTAATAGCTTAGTACGAAAATCAATTACTACCACCCAAATAATACTTAACCATGGAAAATTATTGCATTTCACACTTCACTATTTTACATATGCTTATCTTACATCAAACATTAAGCAAACCACACTAGTAATATTATACAAAACGTTATATGATCCCATGGTTTAAAACAACAGCGTGTCATTTAACCCAAAGCGTTCGTGTTCAAAGAAATCGCTTAAAGGTTATCCTGGTTGTCTCCCTGCGTTTTGGCTGAGGAACCGAAGAACTGGATGTCGGGATAGAACTAATAGGAATAGCGGGAATAGGTGTGGAAGTATCTGGTGGAGTTGGTGCCACAACATCCTCTCTAGACTCGGGATTTAGATTTTCCATTTCAGTAGCCTTTCGTTTCTTTCCTCGTTCGAACTTGTCTTTCGTAATTTCCTGTATTTCTTCCTCCCCAGGATCACTTTTCGGTTCCTCTTCAATTGATTCATCCGGAACTTGTGAGTCTTCCCCAAAGGTGTCGTTTTCATCATCGGATAGATTAATGACTGGAACACCATCTGAAGAGTCTGGTTCGGAGTCGCTGAATGTGATAATAAGTTCTAAGCCAGACATCTATCACATAACAACTAGCACGTTAATACCACATAATATTTACGTATTAATTTTTAACCAACAAGGATAAGCAATAGTTTTCGAAATCAAACACGGTCAAAGTCCAGACTCACTAATGCATCCTAACAAACTCGATAAGACACACTAATGCAAATTCTCTGGTTCTCTAAGACCAACGCTCTGATACCACATGTCATAACCCGACCTTAACCATAAGGACGAATACAATAACATATGATTTCATCGCGAGGTATTGACCTCTATATGCGACATTTTTCAAAAACTGCATTCGTTTTTACAATACAAACCATAGCTTTTATTACAAATACAAGGTTTAAACAACTTAATAATGATTATCGTTTAGCGATAATCTTAGACTTACAAACTTTACATGTGATAATAACAATACGACCTCCAACATATTTTACATTACAAATCCTCCGATATGCAGTTTTATTTTTGACACAAATATGCATACTCAAGATCTTGCTTAAATTCAACATGTTGCAGCGGAAGCTTTTAGTTATCACCTAAGAATAAACATGCTAAAAACGTCAACATAAAGTTGGTGAGATATAGGTTTAATGCCGGCAGCGTTATAAATATAGAACACAAGATTTCATATATAAACGTTTTAATAAAAATATTCTAAGTTGTTGAGCACTTGATAACCATACTTAACATTTAATCAACGTCGTATATTCCCTTTATTATGAAATCTTACTACACCGTACCAAGTGTAGTCACCGAAACGAAGTACTGTGCAACCGTTGAATACTGGTCGTCCAGTCCGGTTGGGGTTGTCAGGCCCGATAGATCTATCAACAGGATTCGCGTTTACAATACCTCATGTAAATAGTAGTTACCAAGTTACAGGGAAGTATGCCAGTGGTACAACTCAACGTAGAATATATATTTTTAATCACTTGTGTCCATAACGTAAATCATAAAATGCATGTATTCTCATCCCGAAATATTTAGAGTTTAAAAGTGGGACTATATACTCACCTTTTCCTTGAAGGTATTTAACTCGACTTGGTCTCCGATAGATATCACGAACCTAACCATATATATATAATATATCAACATATTTTCTTTTCAAGTAATCGTTATATATATATATATATATATATATATATATATATATATATATATATATATATATATATATATATATATATATATATACTTATAATACTTTTAATATTTTCTTAGTCCGTAGTTAGCAGTCTGTTGTTAATGGTCCACAATTAGTTGCTCAATAAAATAAATAAAGACCCCATAGAATTCGTATTGATCAGAATTAATCTCGACCCATGGTACCATGTTGTCAAATGACGTGTTGCGTATATAAAGTACCGTGTTGTCAGATGACGTGTTGCGTACAATCATGAGGTCTTATGATTAATCTTCTCGTGTTGTTTACGGGTGGTCCTAGAATATATAAAATCAAATCATAAGTAAATATATATTAAATATTATGTTAATTAGCCAAGATATGATTAATCCGATTTTGTCATAATATGATATATTACAGGTTTTGAAGTGTTTTAAAAATCAAATTAGAAGGATCTATTTAGTTTGCGAACAGGTTTGAAATCATTCAAACTATGTTCTTGTTGTTAAAAATTTTATAACAGAAAATAAGATAGCTATATAAATATGAATTGAATAAGATTATGAATAAGGTTACTACCTCAAATTACTTGGATAAAGCTACTGGAAAAGATAGAAAATAATCTTGATCAAACTTTCTTATGATGATTATAGGTTGTTCATGAAGCTAGTTCTTCATGAGTATTTGCTGAGATTGTGAAGAACACTTAGAGTTCCTAAGAGTGTGTTTTTGGTTAGAGAAAAATGGTTGTAAGAATGAAATGAAAAACCAAGGTGATGGTGATACTTATAGGACAGTCTGGTTGTTGAGGGAACAAGGACAAATTATTGTGTTGAATTTTTGAGTAATAATGTATGCTAGCTTACAAATAAGATTCCCTCTTATCTAGGGCAGATCTAAAGCTGATAAGGATATTGATTTTATGTGTATTTACCAATAGTAAATACGTATGGATGATGAGTATGATACGGTAAAAGAAGCTCAAAATCGGGCTTTTATTTTGGGTCCAACCGGGCCAAAAATAAAATTTTAAGACATTTTTAATAAAGCAATGTTCGATATTTATCAAGATTATTTTGGTTACAAATTAATCCCAGTACACTTAAATCATATTGGTGACATAAAACACAACACATTATAGATTGTAAGTATATATGTCAAAGAACGTTACATATAGTTATCGTTTTGAAAACTTAAGTTAGTGGTATCAAAGTATACTTATAACTCATTGTTATTAGTTCACAATGAAATGTTAAACCATCCTTAAATCATGTTAAATATGTATAGATATGTACATATACATAATCGTATAATTATCGTGTGTTATATAGTTCGTGATATCATCGGTCAAATTGGACGGTCAAACGTTGTGTAAAACTCTTTTCAAAAATATAAGTCTCAACAGTTTGAATTGCTTATCATGTTGGTAAGGTTTAATTTGTGTAAATATTAATCTCATAAGTATAAAACGATCGGAAAATTCCGGGTCGTTACAATATCCTTGTTAAATTTTCCTATATCCTATATATATTTGGACATGTTATCATTAGTATAACAAAATATTATAATCTTGGTTAATTCTTGATTGTATATTTGTATAATAATATTCTTAGTACGTCCTAACACAATAAGTATACAATACGTTTTGATAAATCCTAAGACAATACATACACAATACGTCTTAGTTAATTCTAAGACAATACGTCTCTAGGTTGATGCAAAGACAATACGTATACAATACGTCGTGGGGGTAATTCTAAGATTATATATATATATATATATATATATATATATATATATATATATATATATATATATATATATATACCGATTATTGGACTGTTGGACTTTTCGGACTATTTTGGTCTACTAACAAAAGACTACTAATAACGGACTACTAACATAAAATGTTAAAAATTATTATATAAGTATTCTATGAACTTGCTTTATTTTATTCATATGTCGTATTATTATCTGAATCGTTATTATTGTTATAGGTTCGTGATATCGCGTATTTTATACACATTTTCATTAGCGATATCGGTTACATTTTGGTCCATTCGGATACGATTTGGCGTTTATATTGATAATATTGCGAAGGTTCGAGTTTGAAAAGCTAATTGTTGGAAAGTGGTGATTTATGAAGTTTTTGAGGCACTTTGTTAATTATTTGTTTCTAAAGGTGCACCGAGGAGGAAAACGTTTAGTATTTATTGGGAAGTTTGGTTTTAAGTTAGTTTTAAAGCTGAAAAAGAGAAAAATAAACGAAGGATCAATTCCAGTACATCTCCGCGGCGCGATAATAGGCCTCGCGGCGCGGCTATTCACTTGTTTCCAGATCAGAACTTGAGATAAGAAGGTCATTATTTTATGAGCAATGTCGCGGCGCGACAATTAGGGTCGCGGCGCGGAGACTCTGTCGGTTCAGTTTATTTGGCAAGTATAAAAGGCCCGAATTTTACCCTAATCAATGATGATCGTATCCAAACGAATTCCAGCCACTTTTTGATGAACTTAGGTGACTTTTGGGGATCTTCAAGGTCATTCTAAGGTACCAATCATTCCGGGAACAAGTCTCGATTCGTTTATCTTTCAGGATTCAATCTTTGATTAGTTTTATCTCTTTGTTATCAACAATGAATTTCTCTATTTCTTTGATTGTTATTTTGGTTTTAGCCATGATTGTAGGCTAAACTCTTAATGTTTGTCTAGATTGAATATTTGCAAGTGTTTGGATGTTACTTTGATGTTTTATTAATTGATGCATAATAATTATGAGTTTTGATTAAGAACCATTCTTGTGGGTGTTGATTATTGTTACTAGGTTGATTAGTGAATCTTGTTTGAACTAAGGGAACCCTGTTTCAACTTAGTGATCTAATTCCCAATTGATTTGTCTTAACCGATTGGGTGCTTACTGGACCAAGGGGGTAAACCGGGTAACGTAATTGAACAAAATAGGGGTGAATTGTGTGGAGCGAACGCGTAACCAATTGCATCTTAATCTTATAATTAGCTTGTTACTAAGTCACAAACGAAAGATGGTATTTGGTGAAAGGGAACCCTAAGCCAATTAATCCTAGTTTGACGTGTTTGCTAAAAGAGAACTCTAGGTAAACCGACTCTGTAATTGCGTGCATTGATTAATAGAACTAGTGCTTAATAACAAATCATCCAACACTGCGAATAGGATATCTAGGCGAACATTCTTTTATCCATTGAATTCAAATATCTTTATTTTTCCGTTGAGTCTGCATTTCTTTTATCTAAACTTAAAAACCAAAAATATTGTCTTTTACTTTTAAAGCTATCTTGATTTAGCTAATCGTTAAATAGCCGCAAAACAAACTATCTCGTACTTTCAAATTTCATAGTTTAACTTAGTTACTTTTATTTACAAACTTAATTCTCACGTTAATACTGTCCTTGGAACGATACTTGGAATTACCATTTTTATACTATTGCACGATCGGGTACACTGCCCGTAAGTGTGTAGTAATCTTTAACCAGGCATATTTCCAGAGATAATTTATATACTAGATTTCACACATCAAGTTTTTGGCGCCGCTGCAGGGGACAGTTGTGTTGAAAATTAAGTTTGAAAATTAAGTTTGTTTTTAGTTAATTTTAACTATTTATTTTATTTTAATTCTAATTGAGTCGGTGCGTTTAATCGGTTTGTTAGCTGTGTTCTTGCAGTTACAGGTAGTGCATGCCACACACGCGTTCTTCAAGTTCTCCGATTTTAACACCATTTGACGAGCCTGAAAGAGAGTTGTTCAAAGCCTTAAGTAAAGAGCAAAAGTCTAAAGTGGATTCTTCACCGTCTTCGAGTGAAGTTGTAGTCAATTTGTTCAGTAACAACGATATTGTGGTGCCCGAGACACCACCAGAAGTTAACTCAGAAGAAGATTCTTACATTTTGTCTGACACTTCAGATACTGAAGAAATGGTCGAAGAACCACCTCGTCCTCAGACTATGGCAAAAAAGTTGAAGGCCAACCGAGGAGGCCAAGGCAATTCGATTACTCAGCCGAATATTACTCAGCCTTTTCAAATTACAGGGCCGATCCTGAATTTGATTTCTTCTGATTGCCGATTCTATGGCAAAGATACCGAGGATGCTAACGAGCATCTTCGTAATTTTAATGATGTTTGTAACTTGTTTAAGCTACATGAGGTTGCCGACACTTCAATTAAGACAAGACTTTTCCCTTGGACTCTTAAGGGAGAAGCTAAGAGATGGTTAGATAAGCAACCAGAGGGTACTATTACATCTTGGGAGACTTTGGAAGATAAGTTTTTGTCAAAGTTTTTCCCTGCATCTCGAGCTGCTCGACTTCAAGCAGATATTTCTCAATTTAGACAAAAGAGCAGTGAGACATTGTTTGATGCTTGGGACCGTTTTGCTACTTTATTACGCTCGTGTCCGCAACACGGGTTGAATGATTTACAGAAGGTTCAGATTTTCTACAAAGGTTGTGATATTCCTACGCGTCAGAGTATTGATCAAGCTGCAGGTGGTACGTTAATGGATAAGACTGAAGAAGAGGCGTTAGCGATCATTGAAAAGCAAGCTGCTTATTCTCATGAGTGGCATCAGGATCATGAATCTTACCCTTCAGCTTCAGTTAAGAGAACAGAGACTACAGGTACAGGTGCTTATGATGATTTTGGGTCTTTCAGTGCTAAGTTGGATTCGTTTGGTAGGAATTTGGAGAAGATGAACAAGGATATTCATGGTATGAAGGTTGGTTGTGAATACTGTGGAGGTTTGCATCTGGGCAAAGATTGTGATGCGGGTTTGACTATGAATCAGAAAGAAGAGATCAACTATATTAGTCAGCAGAATAACAATCAGTTTCAGGGACGTGCTCAGTTTAATAGGAATTTCAATAATCCTTATAATCCGCAAGGTAATCAGGGTTCGAGGTTCCAACCGGGTTCTAGTGGAGGTTTTCAGCAGCAAGCTCCCGGTTATTTTCAGAAACCACAGGTCGAAGAGAAAAAGTCCAACCTTGAGGCTATGATCGAGAAGTTAGTGATATCTCAGACTCAACTTGTCACTACCGTTACTCAGAATAATGAAAAGAATGACCAAATGTTTCGAAATCAACAAGCAGCTATTCATAATCTTGAACAGCAGATTAGTCAACTTGGTAATAAGAGTAGTGAGAGGAAACCGGGAGAGTTACCGAGCAAGACGGATACTAACCCGAAAAACGGACATGTTAATGCTATCACCACCCGAAGTGGTTTAGCATATTATCCACTGAGGAAGCCCGACGAGTATGATTTGAGGGTACCGTTAGTTAATGATAGTGAGCCGGTTGTTGAAAGTGAACCGGAAAGGGAAAAGGAGCCGGAACAGGTGGCTGAAAAAGTTGTTAAGAAACCGGTTACTGTTGCTGCTAAACCGGTAGTTAGAGAGTATCAACCACCGCTCCCATTCCCGAGGAAACAGCGATTGGAGAAGCTAGAGGCTGAAAAGTCCAAGTTCATGGACTTGATTAAAAAAGTTAACATAAATATGCCTTTTATTGATGTTATTGCAGGTATGCCTAAGTATGCGAGGTTTCTCAAAGATTTGGTGACTAACAGGCAGAAGCTGAAGAACGTGTCTTCAGTCAGGTTGAATGCCGCATGCTCAGCGGTTGTTGCAAACAAGCTTCCCGAGAAGCTTGAAGATCCTGGAAGTTTTACCATTCCTTGTTTACTTGGTAATTTGGACTGTATGAGGGCTTTGGCGGATTTGGGGGCTAGCATTAATTTAATGTCTTATTCTATTTACTTAAAGCTAGACCCCGGGGAGTTAAAACCCACGCGTATGGCTGTGCAGCTAGCTGACCGCTCTATTTAATTCCCTCGTGGAATCATAGAGAATATGCTAGTGAAGACCGGGTCGTTAGTTTTTCCGGCGGATTTTGTGGTTTTGGATATGGAAGTGGATGAAAGGATTCCACTAATTTTGGGTCGGCAATTCTTAAATACTGCTAGGTGTATGATTGATGTGTATGGCTAAAAGTTGACCCTTAGGATAGACGATTTGAGCTCAACATTCTCAATCGACCATGCTTTGAAATACCCTGGCTACACTGATGATACATGTTATTTTCTTAACACTGTGAATGTCCAGTCTGAGTTTTTGCAGGAATTCCTAGAGTTACAGGGTTCAGGAGAATGCTCATTGGTTGAGATTAATGAGGATGTGCAGGTTGAGGAGGTGGATATTTTAACCACCTTGATGGAAAACGGCTATGAGCCGACTGAAGAGGAGTTCAAAGAACTCGAACGTGATTCAGATTACCGGAGCAAGTCTTCAATTGAAGAACCTCCCGAGCTTGAATTGAAGCCACT
Organism: Rutidosis leptorrhynchoides; assembly: GCF_046630445.1. Taxonomy (NCBI): domain Eukaryota; kingdom Viridiplantae; phylum Streptophyta; class Magnoliopsida; order Asterales; family Asteraceae; genus Rutidosis; species Rutidosis leptorrhynchoides. The sequence continues at coordinate 407,900,499 of NC_092337.1, read as the reverse complement.
TCCAGATCATTTGGAATACGCTTACTTGCATGAGGAATCTAAGCTTCCGGTAATTATTTCTTCTTCTCTTTCAGCAGGTCAGAAAACTGAGCTTGTAACCATGCTAAAGGCCAATAAACCGGCCATTGCATGGAAGATTCACGACATTAAGGGTATTAGTCCCTCCTATTGCACCCACAAAATCCTAATGGAGGATAACTCCAAACCTGTGGTGCAACATCAAAGGAGGTTGAACCCGCATATGCATGATGTCGTGAAGAAAGAGATCATAAAGCTCCTTGATGCAGGTCTGATTTACCCGATTTCTGATAGTCCGTGGATTAGCCCGGTACACTGTGTACCTAAGAAAGGTGGTATGACTGTCACGGGGTGGCGTGTTTGTATCGACTACCGTAAGTTGAACGACGCCACACGTAAAGACCACTTCCCGCTACCTTTCATGGATCAAATGCTAGAGAGGTTGGCGGGAAACAGTTTCTATTGCTTTCTCGATGGTTTCTCGGGCTATTTTCAAATTCCTATCTCGCCCGATGACCAAGAGAAGACTACTTTCACGTGCCCGTATGGCACGTTCTCTTATCGACGCATGCCCTTTGGCCTTTGCAATGCTCCGGCCACTTTTCAAAGGTGCATGATGGCCATATTCCATGACATGATAGAAGATTGCATGGAGGTGTTCATGGATGACTTCTCGGTCTTCAGTGACACTTTCGATTCATGCCTTCTTAATTTAGAACGGATGTTGGTCAGGTGCGAAAAATCTAATCTTGTGTTCAACTGGGAGAAGTGCCATTTCATGGTTCAAGGGGGCATCGTTCTCGGGCACAAGATTTCTAAAAACGGTATAGAGGTGGATCCCGCAAAGGTTACCGCTATTAAGAACCTTCCACCCCCTACCGATGTTAAGGGTGTTAGGAGTTTTCTCGGGCACGCCGGTTTTTACCGGCGATTCATTAAAGATTTTTCTAAGATTGCCAAACCGATGAATAAACTCCTTGAAAAGGACACCCCGTGGAACTTCTCCGACGAGTGCCAAAAGGCATTCGAGCTTTTGAAGGAGAAACTCATCAATGCGCCAATCATAATTGCTCCGAATTGGTCCCTTCCGTTCGAGCTTATGTGCGATGCATCTGATTTCGCTGTTGGCTCAGTTTTGGGTCAAAGGGTCGAGAAGCATTTCCGACCCATCTACTATGCAAGCAAGACCTTGCAAGGAGCGCAATTAAATTATACTACCACTGAAAAAGAGCTCCTTGCGGTGGTCTTCTCGTTCGATAAGTTCCGGTCCTACTTAGTCTTATCTAAGACTATTGTTTTTACGGACCATTCTGCTCTAAAGTACCTTTTTGCTAAACCGGATGCAAAACCCCGACTTCTTAGATGGATCTTGCTTTTGTAAGAATTTGATGTTGAGATCCGGGATAAAAAGGGTGCTGAAAACTTGGCGGCCGATCACCTTTCACGTCTTGAGAACCCCTCCCGTGAGGTTCTCGATGAGACTACCATTCATGATGATTTTCCCGGAGAATATCTCATGAAGGTGGATAAGGTTGACGAGCCGTGGTACGTGGACATTGCTAATTATCTAGTTGGGAGATTCTGGGAGAAAGGGTGGTCACATCAAAAGAGGAAGAAATTCTTCAGTGACCTTAAGTACTATTTCTGGGAGGATCCCTATCTTTTCCGTTGTTGTCCCGATGGGGTTATCCGCCGGTGTGTTTCCGGTGATGAGTGTATGCGTATTTTAACCGAGTGCCATAGTGGGCCTACCGGTGGGCATTTTGGACCCCAAATTATGGGGCGTAAAGTCTATGATGCCGGCTTTTATTGGCAGACAATCTTCAAAGATGCCCACCTGGTTTGTAAGTCATGTGATTCGTGCCAAAGGGCTGGTAAAGTCACCAAACGGGATGAGATGCCTCAACAAAGCATCCAAGTTTGCGAAGTATTTGACGTTTGGGGAATTGACTTTATGGGGCCATTTCCGAAATCTCAGAATTATAGTTACATACTCGTTGCCATTGACTACGTGTCGAAATGGGCCGAAGCGCAAGCTTTAACCACAAATGATGCACGAGTTGTGATTTCGTTCCTTAAGCGTTTATTCTCTCGATTTGGAACTCCTAAAGCTTTAATTAGTGATAGGGGTACTCATTTTTGTAACGCCCAAATGGAGAAGGTATTGAAGCGATATGGAGTTCTCCATAAAGTTTCTACTTCATACCATCCCCAAACGAGCGGACAAGTTGAGAATACAAATCGAGCTCTTAAAAGTATTCTTGAGAAAACTGTGGGTTCGAATCCGAAGGAGTGAGCAATTAAGCTCGATGAAGCTTTGTGGGCGTTTAGAACCGCCTTCAAAACGCCAATTGGTACCACTCCTTATTGGTTGGTTTATGGGAAAGCGTGCCATCTCCCGTTGGAGATTGAGCACAAGGCTATGTGGGCACTTAAAAAGTGCAATTTAGATTTGAAGGAAGCCGGACGCCTAAGGGCGGGGCAATTGAATGAGCTTGGTGAATTACGCCTAGATGCGTACGAGAATTCATTGATCTATAAAGAGAAAACCAAGCAATGGCATGATAGGAAGTTAAAGGGTCCAAAATAGTTTAACGAAGGCGATTGAGTGCTTTTGTTTAACTCTAGATTAAAGCTTTTACCGGGAAAACTCAAGTCCCGGTGGACGGGACCATTTGATGTTGTTAAGGTGTACCCATACGGTACGATCGAGTTAAAAAATGCTAATGGTATCACCTTTAAGGTTAACGGACATCGTGTGAAAAAGTATTTTGATGGTACGTTAGAGATTAATGATGAGGTTCACGTTGAACCCGATCCCAACGCCACTTGAAGTCAGGGACGAGTCGCGTGAACGACTCGTTAAATAAGGTTCACATTGTTGTATAGTTTGTATAATTCGGTGTGATCACGGGTTTGCTGCATCTAAATTGCTAATTGATTGTTTTTGATAGATTCCTGGTTGGTTTTGTGGTTGTTTTGAGCTTTAAGGTTAAATAAAGGTTGCTGAATAAGTGAAAACACGAGGTGTCAGGTTTCAGAGTAACGTCGCGGCGCGACATCTTGGTCCACGGCGCGAGATTTCGAGTGTTTTGGTAACAGAAAGGGGCTTAAAATGGTTTTTACACGCGTGTATTACCGCGTCGCGACAATTGGGGTCGCGGCGCGAGGTATAACTGGTTTTGAGTGTTACGTATTTTTATAGCAGTTGGAGTCAGGTTAAGCGTATGGCCGCGGCGCGGCATTTTACGTCGCGGCGCGATGTTTCAGGCGCCCAGATCCTGAACCACCGGATATTGTTGAAAGTTGAATGGGTCAACCCGATTTTGTACATAACCCGACGCATATTACACCCTTTTTAGGGTTTTTGTCTCAGTTTTTCACCCACAACTCTCATACTTATCTTTCAAACAAACCTAAGGCTTTCAAACCCTAACTTCAATCAACCCAAATTACTACCTAATTTCTTCAATTGCTTGCTTAAACATGCCGGTTAAGGTCCGAATTAAACTAATCTCTTACTTTTTCTTCCATGTATCTTGATTAATCTTGTTAATTCTAGGGTTCATGTTTGAATTTTTAAGGGGTTATGTTTAATTGAATCTTCTATGCTTTAATATGAATTAATTGTTGATGAATATGATATTATTGTGTTTTCTTCATGATTTATTGTGTTGATTATGCATAATGTTGATTTTTGAGATTAGGGTAATGATTATATCCGAATTTTATGATTACTATTTGGGGATTTTGTTTGTAAGGGAGTTGATTGTTAATGATGGTATGTTTTAAGATAGTGTGGGGTAATTTGGGCGGGTTTTATGTATGAATTTGAAATTGGTTAAGCTTGATGAGATTTGTTCTTAATGCAATGTTTTCTTGAATGTTGGAATTGTTTAATCTTGTTGAAATTGGTTAATTGATATGATGAAGTTGTTAAATTGAGTTTCATGTGAGTTGTTTAATGAGACACTCTTATGCTTTAGAGTTTGGAGTTGGTTAAATGGAACACAAACATATGTTTTGGATACTTGCTATTGTTTAATTGAAGTTGAAACGTGTATTGATGGTAGTTGATGCAAGGGTGTGAAACATGTTGATTCGCTTAACGCTAACTATTCAATGTTTTGTGTTTGGTTTGGTTCTTTGTTTGATTTGTGTAGAGAAGCAGAACTGACGCTCCATCAACCTCCACGGCTCAAGCCCGTAGGGAGGAAGAAAGAAGAAGGAACCCCGAGTTTTGGTTACAACAAGTGCAGGAAGAATTCTCTAATTACTATGAATTTATTTCGGCTAGAAATATCCAAGCTACTTGGTATTTTAGCTGGGATGAACTAGAGAGAGCGTCTGATGATGTTAAGGAGGATGTTGCTTCATTGTTGTCGATGTCTTATCATCGGTTCGATCTAGATTCCTGGGAACGTGCTATGTCCTTAAGGGAGGATCTTTATAGAGAGTTAATTGTTGAATTTTTCTCCTCTCTTAGCTACCGTACTAGAAGAAATGGGGACGATCAAGCGTTCTTAACTTTTCGCTTGGGAGGCGAGAGACGGGCAATGAGTCGACTCGATTTAGCTAAAGCATTGAATTTGTATGAGGGGTGGAACGAGAATTTGTTGAAACGGTATTTAAAAGAAACAGAGTTTATTGGAAACCAGGAAGGTTATATTGAGCGTGATTTTTGGGAAGAGATATCGGGGTTGGTGCCATTTGTGTCTAATGAATCGAAAGGCTATGATATTCAACGCAGGGATTTACGGTTGTTTCAGAAACTTTTGTCAAGTACTTTTTGTGCCAGACGGAATGGGAACAACAAAGTAAATTCCACCGAGTTATGGATTATGTATAGGTATACGCGTAGTGCACATGTGGATTTGTGCAATCTTATTGGTACATATTTGTCGAATCATTCAAGAGAAACTAGAGTGACACGGCCAATTCTTGGTGGTCATTATGTTACGCGAATAGCCAAGTTTTTCGATATTGATTTCAGCAGGTGCACCAAATTAACCGATCAGTTGCAAGTTATGAAACCTTTTAATTTAAGGTTTTATTTTAACGCGAATTTTGTTATGTGGAATGCTAATCGAGATGGTGTGGTAGCATTTGTTGAGCCACAAGCACCTGCAGTTGGAGGTGCTAATCAGGGTGCTAATGAGCTGGAGTCGGTTGCTCCAAATGTGCATGCAGGGGGTGAACAACAGTGGGGTATTTCCCAAGAGGTTTGGGATGGTTTGGTTTCATCAGTTGGTAATTTACAGGTTGGTATGTCAAGAGGGTTCAGTGATTTCCGGGGGGATCAGCAGGAACATGATAACCGCATGTGGGCAAGCCAGCAAAGAGTGGAGACGAGTAACTCTAGGCAGGAGGAAAGGTTAGATGAGATAGCCCATGATCAGCAGTGGATTGCATATGGCAATGATTGGCAGCGCCATAATGATCGCCTCTATTATTATGATCCGAATAATTACTATGGCACCACAGCGCAGACACCGGTATATTACCGCAGTGATGTTCGGCCACGAGTTCAGGCCCCTATTTACGATGAGCAGGAGAGGTTGGAAAACGCGCGACAGTGTTTTCAGCAGCAGTACCCATACGGCAGCTGGCCGTATGGCGGATTTCAGTGAAGAGGGCCTGCGAGCCCGTGATCTTGTTGTATTTGTTTTATACTATTTTCATTTCAATTGGGTTGTACTTGAATTATTTTATTATGTACTTTGAGACCTTATTAGGGGCAAGGCGTTTTGGTTACCGGGTGGTACCACCTTGTCCCATTTATGTAGTTTGCTTGTTTCTTTTCTTAGGTGTGTTGGTGGAACAGTTTTTCAAGTCTGGCATTAAGTTCAGCAAAACTACTTGAGTGATGATATTGGTGTGAGGATCGGGAATGGACGATGTTCTTATGCTGGCAGTCAGTTCAGCGCCATCTGTCACTGTCATTCCACGATCTGTGGTTATGCTCGATAAGTTTTTATTTTTCTTACCCTTTTGATTTTAATCCATTTTTGATCTCAAGTAATGGGGACATTACTTGATCTCAAGTGTGGGGTGGGGGATGTAAAATCTCTCGGGCTGGTTATTAATAGAATCATCATTATTTTGGTTTTGATATCTAAAAGACTTGACGTTTCACGGGGTTTTGGTCGTAAAAAAAAAAAATTTGAAAAATTTAGGGAAAATAAAAAAAAATGAAAAATTAGTTAGTGAAAAAGAAAAAAAATATATATAAAATTTAGTTAAAAATTCGACCAAAACCCTTGTTTAAGAGTTGGCTTGGTATTTATTTTGTGAATTTGAAGAAGCCAGAGTTGTTCCACATGATCATTACCATTGGACATGAAATCCTACTAGTTCAAAGAACTAAATAGTAGGTCACCTATACCAAAACGGTGTAAACCGTGAGAGAGCGGTGATTGCATAGCGTGATTGTGACCGAATCACGTGCCAGATCAAAAACTTTTGGTTACTTGGTATAGCAGACTTCCGAAACTATATCATTTTATTATTGCATCATCTAAATGATGTGATACTGTGGGAAGAGGAGCCTTTAGCTTCACCAGTGATGTCCTTTTTAGGAGCAATAGCTACGTGCTTGTGTTTGCTTAGACAACACAACCCATAGCCAAAAGCTATGGAACCCGAAGGTTTTCGGGATTTTTCAAAACCGGTGTCAATTGAAACAGATTGGCACTTCCGAGTGACTCAGATCCACTCATTAAGGAAGTAAAGCCTTCCGACCGTCCTACTTGGTACGTATACCTCTTAAGCGTGCCATTTCATTACCCATCATTTCACGATGAGGTACTGTTAGAGGAGAAAGTCTTGAACTTTCAAAACATGTTCATTATTTTGAATGTGAAATCCTACATGAACATGACAGTTCATACGTAGGTCACTTGTACAAAAACGGGTGTCAACCGTATGAACGGTGATTGGATCGTGTGGTCGAAGCCGGGCCATACGCTAGATCGAAAACTCAACAGGGCGGTCTTCATTGTTTCTCCTAACAAGGATAATGTATGTGCTCGACCACCTTTTATGACCACACAGGATGTATCTATTCCATCCTTAAGGGAGTCAAGTCTCCCGAACGACACACTTGCTGATTCATTTCAGAAGTTGTAGTCCAGACCAGTTGTAGGGTGACGAAAAATCTTGAAAAGTCATTGCTAAAATCGACTGGAAATCTACCAGGCCTCAACATCAAACAGGGAAACTGGTAGTCAAAGCTTGTCTCAATGAGGGAGATTTGCTAGCCAAATGGGAAGTGCACCATGATACACAAAATGTTAGTGATTGATCAGATTCCCAGTGGATAACCTCCGGAAAGGTAAGATATCAGCTTTTAAGCCTGATGAACCTCAATCTTTATGGTTGACTTAACGGATTAGACGGTTATCTCATAACCATCGATGATATCCGGACGTAATGTGTATCCTCCTAAGCACATTATTTTCTACCGACATCTCGCGATGTTAGGTACTGTGGGAGGCTTGGCTTGACCAATTGCGGGGTAGCCCGTGCGTTCTCTTGGCACATGTGTTCGATTGCTTATTCCTTGGTGCTAGGTTCCCACTTGATTCCCGGTTCCATTGAAGATTTTTGTTATGATTCGAAATTCTCTACTTCATCATTATGGTACGTTATCGAGATTATTTTTGGTTACTATATTGATTCATATTGATTGCGGTTTGGGAAGTTACATCGGGGGAATGCAAGTGGGAACCATAGTTGTTACTTATGCCAAATCGTGCCCACGCTAGTTATTTTTCTGGTTTCTTGTTCATTGGTTCTACATTCATGTTAGAAGACTATTTTCGAGTTCTATTGCTTGAGGACAAGCAAAACTCTAGTGTGGGGTGGTTTGATATCGCGTATTTTATACACATTTTCATTAGCGATATCGGTTACATTTTGGTCCATTCGGATACGATTTGGCGTTTATATTGATAATATTGCGAAGGTTCGAGTTTGAAAAGCTAATTGTTGGAAAGTGGTGATTTATGAAGTTTTTGAGGCACTTTGTTAATTATTTGTTTCTAAAGGTGCACCGAGGAGGAAAACGTTTAGTATTTATTGGGAAGTTTGGTTTTAAGTTAGTTTTAAAGCTGAAAAAGAGAAAAATAAACGAAGGAGTCAATTCCAGTACATCTCCGCGGCGCGATAATGGGCCTCGCGGCGCGGCTATTCACTTGTTTCCAGATCAGAACTTGAGATAAGAAGGTCATTATTTTATGAGCAATGTCGCGGCGCGACAATTAGGGTCGCGGCGCGGAGACTCTGTCGGTTCAGTTTATTTGGCAAGTATAAAAGGCCCGAATTTTACCCTAATCAATGATGATCGTATCCAGACGAATTCCAGCCACTTTTTGACGAACTTAGGTGATTTTTGGGGATCTTCAAGGTCATTCTAAGGTACCAATCATTCCGGGAACAAGTCTCGATTCGTTTATCTTTCAGGATTCAATCTTTGATTAGTTTTATCTCTTTGTTATCAACAATGAATTTCTCTATTTCTTTGATTGTTATTTTGGTTTTAGCCATGATTGTAGGCTAAACTCTTAATGTTTGTCTAGATTGAATATTTGCAAGTGTTTGGATGTTACTTTGATGTTTTATTAATTGATGCATAATAATTATGAGTTTTGATTAAGAACTATTCTTGTGGGTGTTGATTATTGTTACTAGGTTGATTAGTGAATCTTGTTTGAACAAAGGGAACCCTGTTTCAACTTAGTTATCTAATTCCCAATTGATTTGTCTTAACCGATTGGGTGCTTACTGGACCAAGGGGTAAACCGGGTAACGTAATTGAACAAAATAGGGGTGAATTGTGTGGAGCGAACGCGTAACCAATTGCATCTTAATCTTATAATTAGCTAGTTACTAAGTCACAAACGAAAGATGGTATTTGGTGAAAGGGAACCCTAAGCCAATTAATCCTAGTTTGACGTGTTTGCTAAAAGAGAACTCTGGGTAAACCGACTCTGTAATTGCGTGCATTGATTAATAGAACTAGTGCTTAATAACAAATCATCCAACACTGCGAATAGGATATCTAGGCGAACATTCTTTTATCCATTGAATTCAAATATCTTTATTTTTCCGTTGAGTCTGCATTTCTTTTATCTAAACTTAAAAACCAAAAATATTGTCTTTTACTTTTAAAGCTATCTTGATTTGGCTAATCGTTAAATAGCCGCAAAACAAACTATCTCGTACTTTCAAATTTCATAGTTTAACTTAGTTACTTTTATTTACAAACTTAATTCTCACGTTAATACTGTCCTTGGAACGATACTTGGAATTACCATTTTTATACTATTGCACGATCGGGTACACTGCCCGTAAGTGTGTAGTAATCTTTAACCAGGCATATTTCCAGAGATAATTTATATACTAGATTTCACACATCAGTTCGTGAATCCAAGGACGACGGTCATATTTTTAATAAGTTGAAAACTTATTATTAATATACTTTTACTACTGTGAGTATATAGTCCCATTTTTAAACTCTACAAATATTTTGGGATGAGAATACATGCATTTTATGTTTTACGCCATAGACACAAATACGTAAAATATATTCTACGTTGAGTTGTACCACTTTGCATATCTTCCCTAATAGCTTGGTAACTAATATTTACATGTTGTAAGAACATGTATACGCAAATACTATTGATAGATCTATCGGGTTTGACAACCCCAACCGGGCTATTCGGTCTAGTATCGTAAACGGTTGCATAGTACTTCGTTTTTACTACACTTGGTACAGTGTAGGGAGATTTCATAATAAAGGGAATATGCCACATTAATGGTTAAGTATGGTTACCGAAGCGCTCAACAACTTATAGAATACTTTTATACACTTGCGAGTGTACATATATTTATAACTATGAAATCTTGTGGTCTATTTTATATCGATGATAAACCTATATATCTCACCAACCTTTGTGTTGACTATTTACGCATGTTTATTCTCAGGTCCTTAAGAAAGTCTTCTGCTGTTGCATTATCTGAGCAAGCTGTGCATGGAGTCTCATACTTTTAATTAAATAAAGTGTTGCATTCAATAAAACCTTTATCATGTATTATATTTGACTGTTATGTCAAGTGTGTAGTATTTGAAAACTGTTGTATTATGGCGTTTATTCCTTAAATAATCGCCCAATTGCTTAAAACATGCATTATGTATAATAATGGTGTGCTTTTTATGAAACGAATGCAATATTTTCTAAAACGTATGATATAGAGGTCAAATACCTCGCTATGGGACCAATGAATAATGAATTGCATTTATAGTAATATGGACGGGTCAGTTCATGTGATGTTGTTGATGCTGGTACGTTTTGCACCATATTTCCCAAGGCTACAACTTGGGCGCGAAGCTCGTTGACTTCTGCTATTACTCCGGAATGATTGACGGTTGGAACAAGCGGGTGAATAAGGTTTTGAATTTGAGATAGTATATAATCATAGCAAGATATTCGGGTAATGAGTGTGAAATGGTGTTTCGGATTGGTTCACCGGTGAGTGCTTCAGGTTCATCGCCAAGAGGGAAATTTGGTTGATGGAAAGTATCGCCTTCTTCTCATCTCTATTGATTAAGTCGACTACGAACTCATCCCCAATTCATACAGAATTGATGATGGCTAATTGGTTGATCCATTCCGGTTACACTGCTTTCGGAGTTCGAGGGGAAATCCATATCGAAATAGCTGTCGGAATCTAAGGAATTTGAACTAGTTACGAGTTCCATTTTGTACGGTTAGATAAAGGGTTTTCAATATGATATGATTTTCAGATATTGGATGATATTCTAATTACATAGAATACCTATATATAGTACAGGAGTTCCCGTAGATTACGGAGGAATTTTTGGAAGCTGTCAGGCAAAGTTTACAGTAATAGATACAGAAAGATACGAATTTATCTATACAATATCTATGCAATAGAGGCAGTAAGACGTGTCTAGACTTTAAGGATGATAAGCAAGTAATTTTCGACATGAAATGATAAGCAAAACTTTTGACATGCAGACACGGTCGAAGTCCAGACCCACTAATGTATCTAAACAACTATTAGTTAGATACACTAATGAAAGACCTGGTTCGCTAAGACCACCGCTCTAATACCAACTAAAATGCCCCGTTCATATCGATTATAAATGTTACATAGTAATTGATTTCATTGCGAGGTATTTGACCTCTAAATGATACAGTTTACAAACATTGTATTCGTTTTTAAAAGACAAACTTTCATTTCATCGAAAGTTGACAGACATGCATACCATCTCATAATATATTCAAATTATAAATGAGTTAATAATAATCTTGTTGAACTCAACGACTCGAATGCAACGTCTTTTGAAATATGCCATGGACGACTCTAAGTAATATCTTTAAAATGAGCAAAATGCACAGCGGAAGATTTCCTTAATACCTGAGAATAAACATGCTTTCAAGTGTCACCCAAAAGGTTGGTGAGTTCATTAGTTTATCATAAACAATTATTTCTATCATTTTTATAGACCACAAGATACTCATATTTCGAAAACAATCTGTGCAGGTCTGCCCACTGCTGTAAAAATCATTCATACGAAATTAACACCTAGTAATCGACATTAACAAAATGCATCTAGAATATCCCCCGCATACAGGCATTTCGCACGGCATGCAAAAAGCATACAAACAGGCCACTCTTTTAAATATGACGGTTGATATCAAAGCTAAGGGGTATAAAATACTATTAAATTTTAGCAGGAAATACTATTTAATACGATACAATTTTACACAAGATATTTATTTATTTAGAGAACGGATATACTTAAACCTTGCTACAACACTTATAGGCAGTGTACCTAATCGTACAGTAGTGTAGTTTTTAGTAAGTCCGGTTCGTTCCACTGGGAATCTTTTTAAACAAAGCTTAACGCTATATTAGTTTACTTTTATAGAAATACAAATATATATATAAGAAATATTATTATTATAAAGGGGGGTTTTTACCGTTTAATGACCGGTTTGTCGATTTTAAAACTTTAGTCGCAGTTAAAACCAAATGTAAAATATTAAAAATAAATACAAGACTTAAATTAAAGCATAAAGTAAATAACGATAATGAAATTACGAATAATAAAAGTGCGATAAAATAAACTTGCGATAATTAAAAAGTACGATAATTAAAAGTGCAATTAAATACAATAACAATAAAAATGCAATAATTAGAAGTGCAATTAAATATAAAATAAAAGAAATTAAATATGAAATAAAAGAATTATGCTTATTTAAACTTCCGTAATCATGATGTTTGACGTGTTGATTTTAGTTTTATGCCCATGGGTTAATTGTCCTTTGTCCTGGATTATTTAATATGTCCATACGGATTTGTCCATAATAGTCCATCAGTCATAAATATAAAGAGCGAAAGCCTTCGTCAAATTATTCTTATTCCCGAAGTCAAATATTCCAACTAATTGGGGATTCGAATTGTAACAAGGTTTTAATACTTTGTTTAATGAATACACCAGGTTATCGACTGCGAGTAAACCAAGGTTTTACTACTTTGTTAATAATTACACCAATTACCCTTGAATGTAATTCACCCCTATTTCAACAAGTCTATTAACTATTAATCCAATTCCGTATCCGGTAAAACGAATAATTATTGGTATTTATAGATATCCCGCCCACCGTACCCAGTCAAGCGTATGTGGTTATATATAAATATGTCGAATTATAAGTTTGTATATTAAATTAACAAGGTATTGTTTAGTTAATATAAAACCCATTAATAGCCCATAGTCCAATTTCTACAAGTGTCGTTCTTTTATCCAAACCCCAATTATGGTACAAAGCCCAATTACCCAATTTTAGTAATTAGCCCAACATCATGATTACTTCGGATTAAATAAGCATAATAATAACTTAGCTACGAGACATTAATGTAAAAAGGTTGAACATAACTTACAATGATTAAAAATAGCGTAGCGTTACACGGACAGAATTTCGACTTACACCCTTACAACATTCGCTAACATACCCTTATTATTAGGATTAAAATTAAAATTAAAATTAAAATTAAAATATAAATATAAATATATACGATATAGATAGAGAGATGGATATATTTGGTGATTTTTGCGATCAGAATTCGTTTGCTTTTATAGGGATTTTCGACTTTTGGGGCTCCGCGACTCGCGGCATTTTTGCCTTCAAACTCCGCGAGTCGCGGAGTTTACTTTTACAGCTCACCCATGTTTGGAGTCTTTCTTGCCGACGATTTATTTTATATATATAATATATATATAATTAATATAATTAATTATATATTATATTATATTTATATACATAGTTAACTTGTAATTTTTAGTCCGTTGCGTCGAGCGTTAGGAGTTGACTCTGGTCCCGGTTCCGGATTTTCGAACGTCCTTGCGTACAATTTAATATCTTGTACTTTGCGTTTTGAATCTTGTACTCTTGTAATTTCGAGACGTTTCTTATCAATAATTGGAACCTCTTTGATTGTCTTTTGTACTTTTGAGCTTTTTGGTCGTTTGCGTCTTCAATTCGTCGAATCTGTCTTTTGTCTTCACCTTTTATTATTTAAACGAATATCACTTGTAAATAGAACAATTGCAACTAAAAGGTTGTCTTTCTTGAGGAATAATGCTATGAAATATATGTTCGTTTTTAGCATTGTCAAATATTCCCACACTTGAGCGTTGCTTGTCCTCAAGCAATATCGTCTTGAAATACTAGAATCACTTCTTTATTCTTCACACTTTGTACATCAGTGATTTCTATACGGCGGTATAAACAATGGTAGTAACGATATGGTTTACAGTCCCACATGACTATAAAATTTAGATCCATTAAGGAAATTGGATCTTTATGAAAACATTTGATCTTTTGAAAATTAAATCTAGTTTTTACCCTAGATAAGTTTTCCGGAATAACCCTTTACCGGTGTTTGCAAAATATTTTTGTGGGTTTGGTGGGTTTCAGTTTTGAAAATTTTAGCTCAAAACTTGCGGTTTTGTGTCACCCACTTGCTAACCTTGTATTTGGAAAGCAACACGTCCAGTTTACTTGTCCCGTATATTACATTTCGGTAAACTACCGTCCAGTTGTAAAGGAAAGTGTTGAACAAGCAACTGTTAAGGCAATGTCCCCTGACATGCTTTTAATTATGGTCTATAACGTGTCAGATGCAATTACTATCCTTGGTAGGAGCAATAGTAAAGCTCACCCTTATAATTTTTCGGTCTGGCACAAGGTCCTGTCTCTGACCACTATGCAACCACCGTTCTTACGGTTGACACCCGATTTAGTTCAGGTGACCTAATGAATTCAAGGTGAATTCCTAGGATTTTACGTTCAATGGTAATGAACGCATTGAAAATAGGGTTTTCAGAAAACAAATCGGTTTGTAATTTTGATCAAAATATTTTCTCGTTCAAGCTCGAGTTTAGATATCATTGAATTCCATGAGTTTGTAATTCTCAATCTTTAAGGTCAATCTCTAGGATTGAGTAATATCAGTCTTAAAAGCTGATTTTTAATCTTTAAGGAGATTATCCTTTCTGGGGATCTGATTCATTAGTCTTATCCAGCTAATTTGCATGGTGCCCCCCCATTGTACGAGATAAGTCCTTCTCATGGTTAGGATAAATCTGACCACTTGGTGATCCTGTTTAATGCTGAGGTCCGTGGATTTCCTGCTGATTTTAGTGATGACTTTTCTAGATTTTTCGTCAACCTACAGCTGGTCTGGACGACAACTTCATGACCTAAATCAAGAAGCGCGTTTCTTTTTCGGAAGACTTTACTTACTTTTAATGATGGAATTGATTCATCGTGTAGATCCATCTCTTCTTTTCTTTCATCGGGTAAAACAGTTTAGTTTAGTCCAAAGCAAAAGTATTTTCAGTTATTTGTTACAGATATGTGTGACATATGTTTAAGATAACTTGGTAAATTTTCCCACACTTGGCTTTTATTATCCTTTTTATCGTCCTCTATTCCATTTTAAATGAATTTTAACATTTTGGTTTGTTTCTCAATTTATGTCCTTTCCGAGGTAACAATAATTTCGGTGTTAACACCTAGTTTTATCGTTCATAAATATGTATAAACATGATTTTGAGTTCATTTAATTGAAAATTTTGAAAAATTTTACTAGAATTGGGTAGTCAGTATATAAGACTAGGGCTGTTCTTTATTATCAGAGAGCACTAGATTCTAATACAACTACTGCTTTACTAGTATTTTTAATTGTAACCAAGTGTATAAAGTAAAAAATTTTAAAATCCGAAAGAATTTAACCCCTTCCCACACTTAAGATCTTGCAATGCCCTCATTTGCAAGAAATCAGTAATAATTTAAATTATTGAGGGTGATTTGTGTGAAAATGATTAAATTTTTACCAAAGTTTCCAAATATATTGGCGTTTGTTTGCTGAACGATAAATGGTGCACATCATTTGTTCATTCCGTCTTGTTGTTATTTCACATATATTTTGCATCTTGTCGTCAAAATTAGTTGCTTTTGCTGAACTTAATGCCAGTCTTTGAAAATGCGTTGTTTTACCCTGTTGTGTACATAAGATAAACTGTAAACATATATACATATTTTTGAAGTTTGGTATATTACCCCACATTCAAAAATTATTAAAATCTAAGAATAAAAGTTAGACAATTATAAAAACTATTACAATATTAACAAAAGTATTAAACGTATCAATCATTACAAATTACAAAATAAATAAAACTAAGTATACTAGGGATGATACTGGTACCAATAGGGGTTCCAGGCATAACCATAGGTGCTATAGAATGCTTCGGCAGGGTTATACGTAGGATACGGTGGTTGCATCTCTATAGACCAGGGAGGGAAGATGGGTTTCGGTGTAGGAATATAGTTTCTTCCTATATGTTGGCAATGAGCTATGATTTG
Organism: Rutidosis leptorrhynchoides; assembly: GCF_046630445.1. Classification (NCBI taxonomy): domain Eukaryota; kingdom Viridiplantae; phylum Streptophyta; class Magnoliopsida; order Asterales; family Asteraceae; genus Rutidosis; species Rutidosis leptorrhynchoides. Next base: position 407,884,522 of record NC_092337.1, on the reverse strand, counting down.
GTTCTGATGAACTTGTCAATCTTCAAATGCTCTCTGTCTAGCATTTTCGTACTCCTGAGAAGCTATAAACCTTTGCATTTCTTGCATCTCATTCCCCCCTCCTACATTACCTTGCTGTTGGTTTCTCTCAACCTGTGGATGTCTACCATGGTATGGTACTGCGGCGTTATTTCGCCTTTTCAAAACTTTCGCACCATGGTATACATTTAAACCTATAGTATCGCGGGGTTCTGGTTCTTCTACTAATAATCCCCCCCGACTTATATCCACACCGAGATATTCACCAATCAAAGTAATAAAAATACCACCTCCTATTATGCTATGCGGTCTCATCCCCCTAACCATAGCTGATAAATAATAACCCACACAATACAGTATACTTACAGCGCTTTGTGGGTCTCGAATACACATATGGTAAAACAAATCCTGTTCATTTACCTTTTCCTTGTTCTTACCCCTTTGTGTAATCGAATTAGCTAAAAACCTATGAATCACTCTTAATTCGGCTCTATCTATATCCAAATAAGAGTAATTTCCCCCTTTGAAACGGTGATGGCTTGTCATTTGACTCCACACACCGTGTGTATCAAAATTTTCATCTATCTTTCTACCGTTTAGTATCAACCCTCTACAATCGGCAGATGCTAACTCCTCAGGCGTATATATACGTAAAGCCTGAGCCATGTCCAGTAAAGACATGTGGCGCATCGAACCGCCTAACAAAAATCTAATAAAAGAACGATCGGTTAAACTAGCTACCCGATCATTCAACTCTATACTACACAACAATTCTTCACACCATACTTTATATACAGGTCTACGCATGGTGAATAAACGTACCCAGTCATTAAAAGTAGAATTACCATACCTCTGTACAAGTAATTCCCTAATTGGCCCGGCCAATTCTACAGCTTCTAAGGGTCCCCATTCTATGACCCTCGGTACCTCAACAACCTTAGAATGAAGAGTATGCAAACCCCTTTGATATTTTGGATAATCTATCCAAAGTCTGTCAAATCTCAGGTTCGGGTGTAAATCTTCCAAGTGCATATCAGAAAAGGTCATGACTGGATGAGGTATATCCTGCTTGTAGTAGTTATCAACCTCCTGTTGTTCCGCATTCTCAGGAGGAGCATTGCGAGCTTGGGATGAAGATTCACCCCTTTCAGTCTGCAAAACACATCAAACACAATTTTTGTGCATCCAAATATGCATTAGTTTCAGCAAAATCATCAATCAAAATAATTATAATGACATGATCAATTTATATCAAACTTAAGCTTATTTTCATATTTTCATCAAATCTACACTTTTTCAAATAAGCATATACGAAAATGTTCGCCAAGTTCATAAGCATTCAACTCAAATAACATGTCAAAATAATCATTACTAGCAATTAAACAAGTTTCAAATGGCATTATCTTTCAAAAATCAAGTTCATGAATTTTAGACTTGAAAAAGTCCACTTTAATTATCAAAATCATGTTTAGGCTCAAAGTTTGGATCATTTAACTACCTAGACATGTTACACTACTTAATTTAGCAACAATTCATGACAAAAATCAGCCATAACCTGTTTATATCAAAAAGCCCCAAATTTGCTCAAGAACACAAACCCTAGATTACTCAAAATTTGAAGTTTAAAGCTTCTAATCATGTTAAACAGCATCAATCTAGGTTATACAAGCATAATACATAAACAATTTAAGCCTAATTACACTAAAAAGCATCAAAATCAAATTGGGAAAAAAAATTGCTCAAGAACACTAATTTCGGATTAAATGGTGTTTAGGTGTAGAAATTTACCGTTTTTCTTGAGTAATTCCTAGATAGCATCCTTCTCAACATGATTTTAGTAAAAGATTTGGTGATTAACGGTTAAAAATTGTGATGTTGGGGTGTATTTTTCGGGTATTTTCGCTGTTATTTCGCAGTTTGTTTGAGTTGTGGAGTGCACTGATCTGTTTTTTTACGTTTTATATTTTTTTCTGTAAATTGGTCCCTCCGCGACTCGCGGGGATTAAACCTCCAAACTCCGCGAGTCGCGGAGTTTGCTATATATATATTTTTTTTATAATCATTAACTTATAAAACAATTAAGTACTTAATTTTAAAATTTTGTTTCCCTTGTTATTTAGGACGAGGTCGTTTCGGATCGATGTCCTAGTCCGTCCCTCGACAAAATTTTAAAATTTGTCTTTTTGTAGCGATTGTTTTAAAAGCTAAGATTTTTGGGTTTTTTTTTCAATGTTTTTGGCATACTTTAATTCAATAAGATTAAAAATAATGATAATAAAAGTTCTCGTCCCTCCCTCGGGTAAAGCAATTTCGGTTTAAAGACCTAGTCTTCAACTTACGACGAATTTTAAAAATCATATTTTTAACTTAATGAGATTAAGTAAATTTTTGTTTTTAAATTCACACAATTTAAATATAAAATTCAAAATTAATATTAAAAATTCACACCAAACTTACAATTTAAAATGCATAAAATTAAAAATTCATATTTTAATAATTAAAAATTCACACCAAACTTAATTTAAAAATTCATATTATAAATTCACACCAAACTTATATTAATTTTTCAAATATTTACAATTTTAAAAATATTGTTTTTACAAAGTTTACAATATTAATTTAAGATTTATATATTAATTTTAAAAACATGGTAAAAATAAAATTAAAAATCTTTTTGGCTTTTTATCCCACTTTAATCAATCAAATATTATCAAAAATATGCGCCCCTCTTTTCGGTAAAGTAATTTCGGTTCCAAGACCTAATTTAACTCATGACGAATTTTTGAAATATTTTGGGTTGATTGATTAAAGATATTTATACCTTAAGAATAAACGTTAAATTTCGCAGTGATGTAATAAATTTTTGAATGATATCAATAATTTCGGTCGCCAAACCTAATTTTATTCAATACCAATTTAATACTTTTTAGCGAACAAATTAGCGTTTATTATTAAAAGGTTAAAAATAAAAATAAAAATAAAAACTGTACAGACATACCTGTGAAATAGATTTCTTAGTTATATGATCTATCCCATTCATAAGATAGTCGGTTTAATTGGTTTTCCATGGCTACATAGGCGTAACCTCGAGCATTCAGTGTCTTTTCTTCTAAACATATGAACGGTCCGTCTCTGCATAGAGTAACAAATTCGGTGTTTGAATAGGTTTGATTATTTGAACATTTACCTCCATGTGACCATTTTCCGCATTTGTGACATCTTTCTAGGTGTCGTGCTCTTCTTTTTGCTGCGGATTTTGATTTTCCTTTACCAAATTGTAACTTATTATCTTCGCATCTGGATTCTTTTCTAACTCCGTCCATTCTTTCTCTGATTACTGATACTAATTCACTCGGAAGTATGTCATTATTACGTTCAGTGATCAAAGCGTGTAGCATTAGACCATGGTTTAGTTCACAGGCAGTCTTCATTTCGTAAAAACCTAAAAAAATAAAAATTGAGAATGGGGGGAGAAGACTAGTTCTTTAGGGTCTGCTAGGGAAAGACCATTCGGGTTCCATTTTCGAGAACTACACGAAAACAGACAATCTAACTCTAACAGAAATACATAAACCCCTTTGATTCTCCCCACACTTAGTTGGCTGTGGTATCGAAATTGTGATTAACTTCGTTGTCGACTTCCATCGGACCATGTATGTAATGTTTAACTCTGTGACCATTAACTTTAAATTCAATCCCATTTGAATTTATCAATTCTATCGTTCCGTATGGGAAAACTCTTTTGACTATGAATGGTCCAGACCATCTTGATTTCAATTTTCCAGGAAATAGCTTGAATCGTGAATTGAAAAGAAGAACTCTGTCTCCTTCTTTAAATTCTTTTGAACTTCTGATTCTTTTATCATGCCATTTCTTCGTTCTTTCTTTATAGATTAACGAATTATCGTATGCTTCATGTCTTAATTCTTCTAATTCGTTTAGTTGACTTAATCGTAGACGTCCAGCTTCATGTAAATCAAGATTACATGTTTTCAAAGCCCAAAATGCTTTGTGTTCAATTTCTACTGGAAGATGACATGCTTTTCCATAAACAAGTCTAAAAGGTGTGGTTCCAATTGGAGTTTTGTAGGCTGTTCTAAAAGCCCAGAGTGCATCCTCCAATTTAATGGACCATTCCTTCGGATTTGATCCTACGGTTTTCTCTAGAATACGTTTTAAAGCTCGGTTGGTATTTTCAACTTGTCCACTTGTTTGTGGATGATATGCGGTGGAGATTTTATGAGTTACTCCATATCTTTTAAGAACTTTCTCAAGTTGATTATTACAGAAATGAGTACCCCGATCACTTATCAAAGCTTTTGGTGTTCCAAACCTTGCAAAAAGACGTTTTAAAAAGTTGACTACAACTCGTGCATCGTTAGTTGGGAGAGCTTGTGCTTCCGCCCATTTAGATACATAATCAATGGCTACGAGTATATATAGATTATTATGAGATTTTGGAAATGGACCCATAAAGTCAATACCCCAAATGTCAAATACTTCACACACTTGGATGACATTTTGTGGCATTTTATCACGTTGACTTATTTTTCCGGCCCTTTGACATGCATCACAGGATTTGCAAAGAAGGTGTGCGTCTTTGTAAATTGTAGGCCAATAGAATCCAGCATCATAAACTTTTCTTGCTGTTAGTTGAGGCCCATAATGCCCTCCTGTTGGTCCTGTGTGACAATGGTTTAAAATTTTACTAGCTTCATCTCCAAATACACATCGGCGTATTATTCCATCGGGACAACTTTTAAACAGATGTGGATCTTCCCAAAAATAGTGTTTTATATCACTGAAGAATTTCTTTCGTTTTTGGTACGATAATCCTTTTTCAAGGAATCCACATACTAAATAGTTTGCATAGTCTGTAAACCATGGTATTTCTTTATAATCTATCTTCAATAGATATTCATCAGGAAAGTTGTCTTGTATGGCCGATTCATTTAGAACTTCTAATTCGGGATTTTCAAGACGAGAAAGATGATCAGCGGCGATATTTTCTGCTCCTCTTTTATCTCGGATTTCAATATCAAACTCTTGTAAGAGTAAGATCCAACGGATTAATCTTGGTTTAGCATCTTGTTTTGAAAATAGGTATCTAAGAGCAGAATGGTCGGTATAGACCATCGTTTTTGCTAGAACGAGATATGATCGAAATTTGTCAAAAGCAAAGACAATAGCACGGAGTTCTTTTTCAGTAGTTGTATAGTTCGTTTGTGCTCCTTGTAACGTCTTACTAGCATAATATATAGGTTGAAATCGTTTTTCAATCCTTTGTCTTAAAACGGCTCCCATTGCAAAATCACTTGCATCGCACATTAGTTCAAATGGTAGATTCCAATTTGGTGTTATCATGATCGGCGCATTAGTGAGTTTCTCTTTAAGAATATTAAAAGATTTGATACACTCATCTGAAAAGATGAATGGAGCATCCTTTTCTAGGAGTTTATTCATAGGAGTGGCAATTTTAGAAAAGTCTTTTATGAAACGTCGGTAAAAACTGGCATGCCCTAGAAAACTCCTAACTCCTCTAACATTGGTGGGATGTGGAAGTTTAGCAATTACATCTACTTTAGCTCTATCCACTTCAATTCCTTCTTTTGAAATTTTATGACCAAGAACGATGCCTTCTTTAACCATGAAATGGCATTTCTCCCAATTAAGAACTAGATTTGATTGTTCGCATTTAATAAGCATTCGTTCCAGATTAACTAGACATGATTCAAATGTATCACCGAAGACTGAAAAGTCATCCATGAAAACGTCCATGCGTTCTTCTATCATGTCGTGAAAAATCGCCATCATACACCTTTGAAAGGTTGCAGGGGCGTTACAAAGTCCAAATGGCATGCGTTTGTAAGCAAAAGTACCATAAGGGCACGTGAACGTGGTTTTGTCTTGATCTTCGGGTGCTATTGGAATTTGAAAATATCCGGAAAATCCGTCTAGGAAACAATAGTAACTATTTCCGGCTAATCTTTCTAACATTTGATCTATGAAAGGTAAGGGAAAGTGATCTTTTCTGGTGGCGTCATTTAATTTTCTATAATCAATACACACACGCCATCCTGTTACAGTCCTAGTAGGAATAAGCTCATTTTTCTCATTTGTAATGACAGTCATGCCTCCCTTCTTAGGTACGCATTGAACTGGGCTTACCCATGGACTATCAGAGATTGGATAAATTAGACCTGCATCTAGCAGTTTAATAATCTCTTTCTTAACTACATCTTGCATATTAGGAATTAGTCTTCGTTGGCGTTGCACATACGTTTTATGACCTTCTTCCATAAGGATTTTATGTGTGCAATACGAAGGACTTATTCCTTTAATATCATGAATCTTCCATGCAATGGCTGGTTTATGAGCTTTCAACACAGAAATGAGTTGTGATTTCTCATTTTCAGTAAGAGAAGACGATATTATTACAGGTAATTCAGATTCACCATGTAAATAAGCGTATTCCAAATGGTTTGGAAGTGGCTTTAATTCTAATTTCGGAGGTTCTTCTATCGATGATTTATATCGATATCTGTCTTCTTCTTTTAGCATTTGAATTTCTTCTGTTGTTGGTTCATATCCATTAGCTATAAGTGTAGCTAACATTTCAGCTTCATCAATTGGTTCATTACCTTCTCCTAAAGAACATTCTCCTGTTCCTTGTAATTCTGGAAATTCTTCTAATAATTCTGCATGTGCATCTATAGTTTGAATATAATAACATGTATCATCTGCAGATTGTGGTTGTTGCATTGCTCTATCAACTGAAAAGGTAACACTCTCATCCTCTATACTTAGGATCAGTTTCTTACCGAACACGTCTATCATTGCTTTAGCCGTGTTTAAGAATGGTCTTCCTAATATGAGCGGAACTTGAGAATCTTCTGCCATGTCCAGAACAACAAAATCTACTGGAAATACTAAAGTACCAACTTTAACTAGCATGTTCTCCATTATCCCTCTAGGATATTTTATTGATCTATCGGCTAGTTGTATGCTTATTCTGGTTGGTTTCAATTCTCCAAGGTCTAGTTTAGTGTATAGTGAATACGACATTAGATTTATACTAGCACCTAAGTCTGCCAATGCTTCTATTGAACTAAGACTACCCAGAAAACATGGAATTGTAAAACTTCCTGGATCAGATAGTTTTTCTGGTATCTTATTCAACAGCACTGCTGAACAATTAGCATTCATAGTAACAGCCGAGAGTTCTTCCATTTTCTTTCTATTTGAAATTAGATCTTTCAAGAATTTAGCATATCTAGGCATTCCTGAAATCACATCAATGAAAGGAAGATTTACATTTATTTGTTTAAACATATCCAAGAATTTGGATTGCTCGGCTTCAAGTTTCTCTTTCTTCATTTTACTCGGGTAAGGAAGTGGTGGTTGGTATGGTTTAACATAAGGTTTAGCCTTAACTGTGTTATCTTCATTAACCTTTTCAATTACCGATTCTTTTTGCTTATCTTGATCAGGTTGTGGTTCTTGTGAAGTAGGAATAGCTTCATCAGAAGTTACAGGTATTTCAGGTGGTTTAAGTGTTGTACCACTTCTTGTGGTAATAGCTTTAGCTGTTTCATTCCGGGGGTTAGCATTTGTATCACTAGGTAGACTTCCTGGTTTTCTTTCACCTATTAACCTTGCTAGGTTACTCACTTCTTGTTTCAGATTTTGAACAGAAGCTTGTTGATTTCTAAATGCTTGAGCATTTTGTTCATTGGTTTGTTTTTGAGAGGTGAAAAACTGCGTTTGAGTTTCAACTAGCTTCGTCATCATATCTTCTAAATTCGGCTTTTTATCATCGGTTTGTTGTGGTGGTTTGTTTTGAAAATTACGTCTTTGCTGATTGTAAGTATTATTGGATACTTGTTGATTGGTAGGACCTTGTTGGTTGTTGTATGGAATATTTCTGTTATAATTCTGGTTTTGATTGTAAATCGGTCTTGGCGGTTGATAATTATTCTGATAATTATTTCCAGGCCTTTGGTTTATGTATGAAATATTCTCTCTTTGTTCCATTGTTAATTCAATACTGAGACAATCTTTTGTCAAATGTGGTCCTCCACACTGCTCACAACTAATTCGTATTGAGTGAATATCCTTAGTCATCTTTTCCATTCGTCTCTCGACAGCATCTATCTTTGCGGAAATGGAATCTAAGTCATGGCTAGAATCGGCTCTAGCTGCTTTAGATGATCTAACGATATCTTTTTCTTGGTGCCACTCATGTGAGTGGGAAGCAGTGTTATCAATAATTTTGTAAGCATCAGTTTCGGTTTTCTTCATAATAGAACCACCAGCTGCTATATCTATGTCTTTCCTTGTAGTGATATCGCATCCTTGGTAGAATATTTGTACTATTTGACAGGTGTCTAAACCATGTTGCGGACATCCTCTTAACAACTTTCCATATCTTGTCCATGCCTCATATAGAGTTTCATTTGGCTTCTGTGTAAACGTAACAATTTCTGCTTGAAGTCTTACGGCTTTAGATGCAGGAAAGAATTGTTTAAGAAATTTGTCAACTAAAACATCCCATGTATCAATCGCCCCTTCAGGTAACAATTCCAACCAATCTTTGGCTTCTCCCTTTAAAGTCCAGGGAAATAACATGAGATATATCTGTTCATCCTCCACTTCTCGGATTTTAAATAGTGTGCAGATCCTATTAAAGGTACGTAGATGTTCATTTGGATCTTCCTTCGGCGCACCACTAAATTGGCATTGATTAGTCACCATGTGTAGAATTTGTCCTTTGATTTCATAATCTGGCGCATTAATGTCTGGATGAGTAATTGCGTGTCCTTGGCCAGTGCGTTTAGCTCTCATTCGGTCTTCCATACTTAAAGGTTCCAGATTCTCCATAATTGAATTTGTTGAATCGGAATCACTAGAGGATTCTGATTTAATGGTTCATTCCTCAACAATCTCTGTTTGAATGATTGGTGGTTCCGGGGGAAAGTTTAGTGGTTCAAGATCTACGAACCGTTCCTGAATATTCTCCGGATTCTCAATTGTGAGGTCGGGTTCAAAAAATGGATTATCGGAAATTTGAACTGAAGTACTTGGTCGACTGGATGACGATTCTAAAGAAAAATCAACGGCGGTTATATTTGCTAAATGTCTTGATCTAGTTACAGGTGGTGAACGTACAAAAGGTGGTGATCGTCTTGCTCGGTACATTCACTGAATATCCTATTAGTTTTTAAAAGGAAAGAAAAATTATAATAAGTTATCCAATCAATAGACTTTTCTGATTTTGCTCACGTTTCGAATAACCAAAAGATGCAGCAGAGGGGCAGGATTCATTTGGTCTCAATATAATTGAGGACTGTTTGGCTCCAATAACCCGGTCCACGTACAAATCCAACTATTACTACGAACCAGAAAATTTTGATGTCTATCAATTTAACCACTTAAAATAAATTTTCGTAATTTTAAGAAATTTAGATAAGAAGTAGAATAAAAATCTATGTCCTAAAACTAGAATAGCGAGAAATAAGAAAGAAAAAGAGCTCGTCGAAAAAGGTCGAAAAAGAAAAATAGTTGAAAAATAAAAGGTGACGGAAAAATAAAAGAAACTTATAAAAACTTAAAAATACTTGACTAACCTAACCTTATTACTACAACTAACTTAAAATTATAATCGCAAATTGAGATTACTAATTGGAATGATAATTGATACATAGTAAAAGGTGTCTAAAAATATTAAAGCTTACAGGAAAAACTATATCCCAAATGGAAATAACTTAAAAAGAAACTAAAACTTAAAAAGACGTCGCAAAATTCTAAATCACCTAAATCTTAGTCTAAAGAAAAAGCACTTAAGGAATTCTACGGCAAAGCCTAAAAATCTAGAAGTAAAAATAACTATGGCAAAATCTAAGTTTAAAACTAAATATGAGCTAAAAATACAAATATTACGCTACAACGATTAAAAAGGGACAAAATATAAAAATATACAAAAAGTTGTAAAAATTACAATTTTTATAAAAATATTATTTTTATATTATTTATTTATTAAAACTACTAATTTTACAATTTAATTAAACTAATTTAACTAAAATATAAATTAAATAAAACTTAAATTAAAATAAAACTAATTATAATAATAATAATAATTAGGGTTAATAATAATTATAATTAATAATAATCCGTAATAAATGCAGTTTAGGGTTTCTGTCGGTGTCAGAGAAACTCCGCGAGTCGCGGTTCTCAAAGCTGCAAACCCCGCGAGTCGCGGGGTTCCAGTTTTCAACTCTGGAACAGGAAATTTACGCGTTTTTTTTTATTTGTTTTATATTTTCTGTTTTAATAAAAGTATTTAAATAATAAAAACTTATATCTAAAAACTAAAATAGAAATATTTTATAATTTTATAAAAATCTTAAAACTGGATTTATATATATATATATATTTTTTCGGTTTTTGATTTTATGTTTTAAATAAAAAACAAAATACTTAAATAAAACTTATATTTTTATAAAATAAAAATAAAGAAACTTATAAAACTTTTAACAAACTCTTAAAAATATATAAATTTTTGTTTTTTTTTTCTTTTTTTTGTAGCGTTGCGCTTCCGGCTTTTAAAAGAGTTTCCCCGGCAGCGGCGCCAAAAATACTTGATGTCAAAGCTAAGGGGTATAAAATACTATTAAATTTTAGCAGGAAATACTATTTAATACGATACAATTTTACACAAGATATTTATTTATTTAGAGAACGGATATACTTAAACCTTGCTACAACACTTATAGGCAGTGTACCTAATCGTACAGTAGTGTAGTTTTTATTAAGTCCGGTTCGTTCCACAGGGAATCTTTTTAAACAAAGCTTAGCGCTATATTAGTTTACTTTTATAGAAATACAAATATATATATAAGTAATATTATTATTATAAAGGGGGGTTTTTACCGTTTAATGATCGGTTTGTCGATTTTAAAACTTTAGTCGCAGTTAAAACCAAATGTAAAATATTAAAAATAAATACAAGACTTAAATTAAAGCATAAAGTAAATAACGATAATGAAATTGCGAATAATAAAAGTGCGATAAAATAAACTTGCGATAATTAAAAAGTACGATAATTAAAAGTGCAATTAAATACAATAACAATAAAAATGCGATAATTAGAAGTGCAATTAAATATAAAATGAAGGAAATTAAATATGAAATAAAAGAATTATGCTTATTTAAACTTCCGTAATCATGATGTTTGACGTGTTGATTTTAGTTTTATGCCCATGGGTTAATTGTCCTTTGTCCTGGATTATTTAATATGTCCATACGGATTTGTCCATAATAGTCCATCAGTCATAAATATAAAGAGCGAAAGCCTTCGGCAAATTATTCTTATTCCCGAAGTCAAATATTCCAACTAATTGGGGATTCGAATTGTAACAAGGTTTTGATACTTTGTTTAATGAATACACCAGGTTATCGACTGCGTGTAAACCAAGGTTTTACTACTTTGTTAACAATTACACCAATTACCCTTGAATGTAATTCACCCCTGTTTCAACAAGTCTATTAACTATTAATCCAATTCCGTATCCGGTAAAATGAATAATTATTGGTATTTATAGATATCCCGCCCACCGTACCCAGTCAAGCGTATGTGGTTATATATAAATATGTCGAATTATAAGTTTGTATATTAAATTAACAAGGTATTGTTTAGTTAATATAAAACCCATTAATAGCCCATAGTCCAATTTCTACAAGTGTCGTTCTTTTATCCAAACCCCAATTATGGTACGAAGCCCAATTACCCAATTTTAGTAATTAGCCCAACATCATGATTACTTCGGATTAAATAAGCATAATAATAACTTAGCTACGAGACATTAATGTAAAAAGGTTGAACATAACTTACAATGATTAAAAATAGCATAGCGTTACACGGACAGAATTTCGACTTACACCCTTACAACATTCGCTAACATACCCTTATTATTAAGATTAAAATTAAAATTAAAATTAAAATTAAAATATAAATATAAATATATACGATATAGATAGAGAGATGGATATATTTGGTAATTTTTGCGATCAGAATTCGTTTGCTTTTATAGGGATTTTCGACTTTTGGGGCTGAAATGTCCCGTTCTTATTGATTAAAAACGTTCCATATTAATTGATTTCGTTGCGAGGTTTTGACCTCTATATGAGACGTTTTTCAAAGACTGCATTCATTTTTAAACAAACCATAACCTTTATTTCATCAATAAAGGTTTAAAAAGCTTTACGTAGATTATCAAATAATGATAATCTAAAATATCCTGTTTACACACGACCATTACATAATGGTTTACAATACAAATATGTTACAACAAAATAAGTTTCTTGAATACAGTTTTTACACAATATCATACAAGCATGGACTCCAAATCTTGTCCTTATTTAAGTATGCGACAGCGGAAGCTCTTAATAATCACCTGAGAATAAACATGCTTAAAACGTCAACAAAAATGTTGGTGAGTTATAGGTTTAACCTATATATATCAAATCGTAACAATAGACCACAAGATTTCATATTTCAATACACATCCCATACATAGAGATAAAAATCATTCATATGGTGAACACCTGGTAACCGACAATAACAAGATGCATATATAAGAATATCCCCATCATTCCGGGACACCCTTCGGATATGATATAAATTTCGAAGTACTAAAGCATCCGGTACTTTGGATGGGGTTTGTTAGGCCCAATAGATCTATCTTTAGGATTCGCGTCAATTAGGGTGTCTGTTCCCTAATTCTTAGATTACCAGACTTAATAAAAAGGGGCATATTCGATTTCGATAATTCAACCATAGAATGTAGTTTCACGTACTTGTGTCTATTTTGTAAATCATTTAAAAAACCTGCATGTATTCTCATCCCAAAAATATTAGATTTTAAAAGTGGGACTATAACTCACTTTCACAGATTTTTACTTCGTCGGGAAGTAAGACTTGGCCACTGGTTGATTCACGAACCTATAACAATATATACATATATATTAAAGTATGTTCAAAATATATTTACAACACTTTTAATATATTTTGATGTTTTAAGTTTATTAAGTCAGCTGTCCTCGTTAGTAACCTATAACTAGTTGTCCACAGTTAGATGTACAGAAATAAATCGATAAATATTATCTTAAATCAATCCACGACCCAGTGTATACGTATCTCAGTATTGATCACAACTCAAACTATATATATTTTGGAATCAACCTCAACCCTGTATAGCTAACTCCAACATTCACATATAGAGTGTCTATGGTTGTTCCGAAATATATATAGATGTGTCGACATGATAGGTCGAAACATTGTATACGTGTCTATGGTATCTCAAGATTACATAATATACAATACAAGTTGATTAAGTTATGGTTGGAATAGATTTGTTACCAATTTTCACGTAGCTAAAATGAGAAAAATTATCCAATCTTGTTTTACCCATAACTTCTTCATTTTAAATCCGTTTTGAGTGAATCAAATTGCTATGATTTCATATTGAACTCTATTTTATGAATCTAAACAGAAAAAGTATAGGTTTATAGTCGGAAAAATAAGTTACAAGTCGTTTTTGTAAAGGTAGTCATTTCAGTCGAAAGAACGACGTCTAGATGACCATTTTAGAAAACATACTTCCACTTTGAGTTTAACCATAATTTTTGGATATAGTTTCATGTTCATAATAAAAATCATTTTCTCAGAATAAAAACTTTTAAATCAAAGTTTATCATAGTTTTTAATTAACTAACCCAAAACAGCCCGCGGTGTTACTACGACGGCGTAAATCCGGTTTTACGGTGTTTTTCGTGTTTCCAGGTTTTAAATCATTAAGTTAGCATATCATATAGATATAGAACATGTGTTTAGTTGATTTTAAAAGTCAAGTTAGAAGGATTAACTTTTGTTTGCGAACAAGTTTAGAATTAACTAAACTATGTTCTAGTGATTACAAGTTTAAACCTTCGAATAAGATAGCTTTATATGTATGAATCGAATGATGTTATGAACATCATTACTACCTTAATTTCCTTGGATAAACCTACTGGAAAAGAGAAAAATGGATCTAGCTTCAATGGATCCTTGGATGGCTCGAAGTTCTTGAAGCAAAATCATGACACGAAAACAAGTTCAAGTAAGATCATCACTTGAAATAAGATTGTTATAGTTATAGAAATTGAACCAAAGTTTGAATATGATTATTACCTTGTATTAGAATGATAACCTACTGTAAGAAACAAAGATTTCTTGAGGTTGGATGATCACCTTACAAGATTGGAAGTGAGCTAGCAAACTTGAAAGTATTCTTGATTTTATGAAACTAGAACTTTTGGAATTTATGAAGAACACTTAGAACTTGAAGATAGAACTTGAGAGAGATCAATTAGATGAAGAAAATTGAAGAATGAAAGTGTTTGTAGGTGTTTTTGGTCGTTGGTGTATGGATTAGATATAAAGGATATGTAATTTTGTTTTCATGTAAATAAGTCATGAATGATTACTCATATTTTTGTAATTTTATGAGATATTTCATGCTAGTTGCCAAATGATGGTTCCCACATGTGTTAGGTGACTCACATGGGCTGCTAAGAGCTGATCATTGGAGTGTATATACCAATAGTACATACATCTAAAAGCTGTGTATTGTACGAGTACGAATACGGGTGCATACGAGTAGAATTGTTGATGAAACTGAACGAGGATGTAATTGTAAGCATTTTTGTTAAGTAGAAGTATTTTGATAAGTGTATTGAAGTCTTTCAAAAGTGTATAAATACATATTAAAACACTACATGTATATACATTTTAACTGAGTCGTTAAGTCATCGTTAGTCGTTACATGTAAGTGTTGTTTTGAAACCTTTAGGCTAACGATCTTGTTAAATGTTGTTAACCCAATGTTTATAATATCAAATGAGATTTTAAATTATTATATTATCATGATATTATCATGTATGAATATCTCTTAATATGATATATATACATTAAATGTCTTTACAACGATAATCGTTACATATATGTCTCGTTTAAAAATCATTAAGTTAGTAGTCTTGTTTTTACATATGTAGTTCATTGTTAATATACTTTATGATATGTTTTCTTATCATAGTATCATGTTAACTATATATATATATCCATATATATGTCATCATATAGTTTTTACAAGTTTTAACGTTCGTGAATCACCGATCAACTTGGGTGGTCAATTGTCTATATGAAACATATTTCAATTAATCAAGTCTTAACAAGTTTGATTGCTTAACATGTTGGAAACATTTAATCATGTAAATATCAATCTCAATTAATATATATAAACATGGAAAAGTTCGGGTCACTACAGTACCTACCCGTTAAATAAATTTCGTCCCGAAATTTTAAGCTGTTGAAGGTGTTGACGAATCTTCTGGAAATAGATGCGGGTATTTCTTCTTCATCTGATCTTCACGCTCCCAGGTGAACTCAGGTCCTCTACGAGCATTCCATCGAACCTTAACAATTGGTATCTTGTTTTGCTTAAGTCTTTTAACCTCACGATCCATTATTTCGACGGGTTCTTCGATGAATTGAAGTTTTTCGTTGATTTGGATTTCATCTAACGGAATAGTGAGATCTTCTTTAGAAAAACATTTCTTTAAATTCGAGACGTGGAAAGTGTTATGTACAGCCGCGAGTTGTTGAGGTAACTCTAGTCGGTAAGCTACTGGTCCGACACGATCAATAATCTTGAATGGTCCAATATACCTTGGATTTAATTTCCCTCGTTTACCAAATCGAACAACGCCTTTCCAAGGTGCAACTTTAAGCATGACCATCTCTCCAATTTCAAATTCTATATCTTTTCTTTTAATGTCAGCGTAGCTCTTTTGTCGACTTTGGGCGGTTTTCAACCGTTGTTGAATTTGGATGATCTTCTCGGTAGTTTCTTGTATAATCTCCGGACCCGTAATCTGTCTATCCCCCACTTCACTCCAACAAATCGGAGACCTGCACTTTCTACCATAAAGTGCTTCAAACGGCGCCATCTCAATGCTTGAATGGTAGCTGTTGTTGTAGGAAAATTCTGCTAACGGTAGATGTCGATCCCAACTATTTCCGAAATCAATAACACATGCTCGTAGCATGTCTTCAAGCGTTTGTATCGTCCTTTCGCTCTGCCCATCAGTTTGTGGATGATAGGCAGTACTCATGTCTAGACGAGTTCCTAATGCTTGCTGTAATGTCTGCCAGAATCTTGAAATAAATCTGCCATCCCTATCAGAGATAATAGAGATTGGTATTCCATGTCTGGAGACGACTTCCTTCAAATACAGTCGTGCTAACTTCTCCATCTTGTCATCTTCTCTTATTGGTAGGAAGTGTGCTGATTTGGTGAGACGATCAACTATTACCCAAATAGTATCAAAACCACTTGCAGTCCTTGGCAATTTAGTGATGAAATCCATGGTAATGTTTTCCCATTTCCATTCCGGGATTTCGGGTTGTTGAAGTAGACCTGATGGTTTCTGATGCTCAACTTTGACCTTAGAACACGTCAAACATTCTCCTACGTATTTAGCAACATCGGCTTTCATACCCGGCCACCAAAAATGTTTCTTGAGATCCTTGTACATCTTCCCCGTTCCAGGATGTATTGAGTATCTGGTTTTATGAGCTTCTCTAAGTACCATTTCTCTCATATCTCCAAATTTTGGTACCCAAATCCTTTCAGCCCTATACCGGGTTCCGTCTTCCCGAATATTAAGATGCTTCTCCGATCCTTTGGGTATTTCATCCTTTAAATTTCCCTCTTTTAAAACTCCTTGTTGCGCCTCCTTTATTTGAGTAGTAAGGTTATTATGAATCATTATATTCATAGATTTTACTCGAATGGGTTCTCTGTCCTTCCTGCTCAAGGCATCAGCTACCACATTTGCCTTCCCCGGGTGGTAACGAATCTCAAAGTCGTAATCATTCAATAATTCAATCCACCTACGCTGCCTCATATTCAGTTGTTTCTGATTAAATATGTGTTGAAGACTTTTGTGGTCGGTATATATAATACTTTTGACCCCATATAAGTAGTGCCTCCAAGTCTTTAATGCAAAAACAACCGCGCCTAATTCCAAATCATGCGTCGTATAATTTTGTTCGTGAATCTTCAATTGTCTAGACGCATAAGCAATCACCTTCGTTCGTTGCATTAATACACAACCGAGACCTTGCTTTGATGCATCACAATAAATCACAAAATCATCATTCCCTTCAGGCAATGACAATATAGGTGCCGTAGTTAGCTTTTTCTTCAATAACTGAAACGCTTTCTCTTGTTCATCATTCCATTCAAATTTCTTCCCTTTATGCGTTAATGCAGTCAAGGGTTTTGCTATTCTGGAAAAGTCTTGGATGAACCTTCTGTAGTAACCAGCTAGTCCTAAAAACTGGCGTATGTGTTTCGGAGTTTTCGGGGTTTCCCACTTTTCAACAGTTTCTATCTTTGCCGGATCCACCTTAATACCTTCTTTGTTCACTATGTGACCGAGGAATTGAACTTCTTCCAACCAAAATGCACACTTTGAAAACTTAGCGTACAATTCTTCCTTCCTCAATACTTCTAACACCTTTCTCAAATGTTCACCGTGTTCTTGGTCATTCTTTGAGTAAATAAGTATGTCATCAATGAAAACAATGACAAACTTGTCAAGGTATGGTCCACACACTCGGTTCATAAGGTCCATGAACACAGCTGGTGCATTAGTTAAACTAAACGGCATGACCATAAACTCGTAATGACCGTAACGTGTTCTGAAAGCAGTCTTTGGAATATCATCTTCTTTCACCCGCATTTGATGATACCCGGAACGTAAGTCAATCTTTGAATAAACAGACGAGCCTTGTAGTTGATCAAATAAGTCGTCGATTCTCGGTAGTGGGTAGCGGTTCTTGATGGTAAGTTTGTTCAACTCTCGGTAGTCGATACACAACCTGAATGTACCATCTTTCTTCTTGACAAACAAAACAGGAGCTCCCCACGGTGATGTGCTTGGTCGAATGAAACCACGCTCTAAAAGTTCTTGTAATTGGCTTTGCAGTTCTTTCATCTCGCTGGGTGCGAGTCTGTAAGGAGCACGAGCTATTGGTGCAGCTCCTGGTACAAGATCTATTTGAAATTCAACGGATCGATGTGGGGGTAATCCCGGTAATTCTTTCGGAAATACATCGGGAAATTCTTTTGCAATGGGAACATCATTGATGCTCTTTTCTTCAGTTTGTACTTTCTCGACGTGTGCTAGAACAGCATAGCAACCTTTTCTTATTAGTTTTTGTGCCTTCAAATTACTAATAAGATGTAGCTTCGTGTTGCCCTTTTCTCCGTACACCATTAAGGGTTTTCCTTTTTCTCGTATAATGCGAATTGCATTTTTGTAACAAACGATCTCCGCTTTCACTTCTTTCAACCAGTCCATACCGATTATCACATCAAAACTCCCTAACTCTACTGGTATCAAATCAATCTTAAATGTTTCGCTAACCAGTTTAATTTCTCGATTCCGACATATATTATCTGCTGAAATTAATTTACCATTTGCTAATTCGAGTAAAAATTTACTATCCAACGGCGTCAATGGACAACTTAATTTAGCACAAAAATCTCTACTCATATAGCTTCTATCCGCACCCGAATCAAATAAAACGTAAGCAGATTTATTGTCAATAAGAAACGTACCCGTAACAAGCTCCGGGTCTTCCTGTGCCTCTACCGCATTAATATTGAAAACTCTTCCACGGCCTTGTCCATTCGTGTTCTCCTGGTTCGGGCAATTTCTAATAATGTGGCCTGGTTTTCCACATTTATAACAAACTACATTGGCATAACTTGCTCCGACACTACTTGCTCCACCATTACTCGTTCCGACACCATTTGTTCCTTTCGTTCTATTAACCCCTGGTCCGTAGACCTCACACTTCGCCGCGCTATGACCATTTCTTTTACACTTGTTGCAAAATTTGGTGCAGAACCCCGAGTGATTCTTTTCACACCTTTGGCATAGCTGCTTCTGATTGTTGTTGTTGTTGCGGTTATTATTGTTGTTGGGATGATTGTTGTAGTTGATGTTGTTGTTGTTGTTGTTGGGCCGTTTGTTGTAGTTGCGATTGATGTTGCGATAATTGTTGCGATTATTGTTGTAATTGCTGTTGTTGTTGTATTGGTGATTCTTATCACCGTTTTCCTCCCACTTTCTTTTGACTTGCTTCACATTGGCCTCTTCAGCAGTCTGTTCTTTAATTCTTTCTTCAATCTGGTTCACTAGTTTGTGAGCCATTCTACATGCCTGTTGTATAGAGGCGGGCTCGTGTGAACTTATATCTTCTTGGATTCTTTCCGGTAATCCTTTCACAAATGCGTCGATCTTCTCTTCCTCATCTTCGAATGCTCCCGGACACAATAGGCACAATTCTGTGAATCGTCTTTCGTACGTGGTAATATCAAATCCTTGGGTTCGTAACCCTCTAAGTTCTGTCTTGAGCTTATTGACCTCGGTTCTGGGACGGTACTTCTCGTTCATCAAGTGCTTGAATGCTGACCACGGTAGTGCGTACGCATCATCTTGTCCCACTTGCTCTAGATAGGTATTCCACCATGTTAACGCAGAACCTGTGAAGGTATGCGTAGCGTACTTCACTTTGTCCTCTTCAGTACACTTACTTATGGCAAACACCGATTCAACCTTCTCGGTCCACCGTTTCAATCCGATCGGTCCTTCGGTTCCATCAAATTCCAAAGGTTTGCAGGCAGTGAATTCTTTGTAGGTGCATCCTACACGATTTCCTGTACTGCTAGATCCAAGGTTATTGTTGGTATGTAGCGCAGCCTGTACTGCGGCTATGTTTGAAGCTAGAAAAGTACGGAATTCCTCTTCATTCATATTCACGGTGTGTCGAGTAGTCGGTGCCATTTCCTTCAAAATAGTTAAATGGAACAAGTTAATCATACAGAATATTAAGAGTAGTTAATAGTATTTCGTAGCATAATATGAACTCATTTATAAAAGCTTTTTCTTCATATTAGCATTTTATAAGTTTAAATTCGGGTAGTACCTACCCGTTAAGTTCATACTTAGTAGCTAATATACAATTCAACTACTACCATTATATATGAAAAACTGATTGTAATAATATTTCGCGTTCAAACTTTTATACAATATTTTACAAACTTACAATACCGCTTATTTTACATAAAGCATGAAATATAGCACACAATAACTTTGATACAAGATAGTTGTGAAGACAATTCTAGCTAGTACACAAGTCGTTCGGCAAAGGCAATAAAGACACGTAATTCATACGTCCAGAAACAAGTCATGCATTCTGGTTTTACTAGGACTACTTCCCATCCTTGGTCTTGTGCAACATAACCGTTATGGCCGTTGATAAGACAGTGTGTTGTAACGTCATCAAAGGGATGAGGGTTACGTAATGTCCAACAGTCCCGTAATAATCTAAAAACCTCATTTCTTACCCCAATTACCGACTCCGTCACTTGTGGAAACGTTTTGTTTAATAGTTGTAGCCCGATGTTCTTGTTCTCACTTTGGTGAGAAGCGAACATTACTAATCCGTAAGCATAACATGCTTCTTTATGTTGCATGTTAGCCGCTTTTTCTAAATCACGAAGTCCAATATTCGGATATATTGAGTCAAAATAATTTCTTAACCCGTTGCGTAAAATAGCATTTGGGTTCCCCGCAATATATGCGTCAAAGTAAACACATCGTAACTTATGGGTTTCCCAATGTGATATCCCCCATCTTTCAAACGAAAGTCTCTTATAAACCAAGACATTCTTGGAACGTTCTTCGAATGTCTTACAAACTGATCTCGCCTTAAATAGTTGTGCCGAAGAATTCTGGCCGACTCTAGACAAGATTTCATCAATCATGTCTCCGGGTAGGTCTCTTAAAATATTGGCTTGTCTATCCATTTTGTGTTTTTAAACTGTAAAATAGACAAGAGTTAGTTTCATAAAAAAATTACTTATTAATACAAGCAATTTTTACATATATCATAAAGCATAAGAACACTATATTACATATATTACACCACACGAATACAACTATCTTATTCCGACTCGCTCGTTTCTTCTTCTTCGGTTTTGGTTCGTTTTGCCAAGTTTCTAGGGATATATGATGTTCCCCTAATACGAGCCGTCGTTGTCCACATTGGTTTAGAAAAACCTGGTGGTTTAGAGGTTCCCGGGTCATTGTTACAACTTAAGGACTTCGGGGGTTGACGATACATATAAAGTTCATCGGGGTTGGAATTAGATTTCTCTATTTTTATGCCCTTTCCCTTATTATTTTCTTTTGCCTTTTTAAATTCAGTTGGGGTAATTTCTATAACATCATCGGAATTCTCGTCGGAATCCGATTCATCGGAGAATTGGTAATCCTCCCAATATTTTGCTTCCTTGGTGGAAACACCATTGAACATAATTAACTTTGGTCGGTTGGTTGAGGATTTTCTTTTACTTAACCGTTTTATTATTTCCCCCACCGGTTCTATTTCTTCATCCGGTTCCGATTCTTCTTCCGGTTCCGATTCTTCTTCCGGTTCCGACTCTTCTTCCGGTTCCTCTTCGGGAACTTGTGAATCAGTCCACAAATCATTCCAATTTACATTTGACTCTTCATTATTATTAGGTGAGTCAATGGGACTTGTTCTAGAGGTAGACATCTATCACATAATATCAAACACGTTAACAGATTAATATATCACATAATATTCATATGTTAAAAATATATAGTTTCCAACAAAAATGTTAAGCAATCATTTTTAAAGAAAACACGGTCGAAGTCCAGACTCACTAATGCATCCTAACAAACTCGATAAGACACACTAATGCAAATTTTCTGGTTCTCTAAGACCAACGCTCTGATACCAACTGAAATGTCCCGTTCTTATTGATTAAAAACGTTCCATATTAATTGATTTCGTTGCGAGGTTTTGACCTCTATATGAGACGTTTTTCAAAGACTGCATTCATTTTTAAACAAACCATAACCTTTATTTCATCAATAAAGGTTTAAAAAGCTTTTCGTAGATTATCAAATAATGATAATCTAAAATATCCTGTTTACACACGACCATTACATAATGGTTTACAATACAAATATGTTACAACAAAATAAGTTTCTTGAATGCAGTTTTTACACAATATCATACAAGCATGGACTCCAAATCTTGTCCTTATTTAAGTATGCGACAGCGGAAGCTCTTAATAATCACCTGAGAATAAACATGCTTAAAACGTCAACAAAAATGTTGGTGAGTTATAGGTTTAACCTATATATATCAAATCGTAACAATAGACCACAAGATTTCATATTTCAATACACATCCCATACATAGAGATAAAAATCATTCATATGGTGAACACCTGGTAACCGACAATAACAAGATGCATATATAAGAATATCCCCATCATTCCGGGACACCCTTCGGATATGATATAAATTTCGAAGTACTAAAGCATCCGGTACTTTGGATGGGGTTTGTTAGGCCCAATAGATCTATCTTTAGGATTCGCGTCAATTAGGGTGTCTGTTCCCTAATTCTTAGATTACCAGACTTAATAAAAAGGGGCATATTCGATTTCGATAATTCAACCATAGAATGTAGTTTCACGTACTTGTGTCTATTTTGTAAATCATTTATAAAACCTGCATGTATTCTCATCCCAAAAATATTAGATTTTAAAAGTGGGACTATAACTCACTTTCACAGATTTTTACTTCGTCGGGAAGTAAGACTTGGCCACTGGTTGATTCACGAACCTATAACAATATATACATATATATTAAAGTATGTTCAAAATATATTTACAACACTTTTAATATATTTTGATGTTTTAAGTTTATTAAGTCAGCTGTCCTCGTTAGTAACCTATAACTAGTTGTCCACAGTTAGATGTACAGAAATAAATCGATAAATATTATCTTGAATCAATCCACGACCCAGTGTATACGTATCTCAGTATTGATCACAACTCAAACTATATATATTTTGGAATCAACCTCAACCCTGTATAGCTAACTCCAACATTCACATATAGAGTGTCTATGGTTGTTCCGAAATATATATAGATGTGTCGACATGATAGGTCGAAACATTGTATACGTGTCTATGGTATCTCAAGATTACATAATATACAATACAAGTTGATTAAGTTATGGTTGGAATAGATTTGTTACCAATTTTCACGTAGCTAAAATGAGAAAAATTATCCAATCTTGTTTTACCCATAACTTCTTCATTTTAAATCCGTTTTGAGTGAATCAAATTGCTATGATTTCATATTGAACTCTATTTTATGAATCTAAACAGAAAAAGTATAGGTTTATAGTCGGAAAAATAAGTTACAAGTCGTTTTTGTAAAGGTAGTCATTTCAGTCGAAAGAACGACGTCTAGATGACCATTTTAGAAAACATACTTCCACTTTGAGTTTAACCATAATTTTTGGATATAGTTTCATGTTCATAATAAAAATCATTTTCTCAGAATAAAAACTTTTAAATCAAAGTTTATCATAGTTTTTAATTAACTAACCCAAAACAGCCCGCGGTGTTACTACGACGGCGTAAATCCGGTTTTACGGTGTTTTTCGTGTTTCCAGGTTTTAAATCATTAAGTTAGCATATCATATAGATATAGAACATGTGTTTAGTTGATTTTAAAAGTCAAGTTAGAAGGATTAACTTTTGTTTGCGAACAAGTTTAGAATTAACTAAACTATGTTCTAGTGATTACAAGTTTAAACCTTCGAATAAGATAGCTTTATATGTATGAATCGAATGATGTTATGAACATCATTACTACCTTAATTTCCTTGGATAAACCTACTGGAAAAGAGAAAAATGGATCTAGCTTCAATGGATCCTTGGATGGCTCGAAGTTCTTGAAGCAAAATCATGACACGAAAACAAGTTCAAGTAAGATCATCACTTGAAATAAGATTGTTATAGTTATAGAAATTGAACCAAAGTTTGAATATGATTATTACCTTGTATTAGAATGATAACCTACTGTAAGAAACAAAGATTTCTTGAGGTTGGATGATCACCTTACAAGATTGGAAGTGAGCTAGCAAACTTGAAAGTATTCTTGATTTTATGAAACTAGAACTTTTGGAATTTATGAAGAACACTTAGAACTTGAAGATAGAACTTGAGAGAGATCAATTAGATGAAGAAAATTGAAGAATGAAAGTGTTTGTAGGTGTTTTTGGTCGTTGGTGTATGGATTAGATATAAAGGATATGTAATTTTGTTTTCATGTAAATAAGTCATGAATGATTACTCATATTTTTGTAATTTTATGAGATATTTCATGCTAGTTGCCAAATGATGGTTCCCACATGTGTTAGGTGACTCACATGGGCTGCTAAGAGCTGATCATTGGAGTGTATATACCAATAGTACATACATCTAAAAGCTGTGTATTGTACGAGTACGAATACGGGTGCATACGAGTAGAATTGTTGATGAAACTGAACGAGGATGTAATTGTAAGCATTTTTGTTAAGTAGAAGTATTTTGATAAGTGTATTGAAGTCTTTCAAAAGTGTATAAATACATATTAAAACACTACATGTATATACATTTTAACTGAGTCGTTAAGTCATCGTTAGTCGTTACATGTAAGTGTTGTTTTGAAACCTTTAGGCTAACGATCTTGTTAAATGTTGTTAACCCAATGTTTATAATATCAAATGAGATTTTAAATTATTATATTATCATGATATTATCATGTATGAATATCTCTTAATATGATATATATACATTAAATGTCTTTACAACGATAATCGTTACATATATGTCTCGTTTAAAAATCATTAAGTTAGTAGTCTTGTTTTTACATATGTAGTTCATTGTTAATATACTTTATGATATGTTTTCTTATCATAGTATCATGTTAACTATATATATATATCCATATATATGTCATCATATAGTTTTTACAAGTTTTAACGTTCGTGAATCACCGATCAACTTGGGTGGTCAATTGTCTATATGAAACATATTTCAATTAATCAAGTCTTAACAAGTTTGATTGCTTAACATGTTGGAAACATTTAATCATGTAAATATCAATCTCAATTAATATATATAAACATGGAAAAGTTCGGGTCACTACAGGGGCTCCGCGACTCGCGGCATTTTTGCCTTCAAACTCCGCGAGTCGCAGAGTTTACTTTTACAGCTCCCCCATGTTTGGAGTCTTTCTTGCCGATGATTTATTTTATATATATAATATATATATATAATTACTATAATTAATTATATATTATATTATATTTATATACATAGTTAACTTGTAATTTTTAGTCCGTTGCGTCGAGTGTTAGGAGTTGACTCTGGTCCCGGTTCTGGATTTTCGAACGTCCTTGCGTACAATTTAATATCTTGTACTTTGCGTTTTGAATCTTGTACTCTTGTAATTTCGAGACGTTTCTTATCAATAATTGGAACCTCTTTGATTGTCTTTTGTACTTTTGAGCTTTTTGGTCGTTTGCGTCTTCAATTCGTCGAATCTGTCTTTTGTCTTCACCTTTTATTATTTAAACGAATATCACTTGTAAATAGAACAATTGCAACTAAAAGCTTGTCTTTCTTGAGGAATAATGCTATGAAATATATGTTCGTTTTTAGCATTATCAACGGTTGTGTACACCTCACAAATAGGTCATACCTTTTAAAGCTGGCTGTTGTATACCAAAATTGAAGTACTAAAGTAGTTCAAATTATCTAACTGGGGCTTGTCAAGGCCCATAGATCTATCTTTAGGATTCGCATCAATTAGTGGATGAAATTTCCTGTTCATATTGATTATAAACGTTCCATATTAATTGATTTCGTTGCGAGATTTTGACCTCTATATGAGACGTTTTTCAAAGACTGCATTCGTTTTTAAAACAAACCATAAACTTTATTTTATCGACAAGGTTAAAAAGACACCACCTAGATTATCCAGAAATGATAATCTAAAAATATCACACTTACACACTACCAATACATATTGGTTTACAATATTAATATGTTACAACAAAGTTAATCTCGAATGCAGTTTTAAACAATATTATACAAGCATGCTGACACCAAATTTTGTCCATATTTTAGCATGCAACAGCGGAAGCTCTTAATAATCACCTGAGAATAAACATGCTTTAAACGTCAACAAAAATGTTGGTGAGTTATAGGTTTAACCTATATATTTATCAAATCGTAATAATAGACCACAAGATTTCATATTTCAATATACATCCCATACATAGAGATAAAAATCATTCATATGGTGAACACCTGGTAATCGACATTAACAAGATGCATATAAGAATATCCCCTATCATTCCGGGAAATCCTTCGGACATGATAAAAACGAATTTCGAAGTACTAAAGCATCCGGTACTTTGGATGGGGTTCGTTACGCCCAGTAGATCTATCTTTAGGATTCGCGTCAATTAGTAGATCGGTTTACTAATTCCTAGGCTATCAAGCAAAAAGGGGCATATTCGGCTTCGATCATTCACCCATATAATTTAGTTTCATTTACTTGTGTCTATTTCATAAAACATTTATAAAACTGCATGTATTCTCATCCCAAAATATTAGATTTTATAAGTGGGACTATAACTCACTTTCACAGATTTTTACTTCATCGGGAAGTAAGACTTGGCCACTGGTCGATTCACGAACCTATAACAAATATGTACATATATATCAAAGTATGTTCAAAATATATTTACAACATTTTTATTACGTTTTAATGATTTGAGTTTATTAAGTCAGCTGTCCTCGTTAGTAACCTACTACTAGTTGTTCATAGTTCGATGTACAGAAATAAATTGATATATATTATCTTGAATCAATCCACGACCCAGTGTATACACGTCTCAGGCTAGATCACAACTCAAAGTATATATAGTTTTGGAATCAACCTCAACCCTGTATAGCTAACTCAAACATTACTGCATATAGAGTGTCTTTGGTTGTTCCAAATAATATATATACTTGGGTCGATATGATATGTCAATGAAGGTATTTCTTATGCCATAGAGACATATTAAATTAATGTGGCTAACATGTTATGATCCAAGTCGGGTCATACCCAATAACAAGCTTACCGACACCTTATACGTATTTAATCTTAACGATTGGTTCGTTAAATAAATACGCGACACTTGGATTTTAGAAAATCGGGTTTCTATAATATTATCACTTGGGAAAAATTATTTGGATAATTTATATTTAATTATTTATAGGTTTAAATAATTATGTTGTGTTATATTTTATAAAATGGTTTATAAAATAAAAGTAACTTAACAAATGCATTATATTTATAACAAGTTTTATTTAACTTATAACAAGTTTTATAAATCTTATTATATACTTAAGTAATGGGCAGTTTTTGGGACTCCAAGGACTTCACCCATGCTTATTCTTTTATGCTTTCAATAACACAATCCCATAGGTTCATGCTAGACCATTTAACCAAGAAATATTGACTCAAAATATGACTTGAAATGTTGAAAAACTCTCCCGTTTATTGCTGCTGTATGCCGAACTGTTTAAGGCAGAAAAAAGAGAGGCTCTTGCTTGGTTAACTAGTGTTTCAAGTGTCTAATTAAATCCTAACCAAAGGCTAGGTGTTGGTGCAAAAGCTTGGGGTATTTCTCCTTGAGGTTTCATCATTTTGAAGCTCCATTCATCATCATCATCTTCATCATTTACTAGCAAGATTGGAGTAGGTATAATCTCTTTACTTACTTGTAGTTTGTAAGTATATATCACAACTTCATCCTAATTGGGATTTAACTTTAATTGGTTAAAGATTAACAAGTTCTAAATGCTAATACTTACATGCTTCCGCTTTAATTTGATTCTTAAAATGTTTTAAGTATTATGAAACATGTTAAATCCCAACAATGGTATCTAGAGCCGAAGTTGTTGAAATATGCTTCCAGATGATTTATCAAACCCACTATATTTTTGCATTTTATGAACATGCATGATAGTAGAATGCAAAAATTTTCACGTTTGGGTGGGGTCCTTATTTTGGCCAAATTTTGGAATCTTAAAAATGGGTTTTGAGCTCTTCTATTTGGTTCATATTTGGTTGTATCTTGTTGTTCACAATCTAGCCAAGACCTTGTGTTTGAATGGATATTTATTTGGTTGATTTATTATTTTGATATGGTTGTAATATTCATTCAATTTGGTTTGTAAAATTAATTATTCATTTGGTATGTAATATTAATTTTGGTTATGCAATTTATTTTATATTTGGTATGTAAAATAAATTAGGTTGTATTTTCATTTTTTAGAAAAATGTAATAGGATATATTTTGTAAAAATGAAGATGCAAGATGATGACTTGAAGAACACAAGAAGGAGCATTTGGATGCAAGATTAAGTGGAAGATTTAAAATCTTCTACTTTGTGTTATAACCCCTTAACCGGTGACATTTGTTTTCGGCTAAACAAATGTCTACCAAAATGGCTTGATTGTGAACACATTAGTTTTGCATGCATGGTTGTATATTGTGTTTGTATGATTACTACAAGTTAATCACAAGTTAACAACAAGCAAAATGACAATTTAATTGGTTAAATTACACATTATTAATGACATGCAAAACGACGATTTAATTAGTTAAATTAAAAATGGCAAAAGGATTATAATAAATGGTTATTGAATCACATATATAAAATGGTTTATATCAAGTAATTGACTAAATTACAAGACATGAAAATGGTTTTTCATAAGTACCATACACTAAATGCATGTTGGTGTATGGCATAAAAGTTTTCTTAAACTAGAAATTATGGAAACTTAAAATCATTTTAATTGACAAGGCAAACAAGTTAAAACGCCATCCTTTTATGTGACACTTAAAAATATTAGGAAACTCATAATGGGATAAAGGTCACCTAACCGTTATGAGAAAACTAATATGATTAAGGTGAATTTCGCACACTTGTGGGATAAAGGTCACCTAACCACTTGTATGTTAAATTTACACGTTTACACAAGTAGGACGACTTGATTTGGGAATCATGAACTTAGGGTCACCGAAGCATGAGGAACAAATAGGCGTTGATGGGATAAATATGCCATACAAAAGGATTGCATGATCCCATAACTTAGAAGTTGCAAAAGGATTGCAATTTTCATACAATGACTACCTAGCTAAATCAAATGACGGGATAAAGGTCACCTAACCGAAATGTGGTTTACCGTTGGATTCTAAAATTTAATAAATATCAATTGGATTTAAAGGGTATTGATTGTTAAATTAAAATTAATACTTAAACAACTTTGTTAAATTTTGTAGATGGCCGCCAATAACAACAACATTCCAAACGCACCAATCAACTTTAACAACCTATCGTTGAGGTCAATCCTCGAAAAGGAAAAACTCAACCATACGAACTTCATGGATTGGTTCTGCAATCTAAGAATTATCCTCAAACTAGAGGATAGGGCGTATGTGTTGGAAGACCCCATTCCCGATCAACCGGACGAGGATGATACGGAAGGCATGGCTTATTGGGAGAAATATTGCACCGATTCGGTGCAAGTTTCTTGCCTCATGCTTGGGACTATGATACCCGAACTCCAAAAGGACTTCGAGCATCATAGTGCATATGACATGATCACACAGTTGAAGGAGATGTTCCTTCAACAAGCTCGTGTCGAGCGCTTTGAAACGGTCCGAGCGCTTCATGTATGTCGGATGGACGACTCCCAATCAGTTTCATCTTATGTCCTTAAGATGAAAAACCTAATTGATCGAGCGAACCATCTAAACTGCAATGTGTCTAATGAATTAGCCACGGACCTTATCCTAAATTCCTTGTGAAAGAGGTTTGACACATTTGTAATGAATTACAACATGAATGGATGGGATAAGTGTAGTGACCCGAACTTTTCCATGTTTATATATATTAATTGAGATTGATATTTACATGATTAAATGTTTCTAACATGTTAAGCAATCAAACTTGTTAAGACTTGATTAATTGAAATATGTTTCATATAGACAATTGACCACCCAAGTTGACCGGCGATTCACGAACGTTAAAACTTGTAAAAACGACATGACGATATATATATATGGATATACATATGGTTAACATGAGATTATGATAAGTAAGTATCTCCATAAGTATATTAACAATGAGTTATATACATAAAAACAAGACTACTAACTTAAGGATTTCGAAACGAGACATATATGTAACGATTATCGTTGTAATGACATTTAAATGTATATATATCATATTAAGATATATTAATATATCATAATATCATGATAATATAATAATTTAACATCTCATTAGATATAATAAACAATGGGTTAACAACATTAATTGAGATCGTTAACTTAAAGGTTTCGAAACAACACTTACATGTAACGACTAACGATGACTTAACGACTCTGTTAAAATGTATATACATGTAGTGTATTTAGATGTATTAAAATACTTTTGGAAGACTTCAAGACATATATCAAAACACTCATACTTAACGAAAATGGTTACAGTTACTTTCCCATTCTTTTCTTTCATCAAGAATTCTAGTCGTATTTTTACCCGTATTATACACAGCTTCAAAATGTACTTACTATGGGTATATACCAATAGGAACTAGCATGGGATTCCACTCTTGATTATGTCATGTATGACTAATCAATTTTAACTTCTACCATGAGCTAGTCAACTAACTAGAACTCCTTTTAACCCCACTCACCACTCACCAATTACCACTCATCATTCACTCCATTTCACTTCCAATTCTCTTTCTAATTCTCTCTCAACACACCCACACTATTATGAACGTATTTTTCTAGTAGTTAATCATCATCTTCATCAAAAATCACTTCAAGAATCAAGCTATAATCATCATAGGAAGAACACTTCAAGAACACTTCAAAAATCCCTTCAAGTTTACTAATTTACTTCCAAGCTTTCTAATCCATTCCAAGTAATCATCTAAGATCAAGAAACCTTTGTTATATATAGTAGGTTATCTTTCTTATTCAAGGTAATATTCATATTCAAACTTTGATTCAATTTCTATAACTATAAACTATCTTAATTCGAGTAAAAATCTTACTTGAACTTGTTTTTGTGTCATGATCCTACTTCAAGAACTTTCAAGCCATCCAAGATCCTTTGAAGCTAGATCATTTCTTGTCACTTCCAGTAGGTTTACCTACTAAACTTGAGGTAGTAATGATGTTCATAACATCATTCAATTCATATATATAAAACTATCTTATTCGAAGGTTTAAACTCGTAATCACTAGAACATAGTTTAGTTAATTCTAAACTTGTTCGCAAACAAAAGTTAATCCTTCTAACTTGACTTTTAAAATTAACTAAACACATTTTCTATATCTATATGATATGCTAACTTAATGATTTAAAACCTGGAAACGCGAAAAACACCATAAAACCGGATTTACGCCGTCGTAGCAACACCGCGGGCTGTTTTGGGTTAGTTAATTAAAAACTATGATAAACTTTGATTTAAAAGTTGTTATTCTGAGAAAATGATTTTTGTTATGAACATGAAACTATATCCAAAAATTATGGTTAAACTCAAAGTGGAAGTATGTTTTCTAAAATGGTCATCGAGACGTCGTTCTTTCGACTGAAATGACTACCTTTACAAAAACGACTTGTAACTTATTTTTCTTACTACAAACCTATACTTTTTCTGTTTATATTCATAAAATATAGTTCAATATGAAACCATATCAATTTGATTCACTCAAAACGGATTTAAAATGAAGAAGTTATGGGTAAAACAAGATTGGATAATTTTTCTCATTTTAGCAACGTGAAAATTGGTAACAAATCTATTCCAACCATAGCTTAATCAACTTGTATTGTATATTATGTAATCTTGAGATACCATAGACACGTATACAATGTTTTGACCTATCATGACGACACATCTATATATATTTCGGAACAACCATAGACACTCTATATGTGAATGTTGGAGTTAGCTATACAGGGTTGAGGTTGATTCCAAAATATATATAGTTTGAGTTGTGATCAATACTGAGATACGTATACACTGGGTCGTGGATTGATTCAAGATAATATTTATCGATTTATTTCTGTACATCTAACTGTGGACAACTAGTTGTAGGTTACTAACGAGGACAGCTGACTTAATAAACTTAAAACATCAAAATATATTAAAAGTGTTGTAAATATATTTTGAACATACTTTAATATACATGTATATATTGTTATAGGTTCGTGAATCAACAGTGGCCAAGTCTTACTTCTCGACGAAGTAAAAATCCGTGAAAGTGAGTTATAGTCCCACTTTTAAAATCTAATATTTTTGGGATGAGAATACATGGAGGTTTTATAAATGATTTACAAAATAGACACAAGTACGTGAAACTACATTCTATGGTTGAATTATCGAAATCGAATATGCCCCTTTTTATTAAGTCTGGTAATCTAAGAATTAGGGAACATACACCCTAATTGACGCGAATTCTAAAGATAGATCTATTGGGCCTAACAAACCCCATCCAAAGTACCGGATGCTTTAGTACTTCGAAATTTATATCATATCCGAAGGGTATCCAGGAATGATGGGGATATTCTTATATATGCATCTTGTTAATGTCGGTTACCAGGTGTTCACCATATGAATGATTTTTATCTCTATGTATGGGATGTGTATTGAAATATGAAATCTTGTGGTCTATTGTTACGATTTGATATATATAGGTTAAACCTATAACTCACCAACATTTTTGTTGACGTTTAAAGCATGTTTATTCTCAAGTGAATATTAAGAGCTTCCGCTGTTGCATACTAAAATAAGAACAAGATTTGGAGTCCATGTTTGTATGATATAGTGTAAAAACTGCAATCAAGAAACTGATTTCGATGTAACATATTTGTATTGTAAACCATTATGTAATGGTCGTGTGTAAACAGGATATTTTAGATTATCATTATTTGATAATCTACGTAAAGCTTTTTAAACCTTTATTTATGAAATAAAGGTTATGGTTTGTTTTAAAAATGAATGTAGTCTTTGAAAAACGTCTCATATAGAGGTCAAAACCTCGCAACGAAATCAATTAATATGGAACGTTTTTAATCAATAAGAACGGGACATTTCAGTTGGTATCCGAGCGTTAGTCTTAGAGAACCAGAATTTTGCATTAGTGTGTCTTATCGAGTTTGTTAGGATGCATTAGTGAGTCTGGACTTCGACCGTGTTTACTTGAAAAATGATTGCTTAACAAATTTTGTTGAAAACTATATATTTTTAACATGTGAATATTATGTGATATATTAATCTCTTAACGCGTTTGATATTATGTGATAGATGTCTACCTCTAGAACAAGTCCCATTGACTCACCTAATAATAATGAAGAGTCAAATGTAAATTGGAATGATTCGTGGACTGATTCACAAGTTCCCGAAGAGGAACCGGAAGAAGAGTCGGAACCAGAAGAAGAATCGGAACCGGATGAAGAAATAGAACCGGTGGGGGAAATAATAAAACGGTTAAGTAAAAGAAAATCCTCAACCAACCGACCAAGGTTAATTATGGTCAATGGTGTTTTCGCCAAGGAAGCAAAATATTGGGAGGATTACCAATTCTCCGATGAATCGGATTCCGACGAGAATTCCGATGATGTTATAGAAATTACCCCAACTGAATTTAAAAAGGCAAAAGAAAATAATAAGGGAAAGGGCATAAAAATACAGAAATCTAATTCCAACCCCGATGAACTTTATATGTATCGTCAACACCCGAAGTCCTTAAGTTGTAACAATGACCCGGGAACCTCTAAACCACCAGGTTTTTCTAAACCAATGTGGAAAATTACGGCTCGTATTAGGGGAACATCATATATCCCTAGAAACTTGGCAAAACGAACCAAAACCGAAGAAGAAGAAACAAGCGAGTCGGAATAAGATAGTTGTATTCGTGTGGTGTAATATATGTAATATAGTGTGCTTATGCTTTATGATATATGTAAAAATTGCTTGTATTAATAAGTATTTTTTTTTATGAATCTAACTCTTGTCTATTTTACAGTATAAAAACACAAAATGGATAGACAACCCAATATTTTAAGAGACCTACCCGGAGACATGATTGATGAAATCTTGTCTAGAGTCGGTCAGAATTCTTCGGCACAACTATTTAAGGCGAGATCAGTTTGTAAGACATTCGAAGAACGTTCCAAGAATGCCTTGGTTTATAAAAGGCTTTCGTTCGAAAGATGGGGGATATCACATTGGGAAATCCATAAGTTACGATGTGTTTACTTTGACGCATATATTGCGGGGAACCCAAATGCTATTTTACGCAATGAGTTAAGAAATTATTTTGACTCAATATATCCGAATATTGGACTTCGTGATTTAGAAAAAGCGGCTAACATGCAACATAAAGAAGCATGTTATGCTTACGAATTAGTAATGTTCGCTTCTCACCAAAGTGAGAACAAGAACATCGGGCTACAACTATTAAACAAAACGTTCCCACAAGTGACGGAGTCGGTAATTGGGGTAAGAAATGAGGTTTTTAGATTGTTACGGGACTGTTGGACATTACGTAACCCTCGTCCCTTTGACGACGTTACAACACGCTGTCTTATCAACGGCCATAACGGTTATGTTCCACAAGACCAAGGATGGGAAGTAGTCCTAGTAAAACCAGAATGCATGACTTGTTTCTGGACGTATGAATTACGTGTCTTTATTGCCTTTGCTGAACGACTTGTGTACTAGCTAGAATTATCTTCACAACTATCTTGTATCAAAGTTATTGTGTGCTATATTTCATGCTTTATGTAAAATAAGCGGTATTGTAAGTTTGTAAAATATTGTATAAAAGTTTGAACGCGAAATATTATTTTAATCAGTTTTTCATATAGAATTGTAGTAGTTGAATGGTATATTAGCTATTAAGTATGAACTTAACGGGTAGGTACTACCCGAATTTAAACTTATAAAACGCTAATATGAAGAAAAAGCTTTTATAAATGAGTTCATATTATGCTACGAAATACTATTAACTACTCTTAATATTCTGTATGATTAACTTATTCCATTTGACTATTTTGAAGGAAATGGCACCGACTACTCGACACACCGTGAATATGAATGAAGAGGAATTCCGTACTTTTCTAGCTTCAAACATAGCCGCAGTACAGGCTGCGCTACATACCAACAATAACCTTGGATCTAGCACTACAGGAAATCGTGTAGGATGCACCTACAAAGAATTCACTGCCTGCAAACCTTTGGAATTTGATGGAACCGAAGGACCGATCGGATTGAAACGGTGGACCGAGAAGGTCGAATCGGTATTTGCCATAAGTAAGTGTACTGAAGAGGACAAAGTGAAGTACGCTACGCATACCTTCACAGGTTCTGCGTTAACATGGTGGAATACCTATCTAGAGCAAGTGGGACAAGACGATGCGTACACACTACCGTGGTCAGCATTCAAGCACTTGATGAACGAGAAGTACCATCCCAGAACCGAGGTCAATAAGCTCAAGACAGAACTTAGAGGGTTACGAACCCAAGGATTTGATATTACCACGTACGAAAGACGATTCACATAATTGTGCCTATTGTGTCCGGGAGCATTTGAAGATGAGGAAGAGAAGATCGACGCGTTTGTGAAAGGATTACCGGAAAGAATCCAAGAAGATATAAGTTCACACGAGCCCGTCTCCATACAACAGGCATGTAGAATGGCTCACAAACTAGTGAACCAGATTGAAGAAAGAATTAAAGAACAGACTGCTGAAGAGGCCAATGTGAAGCAAGTCAAAAGAAAGTGGGAGGAAAACGGTGATAAGAATCACCAATACAACAACAACAATTACAACAATAATCGCAACAATTATCCCAACAATCGCAACATCAATCGCAACTACAACAAACGTCCCAACAACAACAACAACAACAACAACAACAACAACAACAACAGCAACAGCAACTACAACAATTATCCCAACAACAATAATAACTGCAACAACAACAACAATCAGAAGCAGCTATGCCAAAGGTGTGAAAAGTATCACTCGGGGTTCTGCACCAAATTTTGCAACAAGTGTAAAAGAAATGGTCATGGCGCGGCGAAGTGTGAGGTCTACGGACCAGGGGTTAATAGAACGAAAGGAACAAATGGTGTTGGAACGAGTAATGGCAGAGCAAGTAGTGTCGGAGCTAATTATGCCAATGTAGTTTGTTATAAATATGGAAAACCGGGCCACATTATTAGAAATTGCCCGAACCAAGAGAACACGAATGGACAAGGCCGCAGAAGAGTTTTCAATATTAATGCGGCAGAGGCACAAGAAGACCCGGAGCTTATTACGGGTACGTTTCTTATTGACAATAAATCTGCTTACGTTTTATTTGATTCGGGTGCGGATAGAAGCTATATGAGTAGAGATTTTTGTGCTAAATTAAGTTGTCCATTGACGCCTTTGGATAGTAAATTTTTACTCGAATTAGCAAATGGTAAATTAATTTCAGCAGATAATATATGTCGGAATCGAGAAATTAAACTGGTTAGCGAAATATTTAAGATTGATTTGATACCAGTAGAGTTAGGGAGTTTTGATGTGATAATCGGTATGAACTGGTTGAAAGAAGTGAAAGCAGAGATCGTTTGTTACAAAAATGCAATTCGCATTATACGAGAAAAAGGAAAACCCTTAATGGTGTACGGAGAAAAGGGCAACACGAAGCTACATCTTATTAATAATTTGAAGGCACAAAAACTAATAAGAAAAGGTTGCTATGCTGTTCTAGCACACGTCGAGAAAGTACAAACTGAAGAAAAGAGCATCAATGATGTTCCCATTGCAAAAGAATTTCCCGATGTATTTCCGAAAGAATTACCGGGATTACCCCCACATCGATCCGTTGAATTTCAAATAGATCTTGTACCAGGAGCTGCACCAATAGCTCGTGCTCCTTACAGACTCGCACCCAGCGAGATGAAAGAACTGCAAAGCCAATTACAAGAACTTTTAGAGTGTGGTTTCATTCGACCAAGCACATCACCGTGGGGAGCTCCTGTTTTGTTTGTCAAGAAGAAAGATGGTACATTCAGGTTGTGTATCGACTACCGAGAGTTGAACAAACTTACCATCAAGAACCGCTACCCACTACCGAGAATCGACGACTTATTTGATCAACTACAAGGCTCGTCTGTTTATTCAAAGATTGACTTACGTTCCGGGTATCATCAAATGCGGGTGAAAGAAGATGATATTCCAAAGACTGCTTTCAGAACACGTTACGGTCATTACGAGTTTATGGTCATGCCGTTTGGTTTAACTAATGCACCAGCTGTGTTCATGGACCTTATGAACCGAGTGTGTGGACCATACCTTGACAAGTTTGTCATTGTTTTCATTGATGACATACTTATTTACTCAAAGAATGACCAAGAACACGGTGAACATTTGAGAAAGGTGTTAGAAGTATTAAGGAAGGAAGAATTGTACGCTAAGTTTTCAAAGTGTGCATTTTGGTTGGAAAAAGTTCAATTCCTCGGTCACATAGTGAACAAAGAAGGTATTAAGGTGGGTCCGGCAAAGATAGAAACTGTTGAAAAGTGGGAAACCCCGAAAACTCCGAAACACATACGCCAATTTTTAGGACTAGCTGGTTACTACAGAAGGTTCATCCAAGACTTTTCCAGAATAGCAAAACCCTTGACTGCATTAACGCATAAAGGGAAGAAATTTGAATGGAATGATGAACAAGAGAAAGCGTTTCAGTTATTGAAGAAAAAGCTAACTACGGCACCTATATTGTCATTGCCTGAAGGGAATGATGATTTTGTGATTTATTGTGACGCATCAAAGCAAGGTCTCGGTTGTGTATTAATGCAACGAACGAAGGTGATTGCTTATGCGTCTAGACAATTGAAGATTCACGAACAAAATTATACGATGCATGATTTGGAATTAGGCGCGGTTGTTTTTGCATTAAAGACTTGGAGGCACTACTTATATGGGGTCAAAAGTATTATATATACCGACCACAAAAGTCTTCAACACATATTTAATCAGAAACAACTGAATATGAGGCAGCGTAGGTGGATTGAATTATTGAATGATTACGACTTTGAGATTCGTTACCATCCGGGGAAGGCAAATGTGGTAGCCGATGCCTTGAGCAGGAAGGACAGAGAACCCATTCGAGTAAAATCTATGAATATAATGATTCATAATAACATTACTACTCAAATAAAGGAGGCGCAACAAGGAGTTTTAAAAGAGGGAAATTTAAAGGATGAAATACCCAAAGGGTCGGAGAAGCATCTTAATATTCGGGAAGACGGAACCCGGTATAGGGCTGAAAGGATTTGGGTACCAAAATTTGGAGATATGAGAGAAATGCTACTTAGAGAAGCTCATAAAACCAGATACTCAATACATCCTGGAACGGGGAAGATGTACAAGGATCTCAAGAAACATTTTTGGTGGCCGGGTATGAAAGCCGATGTTGCTAAATACGTAGGAGAATGTTTGACGTGTTCTAAGGTTAAAGCTGAGCATCAGAAACCATCAGGTCTACTTCAACAACCCGAAATCCTGAAATGGAAATGGGAAAACATTACCATGGATTTCATCACTAAATTGCCAAGGACTGCAAGTGGTTTTGATACTATTTGGGTAATAGTTGATCGTCTCACCAAATCAGCACACTTCCTGCCAATAAGAGAAGATGACAAGATGGAGAAGTTAGCACGACTGTATTTGAAGGAAGTCGTCTCCAGACATGGAATACCAATCTCTATTATCTCTTATAGGGATGGCAGATTTATTTCAAGATTCTGGCAGACATTGCAGCAAGCATTAGGAACTCGTCTAGACATGAGTACTGCCTATCATCCACAAACTGATGGGCAGAGCGAAAGGACTATACAAACACTTGAAGACATGCTACGAGCATGTGTTATTAATTTCGGAAACAGTTGGGATCGACATCTACCGTTAGCAGAATTTTCCTACAACAACAGCTACCATTCAAGCATTGAGATGGCGCCGTTTGAAGAACTTTATGGTAGAAAGTGCAGGTCTCCGATTTGTTGGAGTGAAGTGGGGGATAGACAGATTACGGGTCCGGAGATTATATAAGAAACTACCGAGAAGATCATCCAAATTCAACAACGGTTGAAAACCGCCCAAAGTCGACAAAAGAGCTACGCTGACATTAAAAGAAAAGATATAGAATTTGAAATTAGAGAGATGGTCATGCTTAAAGTTGCACCTTGGAAAGGCGTTGTTCGATTTGGTAAACGAGGGAAATTAAATCCAAGGTATATTGGACCATTCAAGATTATTGATCGTGTCGGACCAGTAGCTTACCGACTTGAGTTACCTCAACAACTCGCGGCTGTATATAACACTTTTCACGTCTCGAATTTGAAGAAATTTTTTGCTAAAGAAGATCTCACTATTCCATTAGATGAAATCCAAATCAACGAAAAACTCCAATTCATCGAAGAACCCGTCGAAATAATGGATCGTGAGGTTAAAAGACTTAAGCAAAACAAGATACCAATTGTTAAGGTTCGATGGAATGCTCGTAGAGGACCCGAGTTCACCTGGGAGCATGAAGATCAGATGAAGAAGAAATACCCGCATCTATTTCCAGAAGATTCGTCAACACCTTCAACAGCTTAAAATTTCGGGACGAAATTTATTTAACGGGTTGGTACTGTAGTGACCCGAACTTTTCCATGTTTATATATATTAATTGAGATTGATATTTACATGATTAAATGTTTCCAACATGTTAAGCAATCAAACTTGTTAAGACTTGATTAATTGAAATATGTTTCATATAGACAATTGACCACCCAAGTTGACCGGCGATTCACGAACGTTAAAACTTGTAAAAACGACATGACGATATATATATGGATATACATATGGTTAACATGAGATTATGATAAGTAAGTATCTCCATAAGTATATTAACAATGAGTTATATACATATAAACAAGACTACTAACTTAAGGATTTCGAAACGAGACATATATGTAACGATTATCGTTGTAACGTCATTTAAATGTATATATATCATATTAAGATATATTAATATATCATAATATCATGATAATATAATAATTTAACATCTCATTAGATATAATAAACAATGGGTTAACAACATTAATTGAGATCGTTAACTTAAAGGTTTCAAAACAACACTTACATGTAACGACTAACGATGACTTAACGACTCAATTAAAATGTATATACATGTAGTGTATTTAGATGTATTAAAATACTTTTGGAAGACTTCAAGACATATATCAAAACACTCATACTTAACGAAAATGGTTACAGTTACTTTCCCATTCTTTTCTTTCATCAAGAATTCTAGTCGTATTTTTACCCGTATTATACACAGCTTCAAAACGTACTTACTATGGGTATATACCAATAGGAACTAGCATGGGATTCCACTCTTGATTATGTCATGTATGACTAATCAATTTTAACTTCTACCATGAGCTAGTCAACTAACTAGAACTCCTTTTAACCCCACTCACCACTCACCAGTTACCACTCATCATTCACTCCATTTCACTTCCAATTCTCTTTCTAATTCTCTCTCAACACACCCACACTATTATGAACGTATTTTTCCAGTAGTTAATCATCATCTTCATCAAAAATTACTTCAAGAATCAAGCTATAATCATCATAGGAAGAACACTTCAAGAACACTTCAAAAATCCCTTCAAGTTTACTAATTTACTTCCAAGCTTTCTAATCCATTCCAAGTAATCATCTAAGATCAAGAAACCTTTGTTATATATAGTAGGTTATCTTTCTTATTCAAGGTAATATTCATATTCAAACTTTGATTCAATTTCTATAACTATAAACTATCTTAATTCGAGTAAAAATCTTACTTGAACTTGTTTTTGTGTCATGATCCTACTTCAAGAACTTTCAAGCCATCCAATATCCTTTGAAGCTAGATCATTTCTTGTCACTTCCAGTAGGTTTACCTACTAAACTTGAGGTAGTAATGATGTTCATAACATCATTCGATTCATATATATAAAACTATCTTATTCGAAGGTTTAAACTCGTAATCACTAGAACATAGTTTAGTTAATTCTAAACTTGTTCGCAAACAAAAGTTAATCCTTCTAACTTGACTTTTAAAATTAACGAAACACATGTTCTATATCTATATGATATGCTAACTTAATGATTTAAAACCTGGAAACACGAAAAACACCGTAAAACCGGATTTACGCCGTCGTAGCAACACCGCGGGCTGTTTTGAGTTAGTTAATTAAAAACTATGATAAACTTTGATTTAAAAGTTGTTATTCTGAGAAAATGATTTTTATTATGAACATGAAACTATATCCAAAAATTATGGTTAAACTCAAAGTGGAAGTATGTTTTCTAAAATGGTCATCTAGACGTCGTTCTTTCGACTGAAATGACTACCTTTACAAAAATGACTTGTAACTTATTTTTCCGACTATAAACCTATACTTTTTCTGTTTAGATTCATAAAATAGAGTTCAATATGAAACCATAGAAATTTGATTCACTCAAAACGGATTTAAAATGAAGAAGTTATGGGTAAAACAAGATTGGATAATTTTTCTCATATTAGCTACGTGAAAATTGGTAACAAATCTATTCCAACCATAACTTAATCAACTTGTATTGTATATTATGTAATCTTGAGATACCATAGACACGTATACAATGTTTCGACCTATCATGACGACACATCTATATATATTTCGGAACAACCATAGACACTCTATATGTGAATGTTGGAGTTAGCTATACAGGGTTGAGGTTGATTCCAAAATATATATAGTTTGAGTTGTGATCAATACTGAGATACGTATACACTGGGTCGTGGATTGATTTAAGATAATATTTATCGATTTATTTCTGTACATCTAACTGTGGACAACTAGTTGTAGGTTACTAACGAGGACAGCTGACTTAATAAACTTAAAACATCAAAATATATTAAAAGTGTTGTAAATATATTTTGAACATACTTTAATATACATGTATATATTGTTATAGGTTCGTGAATCAACAGTGGCCAAGTCTTACTTCTCGACGAAGTAAAAATCTGTGAAAGTGAGTTATAGTCCCACTTTTAAAATCTAATATTTTTGGGATGAGAATACATGGAGGTTTTATAAATGATTTACAAAATAGACACAAGTACGTGAAACTAC
Organism: Rutidosis leptorrhynchoides; assembly: GCF_046630445.1. Taxonomy (NCBI): domain Eukaryota; kingdom Viridiplantae; phylum Streptophyta; class Magnoliopsida; order Asterales; family Asteraceae; genus Rutidosis; species Rutidosis leptorrhynchoides. Next base: position 407,842,168 of record NC_092337.1, on the reverse strand, counting down.
ATTCTATGGTTGAATTATCGAAATCGAATATGCCCCTTTTTATTAAGTCTGGTAATCTAAGAATTAGGGAACAGACACCCTAATTGACGCGAATTCTAAAGATAGATCTATTGGGCCTAACAAACCCCATCCAAAGTACCGGATGCTTTAGTACTTCGAAATTTATATCATATCCGAAGAGTATCCCGGAATGATGGGGATATTCTTATATATGCATCTTGTTAATGTCGGTTACCAGGTGTTCACCATATGAATGATTTTTATCTCTATGTATGGGATGTGTATTGAAATATGAAATCTTGTGGTCTATTGTTACGATTTGATATATATAGGTTAAACCTATAACTCACCAACATTTTTGTTGACGTTTAAAGCATGTTTATTCTCAGGTGAATATTAAGAGCTTTCGCTGTTGCATACTAAAATAAGAACAAGATTTGGAGTCCATGTTTGTATGATATAGTGTAAAAACTGCATTCAAGAAACTGATTTCGATGTAACATATTTGTATTGTAAACCATTATGTAATGGTCGTGTGTAAACAGGATATTTTAGATTATCATTATTTGATAATCTACGTAAAGCTTTTTAAACCTTTATTTATGAAATAAAGGTTATGGTTTGTTTTAAAAATGAATGTAGTCTTTGAAAAACGTCTCATATAGAGGTTAAAACCTCGCAACAAAATCAATTAATATGGAACGTTTTTAATCAATAAGAACGGGACATTTCAATAAGAGCATTGGCGAATTACACGCCATGCTTAAGACGGCTGAAGCGAGCATGGGTAAAAGGGCTTCACCCATGTTTATGATCAATGAAGGTGGATCCAAGAACAATAACACTTTTAAGCCAAAGGCGGCTAAGAGGAAAGGACCCGCCTACCAAGGCAAGGGAAAGGGAAAGGGGAAGATGGTTACCCCAACCAATAACAACAAGAAGCAAAAGGTTGCCGGTAAATCTAACCCCAAGGAAGATCCGTGCTTTGGTTGCGGTGAAATGGGTTACTGGAAACGCAACTGCTCTGTTTACCTAAAGGAGTTGAAGGAAAAGAGGGATGCAGGGCAAACCTCAGGTAATGTATATATGGTATACATTGAGCTTAGTATTACTTCTTCTAATACATGGGTATTAGACACAGGATGTGGAACTCACATCTGCAATTCTTTGCAGGGGTTCAAAAGAAGTGATCAGGATGCGGGAACAACAAGTCTCTTCATGAAAAATGGAGCAAGGGTGCAAGTGAAAGCTCAAGGAGACTTTCTTTTGAAGCTACCAAGTGCTTTGGAGCTTATTTTGAAAAATGTTTTGTATGCACCCGATTTGTCTAGAAACATTATTTCTGTATCCCGTTTGAAACAATATGGTTTTAATCTTAATTTTATTAATGATGATATCCATGTTTCTTTAGATAATGTGTTCTATTTTAAGGCTTCGCCTTTAAATGGTATTTATGAATTGGTTCATGATGACACATCATACAATAGCCCAATGTTCCATGCAAACACCAAGAAACTCAAAAGGGATTTGAGTGATTCCTACTTATGGCATTGTTGCCTTGGTTACATAAACAAGAATCGAATGCATACACTTCAAAAGAATGGACTTTTGAAATCAAATGAACTAGACTCGTTTGATGTATGTGAATCTTGTTTACAAGGCAAAATGACTAAAGCACCTTTCAAAGGGACCTATGAAAGGGCTAAGGACTTATTGGGATTAATACATTCGGATGAATGTGGACCCTTTAAGCCCATAACTAGGAATGGTGAAAGATACTTCGTTACTTTCATTGATGACTTCAGTCGTTTCGGATATGTCTACTTGTTAAGACATAAGGACGAAACTTTTGAAGCATTCAAAGAGTATCAAAATGAAGTACAAAATTAACTCAATAAGACAATCAAGGTACTTCGTACCGATAGAGGAGGTGAATACCTAAGCGATGCTTTCCAAGATCATCTTAGAAGTTGCGGGATTATCTCGCAACTCAGTCCTCCTGGAACACCCCAACTAAATGGAGTTTCCGAAAGGAGGAACCGAACCCTAATGGATATGGTTCGATCTATGATGGCTAGAAGCTCATTACCTCTGTCATTTTGGGGTTATTGTCTATGCTCCGTGGCTCGTATTTTAAATATGACCCCAACCAAGAAAGTGGAACGAACACCTCATGAGATGTGGTTTGGAAAACCTCCATCTCTATCATACTTAAAGGTATGGGGATGTGAAGCTTACCCTAAGCGTTATGTCCCTAATAAGTTGAATGCTCGATCCACGAAGTGTATCTTCATAGGATATCCCAAGGATGATATGGGATACTATTTCTATGATCCATCTGAGCAAAATGTATTTGTTGCTCGGAAGGCAGAATTCCTTGAAACTAAGTTCCTAATGGAAGGAAATAGTGAAAGGAAGATAGATCTTGAAGAGGTTCAAGATCAAGTAGATAATACACAATTGGTTGACACTAGCACTCAACGTGAAAATATTGAGAATGATCAAATGTATGATCAAAATATACAAGACGTTTGCAGATCTGGTAGGATTAGTAATCCTCCTAACAGACATGGGTTTCTCATGGATGGTTGCTACGTGGTTGATTTAGATGAACCAACAAACTACCAAGATGCTTTATCAAGGATTGATAAAGATAAATGGCAGGAAGCCATGAACGCTGAGATGCAATCCATGTATGACAACCAAGTTTGGGAACTTGTGGTACAACCCACTGGCTCAAGGCTAGTTGATTGTAAATGGCTTTTCAAAATGAAAACCGACATACATGGAAACTTGGATACATATAAAGCTAGACTTGTAGCAAAAGGTTTCACTCAAACTCAAGGGGTTGACTATGATGAAACTTTTTTGCCTGTGACAAAGCTAAAGTCTATTAGGATATTACTTGCCATTGCTGCTCATTATGATTATGAAATATGGCAAATGGATGTCAAGACCGCTTTCGTAAATGGACATCTTGAGGAAGATGTCTATATGGTTCAGCCTGAAGGTTTTGTTGATCCGAAATATCCTAAAAAGGTATGCAAGTTAAAGAAGTCAATCTACGGATTGAAACAAGCATCTAGAATGTGGAATCATCGTTTTAATGAGGAAGCCAAGAAATTTGGCTTCATCAAAAATGGTGATGAAGCTTGTGTATACAAGAAAGCTAGTGGGAGCACTATCATGTTCCTTGTATTATATGTGGATGATATATTATTATTTGGGAACGATATTCCGGAAATGCAAGGAGTTAAAACTTGGTTAAGTAAATGCTTCTCCATTAAGGATCTTGGAGAAGCACAATATGTTTTGGGGATTGGAATCTACAGGGATAGATCCAAGAAACTGATAGGTTTGAATCAAAGTGCATACATTAAAAAGATCTTGAAAAGAAACTGGAGGTGCGGTCTCTTGGAAGAGTTCAAAACAGGATGTTGTTGCATTATCCACTACAGAGTCGGAGTACATTGCTGCCTCATTGGCAGCTCAGGAAGCTGCATGGATGAAGAAATTAATTGTAACACCCCAGCTTAACATGACCACAATATTGTCTGCTTTGCCCGCAGGCGCACGGCTTTTTCTTGGCGACCACACACGAGAAGCACTTTCCCAGGAGGTCACCCATCCTGGTAGTGCTCTCGCCCGAGCACGCTTAACCATAACGTACTCGCACATCTGCTCTGCCTGTGATCCCAAAATGCGTTATGTCATTTAAGCGTGGGTATTACCTTATAATCCCATGATCACTCATGTCCGTGGGCGATGTGGGATTTGCCTAGGGTGTTACATTCACCCCCCCTTAGGGACTCATCGTCCTCGATGAGGTTTGCCCCACCACCCCCAACATCACATGAGTGGCTCTGATACCATTCTGTAACACCCCAGCTTAACATGACCACAATATTGTCCGCTTTGCCCGCAGGCGCACGGCTTTTTCTTGGCGACCACACACGAGAAGCACTTTCCCAGGAGGTCACCCATCCTGGTAGTGCTCTCGCCCGAGCACGCTTAACCATAACGTACTCGCACATCTGCTCTGCCTGTGATCCCAAAACGCGTTGTGTCATTTAAGCCTGGGTATTACCTTATAATCCCATGATCACTCATGTCCGTGGGCGATGTGGGATTTGCCTAGGGTGTTACATTAATCGACGACTTAGGAGTAGTCTCTTCCATTCAGGACCCATTTGAGATCTTTTGTGACAACGAGAGTGCGATTGCTCAAATCAAGGAACCTCGTGCTCACCAAAAGACCCGTCACATTGAGCGGAGATTCAACTACATAAGGGATGAAGTTGAAAAGGGAAAGATATGTATTCGAAAAGTTTACACAGATTTTAATATAGCGGATCCTCTCACGAAGCTCTTACATGGATCAAAACATGCAGGACATGTTTGTGCATTAGGGCTTCGATATTCTAGTGATTGGTCATGATCTGTTTTAGGTATTGTAACGGAACGAAATTGTTCAAACTCATTAATATAATTATGGTATTAATTTATTTTGACCTGAGATACATATTGGGTTCGGATATTTACCAAGTATTGTGCCTTGATTCTTTCCTTCGCTATTCTGAAATATGGTAGTTCATAAGGAAGAGCTCAGGTATATTGCAAGGTATATATTTAGGACGTATGTAGTCAAAATGGAATTTGTCCCTCTTATTCATTGAGAGTCAGATGTCTAAGGCCTAATAAAGTTAAATCTAGAAGAGAGTGATCACTCTGTGTCTCTTGGATTTAACATGACATCTAGGACGAAAGGAAATAATGAAAGATTCACCTATTCATATTCGAGATGGTAAACTCGAAAGGGATGATGTTATTGAATGGCATAACGTCATAACATATTGGGGGTGATGGACGGTCGTTAGGTGGTATCCATCACTTGCATTAATTTCTTATGTTCCTCGTGCAAATGGGAGATTGAAGGTATTTCGTATGCCCGAGAGACATATTAAATTAATGTGGCTAACATGTTATGATCCAAGTCGGGTCATACCCAATAACCAGCTTACCGACACCTTATACGTATTTAATCTTAACGATTGGTTCGTTAAATAAATACGCGACACTTGGATTTTAGAAAATCGGGTTTCTAAAATATTATCACTTGGGATAAATTATTTGGATAATTTATATTTAATTATTTATAGGTTTAAATAATTATGTTGTGTTATATTTTATAAAATAGTTTATAAAATAAAAGTAACTTAACAAATGCATTATATTTATAACAAGTTTTATTTAACTTATAACAAGTTTTATAAATCTTATTATATACTTAACTAATGGGCAGTTTTTGGGACTCCAAGGACTTCACCCATGCTTATTCTTTGATGCTTTCAATAACACAATCCCATAGGTTCATGCTAGACCATTTAACCAAGAAATATTGACTCAAAATATGACTTGAAAAGTTGAAAAACTCTCCCTTTTGCTGCTGCTGTATGACGAACTGTTTAAGGCAGAAAAAAGAGAGGCTCTTGCTTGGTTAACTAGTGTTTCAAGTGTTTAATTAAATCCTAACCAAAGGCTAGGTGTTTCTCCTTGAGTTTTCATCATTTTGAAGCTCCATTCATCATCATCATCTTCATCATTTACTAGCAACCTTGGAGTAGGTATAATCTCTTTACTTGCTTGTAGTTTGTAAGTATATATCACAACTTGATCCTAATTGGGATTTGACTTTAATTGGTTAAAGATTAACAAGTTCTAAATGCTAATACTTACATGCTTCCGCTTTAATTTGATTCTTAAAATGTTTTAAGTATTATGAAACTTGTTAAATCCCATGTAACGACCCGGAAATTTCCGACCAAATTTAAACTCTAATCTCTATATGGTTCCGACACGATAAGCAAAAACCCTAAAGTTGACCCGCACTTTTTCGATCGTTCTATACTTATAAGATTAATATTTACATAAATTAAACCTTACCAACATGATAAGCAATCCAAATTGTTGAGACTTATGTTTTCGAAAAGAGTTTTACACAACGTTTGACCGTCTAGTTTGACCGATGATATCACGAACTATACAATATATGATAATTATACGTTTGTGTATATATATGTATATATACATATTTAACATGATCTAAGAATGTTTTAATATCTCATGTTGTATTAATAACAATAAGTTATAAGTATATTTTGAAACTACTAACTTAAGTTTTCAAAACGATAATCATACGTAACGTTATTTGACTTAAATACTTATGACCTATAATGTTTATACATATATCGTATAAGTAATGTATTTAATCACTTTTAAAGACTTAAATACATAAAATAATATAAGTATATTTACAAAAGATAGCTATATTTGAATCCTCGTTCCGTTTTCTCAAAGATTTCTATACGTATACCTAGGGTATATGTACCCGCATCATACGCAGCTTCTAGATGTATTTACTATTGGTATATACCAATAAAAATCTGCTCCTTAGCAGCCTTAAATGATTAAGAAACATGTGGAACCAACCATTTGTCAAGTAGCATGAATTATTTAGCAAGAAAACAAAGATAGGTATCTTTTTTTTCCTTTATAACCTAAAAACGTTTTTATGCATGCACACCATTTCTTCACCCCATTTTCTCATACTTACACTTCCATTTCTCTCTCAAAATACTCTTAACTTCATACTTGATCATCTCCAAGCATTTTCCCCATCATTTAGCTTCAAAAACCTTACTTAAACACCATAAGAAAACCATACAAAAACACTTCAAGAAATCCTTCCAAGAACACAAACTTACTTCCAATCTTTCATCCAATTCCATCACCCTTTTGGTTCTAGCTTTTTACTCCTCTTTTACAACAACCTTGTCCAAGGAACTTGAGGTAGTATCTATGTTCATAACCTTATTCGATTCATATATATATAGCTATCATATTTTGTGGTATACAATTTTAACAACAAGAACATAGTTTGAAAGTTTTCAAACTTGTTTGCAAACTAAATAGATCCTTCTAACTTAACTTTTAAAATACTTCAAGACCTGTAATATAACTTAAATATATGCTAACTTAACAAGGTATAACTTGGTTTTTCAAAGAATATCTTAAAAACTGTTTTTACGACGTCGGAGTGTAACCGGGGACTGTTTTGGGTTGGATAATTAAAAACTATCTTAAACTTTGAATTGGAGGTTTATGTTCTGGAAAAATGATTTTTACTATAAATATGTTACCACATAAAAATTTCATGATTTAATTCAAAGTATAAGTATTTTTAGAAAAATGGTCATTAAGTGTTATTTTTTTTGTAACAAAAATGTTTAACTTCATAAGTTTCACTAAAGTTTCACCTATGCCGTGTGATTTTGAATACAAACCAAGGTATTTTCAGTTCATAGTCTTAAAGAGGGACTCGATCCAAGGAGATGGCAAGTTGAATCAACGAAAACGGATTTGTAACGAAGAAACTATGACCGAAACAAAATTGGTTATCCTAGACTTGTTTAACTTCGGGATTAATTGGGAAAAATTAAATAAATCACATATTTCTAAGATAACATGATATTTTATATATATGTACTTATAATTCAATTTTATATGGTTCAGGATCACCCGTAAACAACACGAGAAGATTAATCATAAGATCCCATGTTTGTACGCAACACATCATTTGACAACACCGGTACTTTATGTACGCAACACGTCATTTGACAACACCGGTACCGTGGGTCAAGATTAATCTCGACCAATACATATACGATGGGGTTTTATTTATTTCGTTGGGGGTTTTATTTATTTCATTGCGGGTATATTAAACATCTAAAAATGAACCATTAAAATTGAATTACTAACATCGAGCTGCTAACTACGGACTAAGGAATTATTCAAAGTATTAAAAGTATAACAAGTATATATATGTGACGCTTGTTTAAAAAGAAAAGGTATTGATATATTATATATGGATAGGTTCGTGATATCAACCGGAGACCAAGTCAAATTATATATATCTTCAAGACGAAAGTGAGTATATAGTCCCCTTTTAAACTCTAAATATTTTTGGGCTGAGAATACATGCGCTGTTTTTATAAATGATTTACGTTATGGACACAAGTAACTGAAAAATATATTCTACGTTGAGTTGTACCACTGGCATACTTCCCTGTAGCTTGGTAACTAATATTTACAGCGGTATTGTAAACGCGAATCCTGTTGATAGATCTATCGGGCCTGACAACCCCAACCGGACTGGACGACCAGTATTCAACGGTTGCACAGTACTTCGTTTCGTGACTACACTTGGTACAGTGTAGTAAGATTTCATATTAAAGGGAATATGCGACGTGATTAATTGTTAAGTATGGTTACCAAGTGCTCAACCACTTAGAATATTTTTATTAAAATGTTTATATATATGAAATCTTGTGGTCTATATTTATATCGCTGTCGACATTAAACCTATATCTCACCAACTTTATGTTGACATTTTAAAGCATGTTATTCTCAGGTATGAATTAAGTCTTCCGCTGTGCATTATCTTGTACTAAGGATACTACTTGAGGCCATTAAGGACTTATATCATAAGGCGTTGCATTCGAGTCATTGAAGTTCATAGAGACTATTATTAAGTAAATGGCGGTTTAGGTCATTTGAATATTATGAAATGTCAGGCGAATATGTCAATTATGGATGTAACTATAGATTGCCTTTTAAGAATAAATGCAACGTTTGTAAGATGTATCATATTGAGGGCAAGTACCTCGCAATGTTATCAACTATTGTAATTCGTTTGTAATCAATATGGACAACGTCCGGATGATTAGTTTCGGATCCTTTCAGTTGGTATCAGAGCGTTGGTCTTAGCGAACCAGGCCTTGCATTAGTGTGTCTAACTAGTAGTTGTTAGGATACATTAAGTGAGTCTGGACTTTGACCTTGTCTGCCTGTCAAAAGTTTTTCTTATCAATCCTAGTCGGAAATCATCTGCTTATCATTCTTAGGGAACTGCCTGCTTATCATTCTTAAGTCTAGACACGTCTTACTGCATTTAGTGCATCGATAGTGTATAGACAAAATTCACATCCTAGCGTATCTGTTACTATAGACATTGCCTGACGTATTTCAAAGATTCTCCGTAATTCATGGGATTTTGATATTATATATACATATGTAAATTATGTATTGAAGAGTACCAAACCCAACTCCTATAATCTATTCCAAACCAAAAATTCATTTCTCCGACCATACAAGATGGATTCTTCATCCAGCTCAAATTCCTCCGACTTCGATAGCTTCGCCGATATGGATTTCCATTCGAGCTCCGAGAACAGCGTTACCGGAATGGATCAACCAATTTCCCATCATCTATTCTGGATGAATTGGGGATGGGTTCGTAATATACTAAATTTCTGGAGGCAAGAAGAAGGTGATCCATTCTATCCACCAGATTGTCCTCTTAACGATGAACCTGAAGCACTTACCGGCGAACCTATTCGAAACACCATTTTCTCGCTCATTTCTAGAGTATCTCGTCATGATTACATACTATCCCATATTTCAAATCTTGTTCATTCGCTCGTTCCAACCGTCAATCATCCCGGTATAATAGAAGAAGTCAACGAACTCCGTGCTCGGGTAGTGGTTTTGGAGAATATGGTGCGAAGGTTACAAACACCAACAGCAGCACCAGCAGCATAATCCGTACTACCATCGTCAACGTCGACAGTACCTTTATCACCCCAATCACAACCGCGCCTTAAATCTCAACATCACAATCTGTATCTCGAATATCAACATCACACGACTCAATATCTATACTTCGAGTATGATCTTCGTTCTATATATCGTTCTACATCGATTATCTTCGCTTTACGTATCGTATGACGATTATGTAATTTCTAAAGTCTTAGAGATTATGTAATCTAGAATTAACGATAAATCAAATGAGTTTAATATCTTATTGACTCATTAAATCTATGATTATCTCTGAAGAAAATATATATGCAAGTATATTTTCATAAAGATAGTAATTAAAAATTCCTTCGTACAAACTATTAATGATGAAAATATTTTAACGGGTGGGTAGTACCCGAGGAATATTTAGAATTCACATTAATAAGTTATATTGTACATTCTTGAATCTGATTCAACGGTTATCTATTATCTTACTTACAACCACCGATATTCGTATCCGCTCACCCCAGAATAACCATTTTCAATCAAATTTCATATTCGGATTTTGACCTACCAGAATCCAACAAGTGGCATAAAGAAGAAAACATTGGACAAAATAAAAAAAAAATTTGTTAGAAACACACGATTTAACTAATTAAAATCTATTAAGGATTCCACGCTAACTGTTCCGGCTAACTCTGGACAATTAAAATGAATTAAAATGTTGATTGTAACATATGAAGCTAAACAATTCTTCAAGCTTGCCACTTGATTTTATCTTAAACCTCATTCGTAACTTGACGATTACAATTCGCATTCAAATCCTTTCATGATTCCTGAAAACACCTCGACCGAGAAGTTGAACCCGCCGCACCTCGCCTACGGAATGAAGATTTATACATACAGTTATACACCTGAAGAACTCTCGAACCCAAATTCATAATTTAACACATAACGTATTGAATCCTTTGCCATTTATTAGCAAGAACAACCCTACAATTCCTTTTCAAGAAGCTAATTTTGTCACAGCTCCACTTCGACTTTTTAGTGAGATTATTTCTATTATAATCATGATATTTATACCTTGTCCTTTCGCCGTCATTACCGGAAAACCTTTTATATCCCTCGACAACATCAACAGGTGCACCAGCAGATCGTTATCCTTTTGGCGAAATCAACAATCAGTATTTTGAAAATCTCGCGGAACTTCTTCCATCATATCTATAATGTCTATCCCTAAGAATTTCATAATCTGAACGTGAAGTTTCTGAAAAACACCCGGGACTATGAAATAGTTCTTGAAATGCTAACGAAGCAGCAAAAACTGTAAACGACTTTAACGGTCAAAAGTTTGATGACAAAGAATAGTAAGGTGGTAAAGCTGGAAAAAAAAGTTTGGAACTAGAAAACGGATGAAGCAAAGTATGAAAGAGGCTGTGGATAAATCACAGGGACTGAACCTGCTCTCAAAGAATACAAACGATTCCGTACCTGCTGAAACCGTCAGTAAGAACCCTACTCTTTATTCAAAACCCTGCCCGGATGATATTTTTCATCATCATCTTATCTTAGATATTATAAGATATCTTCATATCATTCGTTATACATATTTTTCATATTTCTGGAGATATTTTTACAACTATTCCTATCTGCGATCATTTATCTCTCCGTAACATCTGCGTTACAATATAAAAGAAACTGTGTTAATTTCTAAATTCCGAAACCTCCGAGATTAAAATATAAATGATTTGAAGTAGTGTTGGGAACTGATGCATGAATTTGTATAATATAATGAAACTTGATCAACTTCATTATATTACAGTAAGTCATGTTAAGTTTCTAATGGAATGTGATGATTCACAGTACCGTCATCATGTGCCATGTTACACTGCTCTTACATTCTATCAAGTCTCCAAACATATTAGAACGTATCACCTTGATAGTTCTATTTTTTCGGAATATTCGAGTAATTTAACGAATCAAGATCGTGCCATTACAATTTCATTCTAAAACCAATAGCTAGGTTCATTCCAAATTTCCTACCTACGAATTTCGGACCATTGTTCGCTTGGCTCGAGGACAGGAAGAAGAAACGAAGGGACAAAACCTCAGAATAGAAATAGGAACATAAACCACAGCAAATAAGAGAGAGCATTAACTGTGGATGACAATGATTTTAAGGGACGGGAGTAGGAACATCGATATATAAGGGAAGGTATAAAACCTAACAACAACCCCGAAACTACAAACCGTGCATATCAATACGTATTGCAACGTAAAGGCACGGGAGAATTAAAAACATTATAATTCCAAGGAAAGGATAAAAGAGAATAGATTCTTCTGGTGATAGATGAAAAAGAAGAATGAAAGATATGAAAGTTAGAAATATAACAAGGATTAGAATGGGATAGAGCATATTAGCGAATGCCTTAAAGTAGGAACTAAAGAGAAAGAATAGAAGATGTAGGAAGAAAGAAAGGGAAGGAGGTAAATTTATAGTGAAATATTCGACAAAGAAATCAAAACAGATTGCCGCGTTAAATCAAAGAAGATCCTGATCGCCGCAAAACTAAATCTTATTACATAAGATTTTCTTTAAAACCCTTAAATCCCAGAAATCGATCATAATCACGTCATCGGTTACAACAATTCTATATTTACTCATTTCACTCTTTTGTGATAGCTTCGCTCGTGCGTCTCACATAACCGAATCGTTTTATCTAAATCTTTCAATAATGATAAAATTTCATTATTACCTCATATTCGTCATGAAAACATTTCTATTGTTATTTATGACAACCTCTACCAAATTTCGAGGACGAAATTTCTTTAACGGGTGGGTACTGTAACGACCCGGAAATTTCCGACCAAATTTAAACTCTAATCTCTATATGGTTCCGACACGATAAGCAAAAACCCTAAAGTTGACCCGCACTTTTTCGATCGTTCTATACTTATAAGATTAATATTTACATAAATTAAACCTTACCAACATGATAAGCAATCCAAATTGTTGAGACTTATGTTTTCGAAAAGAGTTTTACACAACGTTTGACCGTCTAGTTTGACCGATGATATCACGAACTATACAATATATGATAATTATACGTTTGTGTATATATATGTATATATACATATTTAACATGATCTAAGAATGTTTTAATATCTCATGTTGTATTAATAACAATAAGTTATAAGTATATTTTGAAACTACTAACTTAAGTTTTCAAAACGATAACCATACGTAACGTTATTTGACTTAAATACTTATGACCTATAATGTTTATACATATATCGTATAAGTAATGTATTTAATCACTTTTAAAGACTTAAATACAAAAAATAATATAAGTATATTTACAAAAGATAGCTATATTTGAATCCTCGTTCCGTTTTCTCAAAGATTTCTATACGTATACCTAGGGTATATGTACCCGCATCATACGCAGCTTCTAGATGTATTTACTATTGGTATATACCAATAAAAATCTGCTCCTTAGCAGCCTTAAATGATTAAGAAACATGTGGAACCAACCATTTGTCAAGTAGCATGAATTATTTAGCAAGAAAACAAAGATAGGTATCTTTTTTTTCCTTTATAACCTAAAAACGTTTTTATGCATGCACACCATTTCTTCACCCCATTTTCTCATACTTACACTTCCATTTCTCTCTCAAAATACTCTTAACTTCATACTTGATCATCTCCAAGCATTTTCCCCATCATTTAGCTTCAAAAACCTTACTTAAACACCATAAGAAAACCATACAAAAACACTTCAAGAAATCCTTCCAAGAACACAAACTTACTTCCAATCTTTCATCCAATTCCATCACCCTTTTGGTTCTAGCTTTTTACTCCTCTTTTACAACAACCTTGTCCAAGGAACTTGAGGTAGTATCTATGTTCATAACCTTATTCGATTCATATATATATAGCTATCATATTTTGTGGTATACAATTTTAACAACAAGAACATAGTTTGAAAGTTTTCAAACTTGTTTGCAAACTAAATAGATCCTTCTAACTTAACTTTTAAAATACTTCAAGACCTGTAATATAACTTAAATATATGCTAACTTAACAAGGTATAACTTGGTTTTTCAAAGAATATCTTAAAAACCGTTTTTACGACGTCGGAGTGTAACCGGGGACTGTTTTGGGTTGGATAATTAAAAACTATCTTAAACTTTGAATTGGAGGTTTATGTTCTGGAAAAATGATTTTTACTATAAATATGTTAACACATAAAAATTTCATGATTTAATTCAAAGTATAAGTATTTTTAGAAAAATGGTCATTAAGTGTTATTTTTTTTTGTAACAAAAATGTTTAACTTCATAAGTTTCACTAAAGTTTCACCTATGCCGTGTGATTTTGAATACAAACCAAGGTATTTTCAGTTCATAGTCTTAAAGAGGGACTCGATCCAAGGAGATGGCAAGTTGAATCAACGAAAACGGATTTGTAACGAAGAAACTATGACCGAAACAAAATTGGTTATCCTAGACTTGTTTAACTTCGGGATTAATTGGGAAAAATTAAATAAATCACATATTTCTAAGATAACATGATATTTTATATATATGTACTTATAATTCAATTTTATATGGTTCAGGATCACCCGTAAACAACACGAGAAGATTAATCATAAGATCCCATGTTTGTACGCAACACGTCATTTGACAACACCGGTACTTTATGTACGCAACACGTCATTTGACAACACCGGTACCGTGGGTCAAGATTAATCTCGACCAATACATATACGATGGGGTTTTATTTATTTCGTTGGGGGTTTTATTTATTTCATTGCGGGTATATTAAACATCTAAAAATGAACCATTAAAATTGAATTACTAACATCGAGCTGCTAACTACGGACTAAGGAATTATTCAAAGTATTAAAAGTATAACAAGTATATATATGTGATGCTTGTTTAAAAAGAAAAGGTATTGATATATTATATATGGATAGGTTCGTGATATCAACCGGAGACCAAGTCAAATTATATATATCTTCAAGACGAAAGTGAGTATATAGTCCCCTTTTAAACTCTAAATATTTTTGGGCTGAGAATACATGCGCTGTTTTTATAAATGATTTACGTTATGGATACAAGTAACTGAAAAATATATTCTACGTTGAGTTGTACCACTGGCATACTTCCCTGTAGCTTGGTAACTAATATTTACAGCGGTATTGTAAACGCGAATCCTGTTGATAGATCTATCGGGCCTGACAACCCCAACCGGACTGGACGACCAGTATTCAACGGTTGCACAGTACTTCGTTTCGTGACTACACTTGGTACAGTGTAGTAAGATTTCATATTAAAGGGAATATGCGACGTGATTAATTGTTAAGTATGGTTACCAAGTGCTCAACCACTTAGAATATTTTTATTAAAATGTTTATATATATGAAATCTTGTGGTCTATATTTATATCGCTGTCGACATTAAACCTATATCTCACCAACTTTATGTTGACATTTTAAAGCATGTTATTCTCAGGTATGAATTAAGTCTTCCGCTATGCATTATCTTGTACTAAGGATACTACTTGAGGCCATTAAGGACTTATATCATAAGGCGTTGCATTCGAGTCATTGAAGTTCATAGAGACTATTATTAAGTAAATGGCGGTTTAGGTCATTTGAATATTATGAAATGTCAGGCGAATATGTCAATTATGGATGTAACTATAGATTGCCTTTTAAGAATAAATGCAACGTTTGTAAGATGTATCATATTGAGGGCAAGTACCTCGCAATGTTATCAACTATTGTAATTCGTTTGTAATCAATATGGACAACGTCCGGATGATTAGTTTCGGATCCTTTCATCCCAACAGTCGAAACATTTGTATACGTATCTATGGTATCCCAATATTACATAATATATTAGAATATATGTATTATATAATACAAGTTAGCTAGGATATGATTAATATAGATTTGTTACCAATTTTCACGTAGCTACAACAAGAAAAAATATCCAATCTTGTTTTACCCATAACTTCTTCGTTTTAAATCCATTTTGAGTGATTCAAATTGCTATGGTTTTATATTGAACATAAGTTTATGAATCCAAAAAGAAAAAGTATAAGTTTATAGTCAGAAATACATATTACAAGTTGTTTTTGTAAAGGTAGTCATTTCAGTCGAAAGAACTACGTCTAGATGACCATTTTGGAAAACATACTTCCACTTTGAATATAACCATGATATTTGGATATAGTTTCATGTTCATAATAAAAATAATTTTCCCAGAAGAACAACTTTTAAATCAAAGTTTATCATAGTTTTTAATTAACTAACCCAAAACAGCCCGCGGTGTTACTACGACGGCGTATATCCGGTTTTACGGTGTTTTTCATGTTTTCAGGTTTTAAATCATTAAGTTAACATATCATATAGATATAGAACATGTGTTTAGTTGATTTTAAAAGTCAAATTATAAGGATTAACTTTTGTTTGCGAACAAGTTTAGAATTAACTAAACTATGTTCTAT
Source organism: Rutidosis leptorrhynchoides (assembly GCF_046630445.1). NCBI lineage: Eukaryota > Viridiplantae > Streptophyta > Magnoliopsida > Asterales > Asteraceae > Rutidosis > Rutidosis leptorrhynchoides. The sequence goes on along the minus strand of NC_092337.1, from coordinate 407,826,015 downwards.
GGATTACAAGTTTAAACCTTCGAATAAGGTAGTTTTATATATATGAATTGAATGATGTTATGAACATCATTACTACCTCAAGTTTTGTGAATAAACCTACTGGAAATGAGAAAAATATATCTCGCTTCAAAGATTCCTTGGATGGCTTGAAAGTTCTTGAAGTAGAATCATGACACGAAAACAAGTTCAAGTAAGATTTCTACTCGAAATAAGATTGTTAAAGTTATAAAAATTGAATCAAAGTTTGAATATGAGCATTACCTTGTATTAGAAAGATATCTTACTGTAAATAAGAAAGATTTCTCAAGGTTGGATGATCACTCAAAGTGGATTTGCAAGATTGAAGTAACCTAGCAAACTTGGAAGTGTTGTTGGTGTGTTCTTGAGTAGTTGTTTTATAACTTGATTTATGTATGGATTTATGAACTAGATTGAGCTAGATTTTGATGAAGATGATGAAGAACACTTAGAACAAAGGAAGAACACTTGAGAGAGTTTAGTTTGATGCATAAAAATTGAAAAGTGAAAGTGTTTGTGAGTGTGTTAGAAAACGTGATATGTATGTTGTCATATAGTCTCCATTAGTTTGTTGTTTTGTTAGATATTTCTTGCTAGATGTTAAATGATGGTTCCTACATGGTTAGGTGACTCACATGGGCTGCTAAGAGCTGATCATTGGAGTGTATGTACCAATACTAAATACATTTAGAAGCTGTGTATTGTATGAGTACAAATATGAGTGCATATGAGTAGAATTATTGATGAAAATGAATGAGGATGTAAGTGTAAGCATTTTTTACGTAGAAGTACTTTGATAAGTATCTTGAAGCCTTTCAAAAGTGTATGAATACATATTAAAATACTACATGTATATACATTTTAACTGAGTCGTTAAGTCATCGTTAGTCGTTACATGTAAGTGTTGTTTTGAAACCTTTAAGTTAACGATCTTGTTAAATGTTGTTAACACATTGTTTATTATATCTAATGAGATGTTAAATTATTACATTATCATGATATTATGATGTATTAATATATCTTAATATGATATATATACATTTAAATGTCGTTACAAGGATAATCGTTACATATATGTCTCATTTCGAAATCCTTAAGTTAGTAGTCTTGTTTTTATATATGTAGTTCATTGTTAATACAATTAATGATATATTTACTTATCATTTATCATGTTTATCACAGTGTATCAATATCTTAATATGATTCATATGTAATTAGTAAGACGTTGTTATAACGATAATCGTTATATATATCGTTTCGAGTTTCTGAATTCAATAAACTCATTTTTATGTATATCACTCATTGTTAATATACCTAATGAGATAACTACTTATCATACTATCATGTTAACTATATATATATATATATATATATATATATATATATATATATATATATATATATATATATATATATATATATATATATATATATATATATATATATATATATATATATATATATATATATATATATATATATATGTCATCATATAGTTTTTACAAGTTTTAACGTTCGTGAATCGCCGGTCAACTTGGGTGTTCAAATGTTTATATGAAACCTATTTCAATAAATCAAGTCTTAACAAGTTTGATTGCTTAAAATGTTGGAAATACTTAATCATGTAAATATCAATTTTATTTAATATATATATAAACATGGAAAAGTTCTGGTCACTACAATACCTACCCGTTAAATAAATTTCGTCCCAAAATTTTAAGCAGTTGGAGGTATTGACGTATCTTCTGGAAATAAGTGCGGGTATTTCTTCTTTATCTGATCTTCTCATTCCCAGATGAACTTGGGTCCTCTACGAGCATTCCATCGAACCTTAACAATTGGTATCTTGGTTTGCTTAAGTCTTTTAACCTCACGATCCATTATTTTGATGGGTTCGTCGATGAATTGAACTTTTTCATTGATTTGGATTTTGTCTAACGAAATATTGAGATATCCTTTAGCAAAACATTTCTTCAAATTTGAGACGTGGAAAGTGTTATGTAGAGCTGCGAGTTGTTGAGATAACTCAAGTCGGTAAGCTACTAGTCCGACACGATCAATAATCTTGAATGGTCCAATATACCTTGGATTTAATTTCCCCTGTTTACCAAATCGAACAACGCCTTTCCAAGGTGAAACCTTAAGCATGACCATCTCCCCAATTTCAAATTCTATATCTTTTCTCTTAATGTCCGCATAGCTCTTTTGTCAACTTTGGGTAGTTTTCTACCGTTGTTGAATTTGGATGATCTTCTCGGTAGTTTCTTGTATTATCTTCGGACCCGTAATCTGTCTATCCCCCACTTCACTCCAACAAATCGGAGACCTGCACTTTCTACCATAAAGTGCTTCAAACGGCGCCATCTCAATGCTTGAATGGTAGCTGTTGTTGTAGGAAAATTCTGCTAACGGTAGATGTCGATCCCAACTATTTCCGAAATCAATAACACATGCTCGTAGCATGTCTTCAAGCGTTTGTATCGTCCTTTCACTCTGCCCATCAGTTTGTGGATGATAGGTAGTACTCATGTCTAGACGAGTTCCTAATGCTTGCTGTAATGTCTACCAGAATCTTGAAATAAATCTGCTATCCCTATCAGAGATAATAGAGATTGGTATTCCATGTCTGGAGACGACTTCGTTCAAATACAGTCGTGCTAACTTCTATATCTTGTCATCTTCTCTTATTGGCAGGAAGTGTGCTGATTTGGTGAGATAATCAACTATTACCCAAATAGTATCAAAACCACTTGCATTCCTTGGCAATTTAGTGAGGAAATCCATGTTAATGTTTTCCCATTTCTATTCCGGGATTTCGGGTTATTGAAGTAGACCTGATGGTTTCTGATGCTCAGCTTTGACCTTAGAACACGTCAAACATTCTCCTACATATTTAGCAACATCGCTTTCATACCTGGCCACCAAAAATATTTCTTAAGATCCTTGTACATCTTTCCCGTTCCAGGATGTATTGAGTATCTGGTTTTATAAGCTTCTCTAAGTACCATTTCTCTCATATCTCCAAATTTTGGTACACAAATTCTTTCAGCCCTATACCGGGTTCTGTCTTCCCGAATATTAAGATGCTTCTCCGATCCCTTGGGTATTTCATCCTTTAAATTTCCCTCTTTTAAAACTCCTTGTTGCGCCTCCTTTATTTGAGTAGTAAGGTTAGTGCGAATCATTATATTCATAGCTTTTACTCGAATGGGTTCTCTGTCCTTTCTGCTCAAGGCGTCGGCTACCACATTTGCCTTCTGAAAGGACCGGTCCTAATCCACCCGGACGAAGTCTTCAACAGTTGGTCCCATTGCGATGATCGACTCCAAGTAATATCCTCAGTTTGAGCTAATGCACAGCGGAAGACTTAATTCATACCTGAGAATAACATGCTTTAAAAAGTCAACATAATGTTGGTGAGATATATAGGTTTGATGCTAACAGTGTTATAACTATGGACCACAAGATTTCATGTTTATACATAATACACTCGCAAGTGTATGGAAAAGTCGTTGAGCACTTGGTAACCATACTTAACATTTAAATCACAGCAGCATATTCTTAAATAAACCCTACACCGTACCAAGTGTAGTAACGAAACGAAGTACTGTGCAACCGTTAAATGCTGGTCGTCCAGCCCGGTTGGGGTTGTCAGGCCCGATAGATCTATCAACAGGATTCGCGTTTACGCTCCTCACGTAAATATTAGCTACCAAGTATAAAGAGATATGCCATGGTACAACTCAACGTAGAATTTATATTTTTGATCACTTGTGTCCATAACATAAATCATTTATAAAAAACAGCGCGTGTATTCTCAGCCCAAAATATTTAGAGTTAAAAGGGAACTATATACTCACCTAATGTATTTTGTAGTAAAAATACATATAACATCACTGAACAAATGTAGAGTTGGCCTCGGATTCACGAACCTATATCAGTAATATATATATTAAAACACATAATATGCATGTAATGGTATTCAATCCAATTTACATATTTATATATTAAAATATATTACTTGTTAACAATATTAATGTATTTATTATTTCTAAAGTTATATATATCTACATATGTTACTTTTAAATTAGTAAATTAGGTATACTTATGATATATGTAATAAATATATTTCTATATAAATATCTTTTGTTTGTAAAATAATAATCTTAATGATACTACAATAATTTGTAATAATAATAATAATAATAATAATAATAATAATAATAATACTTTTAGTAACAGTAAAATTTTTGATAAAAGTGATAGGTTTATTAATAATGAATATTAATAGTAATAACTCTAAAAATAATGATTTTTCCAATAATAATAATAATAACAATAATAATAATAATAATATACCTTATATACTAAATATGTCCATTAGTATAAGAGAAGTCCAAGACTAGGGAGTCCATTTATGTTTACTAAACGAATCCACAAACCCAACTCGAAGCCTGGTACTATGCTTGATGGGCCACAGTAGCCCAATTTTTTTTAAGACAGCTTCAAATAAAAATAATTTAATATGTCGTTGCCTAGTTTCGATCTCACGACCTCTTCTTTTACCTTATCATCATCATTATCGTGTATCATTATCATCGTCATCATAACATGATCATCATCATCATGAAGTATCACCGTGATACTCATCATTGTGCATCATCATCTTCATCCTAACTTATATCATCATCTAAGCCTCGTCATTATGATTTTAACATCATCATTATCGTCATATTCCTTGGTTTAACATAACCACATGTTACGTAATATTTTATCATGATCAACAGCCAAACTTTGTCATTCTTTCTGCCCAAGACATATGGGTCACGGCCCATACAAAAAAAAAAACGATTCCATAGCTCAAATAACCTAAGCTAAGCCCAATTAGTAATATTCTAGTTGATAGGGAAGTCCAAGTAGGACCATTAAGTCGGTTGATAAAAAAAATGCAGTAACTTTACATCGGAGTGTTACGTACTGTATCATATTATTAACACCACATCATTTTAAAGTGATTAAATTTTGTCTGCCACAAACATCCTTTTAGTTCCCACATGTAATATTATATTAAGTTGACAAACTTTAAAAATAGGGAACATGTTCTCCACCTTTTCATTTTGTTTGAAGTATTATTTTCATGGAAACAGGAAAACGGTAATAGCATAACCGATAAAGAAAAAAAAATGATCATGGTTGTGATGTCTCTTGGCTGCAAGACAGCATCAAAACAGGAAATAAAAATAGAGATTTGCAGGTGTGTCGATGGTGGGTGTTTTAAAGGGTTAAATGGGTGGCGATGGAAGATGGTTGTAGGGTGACGGTTGGGGAAGGTGGTTTGTGGTATTTTACGGCTGAAACAGAAACAGGAGATCGAGTTGCAGCAGGTTTTTGTGTGGTGATCGGTGTGGTTTATAGTGTTCATGAAGAAGATGAAACAATAGAGAGATGGGAGGGAGAGAGAAGAGATAGAGGAGGGAAAGGTGAAGGTGGTACTTGGGTCGAATACCAACTGCAAACAGTAGAAATACATCGAGTAATTCAGGTATCTACAGTTCGCATGGTGGTTGTTCATGGAGGAGGTCACGGGGGTTCTGGTTTTGTTTGTCGAGGAAACGAAACAAAAGAAAAATATACATTAGCCGTAGCCGTGATTCACGATGATAGTTGTTTTGGTGGTGGTTGTCTTGGTGATAGAGTGGTGGTTTCGTGAATGTTTGCAACAGGGATATAGTTGCTATAGCAGCAAAATAACAGCTGCTATTAAATGATTGAAATGGCGTCGATGGTGTTGAGGTGAGGTGGTCGATTACGATTAACCCAATGGTGTACTCGGTGATGTAGAGAAGGAGTTAGTTAGATGGTATTATAGTGTATGTGTGTGATTATATCAATATGGATATCTATTATGTATATATATTACCCCGCACAGTTTATAATTGAAAAGAATAACCAAAATTGAATCACTTTTGTAAAGATGATATGATAGGAGTCACGGACGTACAGAACATAAGGAAAAAAAAATAAAGTTGAAAGTGAATATATATCTCAATTTTCTATATATTATGTTTGTATATCTAATTATACTTGTATCTGCGTATTATATAAAGAAACATAATAATTTTAATAAGCCTATAATTTATAAAACACAATTTCGGATCACCGTTTATTTTAGTTTGAATATTATCTTATCAAAAGATACGAGACAATCATATGATATTATATTTTTAATTCTGTCACTAACTATATTGAACAAATATCGAAACAAACACGTTTATGTAAAGTATTATACATCTAATACCTTTTTAACGTTTTCAATTATTAAGTATATAACATATACATATCCATATACACATAAAAGTTCGTGAATCGTCAGGATTGGTCAAAGGGTAACTAATCATCCGAATATAGTTTTTAAACTTTCTAGACTCAAAATTAAGGTTTTTGCTTATCGTGTCGGAAACCTATAGAGATTAGAGTTTAAATTTGGTCGGAAATTTCCGGGTCGTTACAGTACCCACCCGTTAAAGGAATTTCGTCCCCGAAATTTGAGTAATGTCGTCAGGGCTAACAATAAAATTGTTTTTATGACGAATATGATTTGATAACTAGAGTTTTATCACCATTTAGCAATAGTGGTAAAACAATTCGACTATTGTGAAGCGTACGAATGAAGCTGTCTCAAGAGATTGAGATAGAGATTTAACTTTTGACGTAGTCACGGTGAATTTCCGGAATTTAAGGGATTTAAAGAAAAAATTACGTAATGAGATTTGGTTCTTCGGCGATCAAAGTCTTCTTTGAGTTAATGCGACAAATCGGTTTTGATTTCTTTGTCGGATATTTTACTATAAAACTACCCCCTACGTTTCCTTATTTCCCTATCCCATATCTTCTACTCTTTCTCCTTAATTCCTACTTTAAGACATTTGTCAGTATGCTTCATCCTATTCTAATCCTTGATATACTCTTAATTTTTACATCTGTTATCCTTCTTTTCATCTACCACCAGAAGAGTCTATTTACTTCTACTATACTCTTGCGTTGATAGTGTTTCTAGTTCTCCCGTGTCTCTATATTGCTATCGGCATTGATATACACGGTTTGTAAATCCTGGGTGGTTATTGAGTTTGATATCTCCCCTTACACTTCAATACTCTTGTTTCTGTTTTCTATAATCATTGTCATCCATAGTTAATACTTTCTCCTATTTGTTGTGATCTATACTCCAATTTCTATTTTGGGGCTTTGTCCCTTCGTTTCTCCTTCCCGTCCTCGGGTCAAGCTAGCAATGGTCCGGAGTTCGTAGGTATGTAATTTGGAATGAGCATAACTAGTGCTCTAAGAAAGAAATGGTAATGGAACGATTTTGATTGTCAAATTACCAGAATATCCTGGAAAAGACCGAATCGTCAAGAACTATTTTCTTGATATGTTTAGAGATTAGATAGAATGTTAGAGCCGTGTAACATGGCACATGATGATGGTACTGTGAATCATCACATTCCATTAGGAACTCAACATGACTTACTGTAATATAATGAAGTTGATCAAGTTTCATTATATTATACTAATTCATGTATCAGTTCCCAACACTACTTCAATGCATTCATATTTTAAACTCGAAGGGTTCAGAATTTAGAAACTGACACAGTTTCTTTTATGTTGTAACGCAGATATCATGGAGATATACATGATCTCTGATAAGAATAGCTGTGAAAATATCTCCAGAAATATGAAGAACATGTATAACGGAAGATATGAAGATATCTTATAATATCTAAAATAAGATGATGATGAAGAATATCATTTGGAAAGGTTTAGAATATGGAGTAGGGTTCTTTCTAACGGTTTCAGCAGGCACTGAATCGTTTGGATTCTTTGAAGTCAAACTTATTCTTTGTGATTTGTCCACAGCCTCCTTCATACTTTGCTCAATTCGTTTTCCAATTCCCAACCTTCTCTTTTTCTGATCTCTACCAACATAATGTACTTTATCGTCAAATTTTTGACTGTTAAAGTCGTTTACAGTTTCTGCTGCTTCATCAGTATTTCAAGAGCTAGTCCATGATTCAGGGTGTTTTTCAGAAACTTCACATTCGAAATATGAAATTCTTAGGGATAGACGTCATAGGTATGACGGGAGAAGTTCTGCGAGATTTTCAAAATACTGATTGCTGATTTCGTCAAAAAGATAACGAGCTGCTAGTATATCTGCTAATGATGTCGTGGGATATAAAAGGTTCTCCGGTAACAACGACGAACGAATAATGTATATATCGAGATTATAATAAGAGTAATATTACTGAGAAATCGAAGTGGAGTTGTGACAAGATTTGGCTACTTTGAAAAGGAATTCGATGCGGATATGTTTTAACTATAACTTCGGTTTCGAAAATTTTTCAGGTGCATAACTGTATGCATAAATCTTTCTTCCGTAGACGAGGTGCGGCTGGTTCAACTTCTCGATCGCGGTGTTTTCAAGAATCATGAAAAGTTTGAACGCAAAATATAATTTGTGGAGGTACAAATGAGGTTCAAGATAAAATGAAGTGGCAAACTTGAAGAATTGTTTAGTTTCATATGTTATAATCAACATTTTTAATTCATTTTAATTGTCTAAAGTTAGCAGTCCAATATTCCGATTGTCCAATGGTCCAATAATTTCATATATAAATTATATATATAATATTCGAATTAATTAATACGTATCGTTACCCGTGTACCGGTCTCAGTGTCGATCACAACTCAAACTATATATATATTTTGGAATCAACTCCGACCCTGTATAGTCAACTCCCACCTTCACATATAGAGTGTCTATGGTTGTTCCGAAATATATATATATATGGGTCGATATGATAAATCGAAACCTTGTATACGTGTCCTGTTAATTAAAGTGCGTAAAATAAATAAATATATATCATGACCCATGCACCGTGTTGTCTCAGAATTAATCCGACGTGTTGCGTACATTTGTCCCGACTTAAAATGCATAAAAGTAAATAACAGAATTTAAATGACGATAAATAAAATTGCGAGAATGTAAATTGCGATAAATTAAATGTTAATCAGTTAGCTGGGAACAGTTAGCCGGAACAGTTAGCGTGGATTTCTATCACAATTTCAATTAATTAATTCGTTTGTTTCTAACACTTTTTATTTTCGTCCAATGTTTTCTTCATTATGCCACTTGTTGGATTCTGATAGGTCAAAATCCAAATATGAAATTCAGATGAAAATGGTTAATCTGGGGTGAACGGATACGTATATCGGTGATTGTAAGTAGGATAACAAATGACCGTGATTCAGATTCAGAGAATGTACAGTGTAACCTATTAATGTGAATTCTAAATATTCCTCGGGTACTACCCACCCGTTAAAATATTTTCATCATTAACAGTTTGTACAATAGAATTTTTAATTACAATCTTTATGAAAATATACTTGCATATATATTTTCATCGGATGAAATCATGGATTTAATGAGTCAATAAGATATTAAACTCATTTGTTTTATCGTTAATACTGGATTACATGGTCTCTAAAACTTTAGAGATTACATAATTGCCATGCCGGACGAAGGTAAATGAGATAGAACAATACGTAGAACAAAATTAATCGATGTAGAACGATAGGTAGAACGAAGATCATACTTGAGATATAGATGGTGATATTGAAACGTGTGATGTTGATATCCGAGGCACAGATTATGATGTTGAGGGTTACGGCGCGGTTATGGTTTAGGGATGATAAGGGTATTGTCGACGTCGATGATGGTGGTACTGATTATGCTGCTGGTGCTGCTGCTGGTATTCGTAACCTTCGCACCAGGTTCTCCAAAGTCGTCACACGAGCGCGTAGTTCGTTAACTTCTTCTAGTACTACGGAATGATTGACGGTTGAAGCGAGTGAATGAATTCGAACTATGGGATAATATGTAATCGTGATGGGATATTCGGAAAAAGGGGAGAGAAAATGGTTTCTCGAACAAGTTCGCCAGTAAGCGCTTCAGGTTGAAAAGGGCAATTAGGTGGATGGAAGAGATCTTCGACGTGAAATGATTTTCGGATATCGGATGATATTCTAGCTATATAGAATATCTATATATATAATACTAAAGGTTTCGTAGACTACAAAGGTACCTACAGCATATGTCAGGCAAGTCTACAGATGCGCTAAGATATGAATTTTGTCTATACACTATCGATGCAGTAACTGCAGTAAGACGTGTCTAGACTTATGAATGATAAGCAGGCAATTCCCTAAAGATGATAAGCAGATCGTTTCCGACTAGGAATGATAAGCAAAACATTTTGACATGTAGGCACGGTCAAAGTCCAGACTCACTAATGTATCCTAACAACTACTAGTCAGACACACTATTGCAAGGCCTGGTTCACTAAGACCACCGCTCTGATACCAACTGAAAGGACCGGTCCTAATCCACCCGGACGAAGTCTTCAACAGTTGGTCCCATTGCGATGATCGACTCCAAGTAATATCCTCAGTTTGAGCTAATGCACAGCGGAAGACTTAATTCATACCTGAGAATAACATGCTTTAAAAAGTCAACATAATGTTGGTGAGATATATAGGTTTGATGCTAACAGTGTTATAACTATGGACCACAAGATTTCATGTTTATACATAATACACTCGCAAGTGTATGGAAAAGTCGTTGAGCACTTGGTAACCATACTTAACATTTAAATCACAGCAGCATATTCTTAAATAAACCCTACACCGTACCAAGTGTAGTAACGAAACGAAGTACTGTGCAACCGTTAAATGCTGGTCGTCCAGCCCGGTTGGGGTTGTCAGGCCCGATAGATCTATCAACAGGATTCGCGTTTACGCTCCTCACGTAAATATTAGCTACCAAGTATAAAGAGATATGCCATGGTACAACTCAACGTAGAATTTATATTTTTGATCACTTGTGTCCATAACATAAATCATTTATAAAAAACAGCGCGTGTATTCTCAGCCCAAAATATTTAGAGTTAAAAGGGAACTATATACTCACCTAATGTATTTTGTAGTAAAAATACATATAACATCACTGAACAAATGTAGAGTTGGCCTCGGATTCACGAACCTATATCAGTAATATATATATTAAAACACATAATATGCATGTAATGGTATTCAATCCAATTTACATATTTATATATTAAAATATATTACTTGTTAACAATATTAATGTATTTATTATTTCTAAAGTTATATATATCTACATATGTTACTTTTAAATTAGTAAATTAGGTATACTTATGATATATGTAATAAATATATTTCTATATAAATATCTTTTGTTTGTAAAATAATAATCTTAATGATACTACAATAATTTGTAATAATAATAATAATAATAATAATAATAATAATAATAATAATAATAATAATAATAATAATAATAATACTTTTAGTAACAGTAAAATTTTTGATAAAAGTGATAGGTTTATTAATAATGAATATTAATAGTAATAACTCTAAAAATAATGATTTTTCCAATAATAATAATAATAACAATAATAATAATAATAATATACCTTATATACTAAATATGTCCATTAGTATAAGAGAAGTCCAAGACTAGGGAGTCCATTTATGTTTACTAAACGAATCCACAAACCCAACTCGAAGCCTGGTACTATGCTTGATGGGCCACAGTAGCCCAATTTTTTTTAAGACAGCTTCAAATAAAAATAATTTAATATGTCGTTGCCTAGTTTCGATCTCACGACCTCTTCTTTTACCTTATCATCATCATTATCGTGTATCATTATCATCGTCATCATAACATGATCATCATCATCATGAAGTATCACCGTGATACTCATCATTGTGCATCATCATCTTCATCCTAACTTATATCATCATCTAAGCCTCGTCATTATGATTTTAACATCATCATTATCGTCATATTCCTTGGTTTAACATAACCACATGTTACGTAATATTTTATCATGATCAACAGCCAAACTTTGTCATTCTTTCTGCCCAAGACATATGGGTCACGGCCCATACAAAAAAAAAACGATTCCATAGCTCAAATAACCTAAGCTAAGCCCAATTAGTAATATTCTAGTTGATAGGGAAGTCCAAGTAGGACCATTAAGTCGGTTGATAAAAAAAATGCAGTAACTTTACATCGGAGTGTTACGTACTGTATCATATTATTAACACCACATCATTTTAAAGTGATTAAATTTTGTCTGCCACAAACATCCTTTTAGTTCCCACATGTAATATTATATTAAGTTGACAAACTTTAAAAATAGGGAACATGTTCTCCACCTTTTCATTTTGTTTGAAGTATTATTTTCATGGAAACAGGAAAACGGTAATAGCATAACCGATAAAGAAAAAAAAATGATCATGGTTGTGATGTCTCTTGGCTGCAAGACAGCATCAAAACAGGAAATAAAAATAGAGATTTGCAGGTGTGTCGATGGTGGGTGTTTTAAAGGGTTAAATGGGTGGCGATGGAAGATGGTTGTAGGGTGACGGTTGGGGAAGGTGGTTTGTGGTATTTTACGGCTGAAACAGAAACAGGAGATCGAGTTGCAGCAGGTTTTTGTGTGGTGATCGGTGTGGTTTATAGTGTTCATGAAGAAGATGAAACAATAGAGAGATGGGAGGGAGAGAGAAGAGATAGAGGAGGGAAAGGTGAAGGTGGTACTTGGGTCGAATACCAACGTCGAATACCAACTGCAAACAGTAGAAATACATCGAGTAATTCAGGTATCTACAGTTCGCATGGTGGTTGTTCATGGAGGAGGTCACGGGGGTTCTGGTTTTGTTTGTCGAGGAAACGAAACAAAAGAAAAATATACATTAGCCGTAGCCGTGATTCACGATGATAGTTGTTTTGGTGGTGGTTGTCTTGGTGATAGAGTGGTGGTTTCGTGAATGTTTGCAACAGGGATATAGTTGCTATAGCAGCAAAATAACAGCTGCTATTAAATGATTGAAATGGCGTCGATGGTGTTGAGGTGAGGTGGTCGATGACGATTAATCCAATGGTGTACTCGGTGATGTAGAGAAGGAGTTAGTTAGATGGTATTATAGTGTATGTGTGTGATTATATCAATATGGATATCTATTATGTATATATATTACCCCGCACAGTTTATAATTGAAAAGAATAACCAAAATTGAATCACTTTTGTAAAGATGATATGATAGGAGTCACGGACGTACAGAACATAAGGAAAAAAAATAAAGTTGAAAGTGAATATATATCTCAATTTTCTATATATTATGTTTGTATATCTAATTATACTTGTATCTGCGTATTATATAAAGAAACATAATAATTTTAATAAGCCTATAATTTATAAAACACAATTTCGGATCACCGTTTATTTTAGTTTGAATATTATCTTATCAAAAGATACGAGACAATCATATGATATTATATTTTTAATTCCGTCACTAACTATATTGAACAAATATCGAAACAAACACGTTTATGTAAAGTATTATACATCTAATACCTTTTTAACGTTTTCAATTATTAAGTATATAACATATACATATCCATATACACATAAAAGTTCGTGAATCGTCAGGATTGGTCAAAGGGTAACTAATCATCCGAATATAGTTTTTAAACTTTCTAGACTCAAAATTAAGGTTTTTGCTTATCGTGTCGGAAACCTATAGAGATTAGAGTTTAAATTTGGTCGGAAATTTCCGGGTCGTTACACCTTCCCCGGGTGGTAACGAATCTCAAAGTCGTAATCATTCAACAATTCAATCCACCTGCGCTGCCTCATGTTCAGTTGTTTCTGATTAAATATGTGTTGAAGACTTTTGTGGTCAGTATACATAATACTTTTAACCCCATATAAGTAGTGCCTCCAAGTCTTTAATGCAAAAACAACCGCGCCTAATTCCAAATCATGTGTCGTATAATTCTGCTCGTGAATCTTCAATTGTCTATACGCATAAGCAATTACTTTCGTTTGTTGCATTAATACACAACCGAGACCTTGCTTTGAGGCATCACAATATATCACAAAATCATCATTCTCTTCAGGTAATGACAATATAGGTGCCGTAGTTAACTTTTTCTTCAACAATTGAAATGCTTTCTCTTGTTCATCTTTCCATTCAAATTTCTTCCCTTTATGCGTTAATGCAGTCAAGGGTTTTGCTATTTTGGAAAAATCTTGGATGAATCTTCTGTAGTAACCAGCTAGTGCAAAAAATTGGCGTATATGTTTCGGAGTTTTCGGGGTTTCCCACTTTTCAACGGTTTCAATCTTTGGTGGATCCACCTGAATACCTTCTTTGTTCACTATATGACTGAGGAATTGAACTTCTTCCAACCAAAATGCACACTTTGAAAACTTAGCGTACAGTTTTTCTTTCCTTAACAACTCTTGCACTTTTCTCAAATGTTCTTCGTGCTCTTGGTCATTCTTTGAGTAAATAAGTATGTCATCGATGAAAACAATGACAAACTTGTCAAGGTATAGTCCACACACTCGGTTCATGAGGTCCATGAACACGACTGGTGCGTTAGTCAACCCAAACGGCATAACCATAAACTCATAATGACCGTAACGCGTCCTAAAAGCAGTCTTTGGAATATCATCCTCCTTTACCCGCATTTGATGATACCCAGAATGTAAATCAATCTTTGAATAAACCGACGAGCCTTGTAGTTGATCAAATAAATCGTCAATTCTCGGTAGTGGGTAGCAGTTCTTGATGGTAAGTTTGTTCAACTCTCGGTAGTCGATACACAACCTAAATGTACCATCCTTCTTCTTGACAAACAAAATAGGAGCTCCCCATGGTGATGTATTTGGTCGAATGAAACCACGCTCTAAAAGTTCCTGTAACTAACTTTTTAATTCTTTCATTTCGCAGGGTGTGAGTCTGTATGGAGCATGAGCTATTGGTGCAGCTCCTAGTACAAGGTCTATTTGAAATTCAACGGATCAATGTGGGGGTAATCCCGGTAATTCTTTCGGAAATACATCGGGAAATTCTTTTGCGACGGGAACATCACTGATGTTCTTTTCTTCAGGTTTAACTTCCTCGATGTGTGCTAGAATGACGTAACAACCTTTTCTTATTAGTTTTTGTGCCTTCAAACTACTAATAAAATTTAATTTCGCGTTGTTCTTTTATCCGTTCACCATTAAAGGTTTTCCTTTTTCACGCATAATGCGAATCGCATTTTTGTAACAAACGACCTCTGCTCTAACCTTTTTCAACCAGTCCATGTCAATTATTACATCAAAACTCCCTAACTCGATTGGTATTAAATCAATCTTAAACGTTTCATCATCCAGTTTAATTTCTCTATCCAGACATATATTATCTGCTGAAATTAATTTACCATTTGCTAATTCGAGTAAAAATTTACTATCCAAAGGCGTCAATGGGCAACTTAATTTAGCACAAAAATCTCTACTCATATAGCTTCTATCCGCACCCGAATCAAATAAAACATAAGCAGATTTATCGTCAATAAGAAACGTACCCGTAACAAGCTCCGGGTCTTCCTGTGCTTCTGCCACATTAATATTGAAAACTCTTCCGTGGCCCTGCCCATTAGTATTCCCTTGTTTCGGGCAATTTCTAATAATGTGGCCTGGTTTTCCACATTTATAACAAACAGCGTTGGTATTACTTGCTCCGACACTATTCGTTCCGACATTACTTGTTCCGACACTATTTGTTCCTTTAGTTCTGTAAAACCTTGGTCCGTAAAACTCACACTTTGTCGCACTATGACCATTTCTTTTACACCTGTTGCAAAATGTCGTGCAAAATCCCGGGTGATTTTCTTCACACCTATGACATGGTTGATTTTGGTTTTTGTTGCTGTTGTTGTTATTGAGGTTGTTGTTGGGATTGTTATTGTTGTTGAAACGGTTGTTGTAGTTATTGTTGTTGTTGGGACGTTTGTTGTAGTTATTGTTAGGATTGCGGTTATTGTTGCGATTATTGTTGCGGTTGTTAGGATAGTTGTTGCGATTATGGTTGTAATTGTTATTGTTGTTGTACCGGTGATTCTTATCACCGTTTTTCTCCCACTTCCTCTTGAGTTGTTTCGTGTAGGCTTCTTCGGCCGCCTGCTCTTTAATTCTTCCCTCAATCTGATTTATGAGTTTATGAGCCATTCGACTTGCCTTTTGTATGGAAGCGGGCTCATGTGAACTCACATCTTCTTGAATCCTTACTGGTAACCCTTTTATAAACGCGTCGATCTTCTTTTCTTCATCTTCGAACGTTCCCGAACACAATAGGCACAACTCTGTGAATCGTCGTTCATATGTGGTAATGTCGAATCCTTGTGTTCGTAACTCTCTAAGCTCTACCTTGAGCTTATTGACTTCGTTTCTAGGACGGTACTGCTCGTTCATCAATTGCTTGAATGCCGACCACGGTAGTGCATAAGCAGCATTTTGTCCTACCTGTTCAAGATAGGTGTTCCACCACGTTAACGCAGTACCTATGAAGGTATGCGTAGCGTACTTAACTTTGTCCTCTTCAGTACACTTACTTATGGCAAACACCGATTCTACCTTCTCGGTCTACCGTTTCAATCCAATTAGTCCTTCGGTTCCATCAAATTACAAAGGTTTGCAGGCAGTGAATTCTTTGTAGGAGCATCCTTCCTGATTTCTTGTGAAATTAGTTTCACTGCTAGATCCAGAGTTATTGTTATTATGCATCGCAGCCTGTACTGCGGCTATGTTTGCTGCAAGGAAAACATGGAAGTCTTCCTCGCTCATGTTCAAATTCTGACGAGTCGTCGGTGCCATTTCCTTCAAAAATAGCCCAAAAGAATTAAGTTAATCATATAGAATTTTAAGAGTAGTCAATAGTATTTCGTAGCATAGTATGAACTCATTTATAAAAGCTTTTTCTTCATATTAGCGTTTTATAGTTTTAATTCGGGTAGTACCTACCCGTTAAGTTCATACTTAGTAGCGAATATACAATTCAACTACTACAATTCTATATGAAAAACTGATTATAATAATATTTCATGTTCAAATTTTAAACAATATTTTACAAACTTACAATACCGCTATTATACATATAAGATGAAATATAGCACATAATAACTTTGCTATTCAGCAGCTATAAAGGCAATTCTAGTTAATACGCAAGTCGTTCAGCAAAAGAAATAAAGACACGTAATTCATAAGTCCAGAAAAAAGTCATGCATTCTGGTTTTTACTAAGACGACTTCCCATCCTTGGTCTTGTGGAAAGTAACTGTTATGACCATTGGCTAGGTAGCATGTTGTAATGTCGTCAAAAGGACGAGGGTTTCGTAATGTCCAACAGCCCCGTAATAATCTAAAAACCTTGTTTCTCACCCCAACTACTGAATCAGTCACTTGTGGAAAGGTTTTATTTAAAAGTTGTAATCCGATGTTCTTTTTCTCACTTTGGTAAGAAGTGAACATCACTAACCCGTAAGCATAACATGCTTCTTTATGTTGCATGTTAGAAGCTCTTTCTAACTCACAAAATCCTATGTTGGGATATGTTGAGTCAAAATAGGTTCTTAACCCGTAGCGTAAAATTGCATTTGGGTTCCCCGCATTTAACGCTTTAAAGAAAATGTGAGGACCCGTCCTAATCCACCTGGAAGAAGTCATCAACATTTAGTCCCATTGCGATGATCGACTCCAAGTAATGTCCTTAAAATGAGCAAATTCACAGCGGAAGACTTAATTCGTACCTGAGAATAAACATGCTTAAAGTGTCAACCAAAAGGTTGGCGAGTTCATAGGTTTATCATAACAATCATTTCAATATATTAATAGACCACAAGATTTCGTAAATATAAACATAATACACTCGCAAGTGTATGTAAAGCATTCTAAGTGGTTGAACACTTGGTAACCATACTTAACTATTAATCAACGTCGCATATTCCCTTTATTATGAAATCTCACTACACCGTACCAAGTATAGTCACCAAAACGAAGTACTGTGCAACCATTGAATACTGGTCGTCTAGTCCGGTTGGGGTTGTCAGGCCCGATAGATCTATCAACAGGATTCGCGTTTACAATACCCATGTAAATAGTAGTTACCAAGCTACAGGGAAATATGCCAGTGGTACAACTCAACGTAGAATATATTTTTAAGTACTTGTGTCTATTTCGTAAATATTTATAAAAGCAGCGCATGTATTCTCCGCCCAAAAATATATATTGCAAAAGCAATTAAAAAGAGAGCAAATGAAACTCACCATACTGTATTTTGTAGTAAAAATACATATGATGACATTAAACAAGTGTAGGGTTGGCCTCGGATTCACGAACCTATTATCATTTATATATATATTAACACATATAATTAACATGTAATAATAATCAACCCATTTGTATATATTAATTATATATTACTTATTTAAAATAGTAATGTAATATTTATATAGTTATTATATATGTATTTGATATATATATATATATATATATATATATATATATATATATATATATATATATATATATATATATATATATATATATATATATATATATATATATATATATATATATATATATTTTAAATAACTTGTGGTTTGTTAAAATAATGACTTTACTAATACTAAAATAGTGTTAATAATAATAATTAGTTTTAATAATGAAAACACTAATTTTAATAATAATACTAGTTTTAATAAAAGTGGTAGATTTAAAATAATGATACTTTTAGTAATACTGATATAAAAAATAACTTATAATAATAATAATAATAATAATAATAATAATAATAATAATAATAATAATAATAATAATAATAATAATAATAATAATAATAATAATAATAATAATAATAAGGCTACCTTGAAAGAATGAGTTCTCTAAAAAAATGTCAAAGGCCAGGCTTGAACTCAAGACCTCTTGCTAACCCCCAAACAGTCTTAACCATCTAGCCATTTTTGTTTTTCTGAATAATATCATAACCAGAAATATTTAAACCGTTCTTATTTCAGTTTCTATTTCTTTTTCTCAGCACAACATCATAATTTTAATATCTATCAATCATTAATCGTTATCTCAGTCCAATAGCAACCCACAAACCGAAATCGTGGCCCAACAACATAAACTCATCGGCCCACTTCTGTAAAAGGAATTCTGGCCCAACCAAATATTAACATAAAGTCACGGTCCATATTGTTTGAAACTGGAATTCGTATGGAAATAAGGTAATCAGTCGACAACTAGCCACATGCTATCACTTTTATTTTATATTTTTTTTATTGGAAGTGGAGTCACCACTTTATCCATCTTTTGAATTTTGTAATACCAATCACTACCTAATATGTCGGCCAAAAAGGGACACGCCAAAGAATCCAATTCATCATTATTCATTTTTTTTTTGAGGTGAAGAGAGTTGAAACGAACAAGATCGTGATGTGATGGAGAAAGATGCCAGCTGTTT
This sequence comes from Rutidosis leptorrhynchoides, assembly GCF_046630445.1. Lineage (NCBI taxonomy): Eukaryota > Viridiplantae > Streptophyta > Magnoliopsida > Asterales > Asteraceae > Rutidosis > Rutidosis leptorrhynchoides. The sequence goes on along the minus strand of NC_092337.1, from coordinate 407,806,558 downwards.
TTCGATCTGGGTTGTTCAGATGGGTTTAATGGGTTTACAATGGTGATAGTTTGTTGTGGTGTTCTAGTGGTCGTTTGATGGCAAAACAGAAACAATGAAAACGACTGGCAACAAGTAGCGGGTTTAAATGGTAGTGATCATGTAGGTTTCCAAGAGAGAGAGAGGTGGATGGGAGAGAGAAGAAAGGATGTTCATGGTGGTGGTTCACGAGCAGAAAAAAAATATAGAGAGAGTAGAGAGAGATGGTTGCAATGATAGTTTAAGATGGTGAGTTTGTGGTGGTTTCATCATGACTGAAATAGAAGAGGGAGAGGATGTTCGGCTTCAGTTATTTGCAGCAAGACAAGAACAAGGAAACTTACGTATAGTAGTAGTAACAATCAAGGATTGTAGTTGTTATAGCGTGCACGTGGGCGAGGTGGTTTACGTTAGTGGCGTAGTTCAACAAGGTGGTGGTGGGTTTGTTCAATGGTTCATGGTGGATGATGGTAGAGATAGAGGAAAGATAGAGAAAGGTGATCGGGTTAAATGGAAACCAAAAGAAAATATATAGCAGTAGTATTGAAACAGACACAAAATAAAAGATGAAAACGATTGATAACAAACATTTGGATTGTTCTTCTAATTCGTACTGGCTTAGGAGCATAAAGCAGAAATCAAGGGAGTGATTAAATCGGATGTATCACAGGTTATATAGAAGAGGATGAAGAAAAAATTTTAAAGTTAAAAGTGATATGATTTGATTCATGATATGTACATATATATCCGTATATATCTATATTATATAATCCATATATATTTATCTATATATAATATATCTGTATATATCTATAGTTATCTTTATATAATATAATCTATCTCATTAATAATTAAAACTATAATACTAATACTCTTAATATAATAAAATTTTATAATAATGTACTAGTAATAATAATAATAATAACAATATGGTAATAATAATAACCATAAAATTTGCAACAATATTAATAATAATAATAATAATAATACTAATTATAATAATGCAATAATATTAGTAATAATAATAGTATAACAATTTATATAACAAATTTCATATATATATATATATATATATATATATATATATATATATATATATATATATATATATATATATATATATATATATAATATCAATAATACTAATTTTGATATTATTATTGATTATAATAACAACTTTTAATTTAATATTTAATATATTAATATTACATATTATTAATTATGTGATATTTAAATATTACTTAATATGTATATATATATACATATATATATATATATATATATATATATATATATATATATATATATATATATATATAATAACATATTTTGAATATTTAATGTTATACATTTTATATATTACAATATACATGTAGTATTAATTATGTATAGAAGTTAGATATATATAGTTATGTTTTAAATATCAAGTAGATAAATATATTAATTATATGTATTTAAACAAATACTCTTCCGAGTATAATATTAAATACTTTGTTAACATATGACAAATTTATGTATATCCAAACTACTCTTTATATCGAAATAAACAGTTTAAATTAACAAAATTAAGTTTTTATTTCATAATCACTATATCAATTGTTAGCTCATTAGTATATTAAATTTATATATACATTTCTATTTATAAATAGTGGTTCGTGAATCATCGGGAATAATCAAAGGTTAAATGTAATGTATAACAACGGTTCAATATTTTGAGATTCAATTAAATAAACTTGCTTATCGTGTCAAATATATTAAATTGTATCGAGAGTTTGGTTCAAAATTAGTCGAAATTTTCCGGGTCGTGACTGTACCTACCCGTTAAAGAAATTTCGTCCCGAAATTTGATCGAGGTCATCATGGCTAACAATAAAAATGTTTTTATGACAAATATGAATTGATAAATAGAGTTTTATCATCATTGAGTAATATGGATAAACCAATTCGATTACTTGAAGCGTATGAATGAAGCTGTCACAAAAGATTGAGATAAAGATTTAACTTTTTGACGTAGTCACGGTGGATTTCCAGAATTCAAAGAATTTAAGGAAATCTTCTAATCAGAAAGAAATGTAATAGCACGATTTATTAGCAAACTGTTGGAATTACGGAGAAACAGAAATATCAAGGAAATATTTCCTTGATATGCTTAGAAATTAAGTAGAATGAAAGAGTCGTGTAACATGGCACATGATGAAGGTATGATATGTGAATCATCACGTTCCATTAGAAACTCAGTATAACTTACTGTAATATAATCACGTTGGCCAAGCGCATTATATTATACTAACTCATGTTTCAATTCCCAACACTACTCCAGAAACATTCATAATTTATACTTGGGTTTTACAGAAATTTTCGATGTAATGTAATACAGATAACACGAAGAGGTAGATAATTTCGAACAAGAATATTTATGAAGGTATCTTCAGAAATATCTAAGATATTTATAACTAAAGATACGATGATATCTTAGAATTTAAAATATTTAAGATCAGAAGATGATGAAGAAATTTGTCCGCAAGAATTTAGAATAAGTAGGAGCAAGGTATTCGCTAAAGAGTTCATTAGATACAGAATCATCTGGATTCATTAAGTACAGATTTTAGTTCTGGTGATTTGTCCACAGCCTCCTTCATAGTTTTGCATAATCCTCTTTTCGGTACTAAATTTTCTATTGAGCGTTTCCAACACTCCATTCTTTATCATAAAACCTTTTGCCATTAAGACCATCTACAGTTTTGCTGCTTCATCAGCATTCAAAGTTATCATAACTAAATCGTTGGTTATCAATCCGAGGTGTTTCAAGAATTTCGAAGGATTTGAATGCAGAATGTAATTGTCAAGCTACAAATGAGGTTTAAGATGAAATCAAGTGGCAAACTTGAAGAAATGTTTAGTTTCATATGTTATAATCAATATTTTAATTCATTTTAATTGTCCAATAATGGCAGTCCTTAGTTGATAGTCCAATAATTGGTTTATATATATATAATCTTAGAATTTCTCAACGACGTATTGTATACGTATTGTCTTTGCATCAACCCAGAGACGTATTGTAGACGTATTGTCTTAGAATTAACTAAGACGTATTGTGTACGTATTGTCTTAGGATTTATCAAAACGTATTGTATACTTATTGTGTTAGGATGTACCAAATATTCGAATTAATAAATACGTATCATGACCCATTGTACAACTTATTGTCTCAGAATTAATCCGACGTATTATGTACATGTGTCCCGATTTATCCGACGATATGTAAAGTGAGCAAAATAAATAACAGCAATTAAATGACGATAAATAAAATTACGATAAATAAATTGTGAAGAATAAAATGTAATCAGTTAGCTAGAAACAGTTAGCTAGGAACAGTTAGCGCGGATTCTTAACAAAATTTCAATTAGTTAATTCGTTTGTTTCTAACAATTTTATTTTGTCCAATGTTTTCTTCATTATGCCACTTGTTGGATTCTGATAGAACCAAATCCAAATATGAAATTGAATTTGAATGAAAATAGTTGTTCTTTGGTGAACGGATACGTACATGTGTGTATTTGAGCAGTATAGTTAATAATTGCTGAATCTAAGTTGAAGAATGTACAGTGTAACTTATTAATATGAAATCTAAATATTCCTCGGGTATTACCTACCCGTTAAAATATTTTCATCATTAACAGTTGGTACAAAAGAATTTTTAATTACAATATTTATGAAAATATACATACATATATATTTTCTTCAGATGTAATCATAGATTTAATGAGTCAATAGGATATTAAACTCATTTGATTTATCGTTAGTACTAGATTACATAATCTCTAAAACTTTAGAAATTACATAATCATCATGTCGAGCGAAGATAATCGATGTAGAAAGATATGTAGAACGAAGATAAATTAGATAGAATGATACGTAGAACGATGATTATGCTCGAGGTACAGAACGAGATCTTGAGGCTTGTGTTGTTGATGGTACAGCTGTTGATACTGGTGGTACTGTTAGTGCCGGTGATGCTGCTGAAGCTGGTAAGTTTTGCACCATATTCTTCAAAGCTACTACTCGAGCGCGAAGCACGTTGACTTCTTCTATTACATCGGGGTGTCTGTCGGTTCGGTCAAGCGAATAAGTAAGATCTAGAATTTGGTATAGTATATGATCGTGATGAGATACTCGGGAATGAGAAAGAAAATGGTGTTTCGGACAGGTTCGTCGGTAAGTGCTTCAGGTTCTTCGCCAAGAGGTGAATTTGGTTGGTGAAAGGATCGCCTTCTTCGCGTCTCCATTGGTTAAGTCGACTACGAACCCATCAGATAAATTGGGGATGGCTGATTGGTTGATTCATTCTAGTGACGTTGTCTTCAGTGCTCGAGTGAAAATCCATATCGGAATCCGAGGGACTTGAACTAGGGGTGAGTTCCATTTCGTACGATTAGATAAAGGGTTTTCGATATGAAAAGAATTTCGGATATCAGATGATATTCTAATTACATAGAATACTTATGTTCAATATAGAAGATCCCGTAGATTACGGAGAGAATTAAGGAAACGTGTCAGACAAGACTTAATGTGATAGGAGGTGAATTTGTCTGTACACTGTCTATGCAATAATTGCAATAAGACGCGTCGAGACTGAAAATGATAAGTATATATCTTTCGACAAATGGTGGTAAGCAAAAACTTTTAACATGCAGACCAGGTTCAAGTCCAGACTTACTAATATAACCTAACAACTACTAGGTCGAAGTCCAGACTCACGAATGCATCCTAACAACTACTAGTTAGACACACTAATTCAAGACCTGGTTCGCTACGACCACTACTCTGATACCACCTGTGAGGACCCGTCCTAATCCACCTGGACGAAGTCATCAACATTTGATCCCATTGCGATGATCGACTCCAAGTAATGTCCTTAAAATGAGCAAATGCACAGCGAAAGACTTAATTCGTACCTGAGAATAAACATGCTTAAAGTGTCAACCAAAAGGTTGGTGAGTTCATAGGTTTATCATAACAATCATTTCAATATATTAATAGACCACAAGATTTCGTAAATATAAACATAATACACTCGCAAGTGTATGTAAAGCATTCTAAGTGGTTGAGCACTTGGTAACCATACTTAACTATTAATCAACGTCGCATATTCCCTTTATTATGAAATCTCACTACACCGTACCAAGTGTAGTCACCAAAATGAAGTACTGTGCAACCGTTGAATTCTGGTCGTCCAGTCCGGTTGGGGTTGTCAGGCCCGATAGATCTATCAACAGGATTCACGTTTACAATACCCATGTAAATAGTAGTTATCAAGCTACAGGGAAATATGTCAGTGGTACAACTTAACGTAGAATATATTTTTAAGTACTTGTGTCTATTTCGTAAATATTTATAAAAGCAGCGCATGTATTCTCAGCCCAAAAATATATATTGCAAAAGCAATTAAAAAGAGAGCAAATGAAACTCACCATACTGTATTTTGTAGTAAAAATACATATGATGACATTAAACAAGTGTAGGGTTGGCCTCGGATTCACGAACCTATTATCATTTATATATATATTAACACATATAATTAACATGTAATAATAATCAACCCGTTTGTATATATTATGTGACGACCCGGAAATTTCCGACCAAATTTAAACTTAACCTTTATATGTTTCCGACACGATAAGCAGAATTTGTAATGTTGAATCTCAAAAAGTTTGGAACTACATTCATGTAATCAATTACCCTTTGACCGTGTTTGACGATTCACGAACAATTATGTGTATATAGATATGTATATATAATATATAATATTAACTAAAAACATTAACAAAGTATTAGATATATGATACTTTACATGAACATATTTGTTTCGATATATTTATCGACAGAATTAAGAGATAATATCAAATAATTGAATTATCAGATATATTATGATATGATTACGGGCCTATGTTATGAGGTCCACTGTGATTTAAGAAATCTATTCTTTTTGACAACTCAATACTTAACCAGTATGATAAAGATAACGATATTTATATTTTATTTTATTAAATATATAAAACGATTTAAATTAATATTATATATATTTTTTTATACGCGTATTATACGTACATAGTTTTATACTTTTACTATACTTTAACTTTACCTTTACTTTACTTTTACTTTACTTTAACTTTAATAATTCATACTTTAATAATTTACTTTAATAATTCATACTTTAATAATTCACTTTAATAATTCATACTTTAATAATTCACTTTAATAATTCATACTTTAATAATTCACTTTAATAATTCATACTTTAATAATTCACTTTAATAATTCATACTTTAATAATTCACTTTAATAATTCATACTTTAATAATTCACTTTAATAATTCATACTTTAATAATTCACTTTAATAATTCAAAAATCTATTATAAATAGAATTCAATAGGTTTCATTATTTCATAGAAACTTGAAAATATATTTCTCTAAACTCTCTCAATCGAATTACATATATATATATATTTACTTAGTATTATTTCAAGATATTATTAGTATACATAAAATACTACGACGGAGTTATATTCAGACGATTTCAAAATAAGTTTTCAAATGGGATAGAGCTAAGGAAATTATGGGTTATAGCTATGAAAGTTATGGGTATTGATCGAGGGTATTGCTCGTGAGGTCAACCTAACGTTTATCATTTTCGTTGCATCTACGTACTTTCCTGCAATATTGAATCACAATATTGATACGTGAGCATTCATATCTTATCTTTTATATATTAATAGTGTATCCCTAACTAGTGCTCGAGTATATATGATTATGCATGTTTGTATGCTTAGTTTCGTCATTAAAGAGTTTATGATAAATCACGAATTTGATACATATGCTACTGAGATAAGTTATATGATATGCATGTCGTTGAAAAGCTGAAGAAAAAATTAATAACTTTTCATTTAGAAATCGTGTGGTTTCGATGAACGGATTAAAAGATATGGTCAACTGAATTATCATTAATTTTAATATTATTATTAATACGATTATTATAACTGTTATCAGTTGATGTTATTGCTAAAATTATCTTTATTACTAAAAATTAATATTTTTATTGAAACTATCATTTTATTATTTTTATCATTATCATTATTATCAATATTATTTTATCAAATAAATATGCGTACAAAGATATTTTTACCACACGTAATCTAATTACATTAATAATACATACCACTATATTTTTATGATATTAAGTGAATTTTATAAATTTTATTACTTGAGATATATAAAAGTATATTTTTATCATATATGAATTTTAATATAAATTTTTATTTATTAATAAATGACTTGTATTATTTAGTATAATAAGATCTGATAAATATATTTAAATATATAAAACTACTATATATAAGTTATATAATAAACATGTATAGATTTTGGAAGTCATTTTGGGTCAAGTTGACTTTTGTTGACTTTTGCATGTCGGTCTCGAGCATTAGGATTGTGATACACTACGACTTGACCTAAATTGTTACACAGATATTGACCAACATATAAATATATATACTTAATATAGGTTTGTGAATCCGAGACAAACCCTGCACTTGTTCAGTGCCGTCATATACATAATTGCTACGAAATACAGTATTGTGAGTTTCATTACTCTCTTTTTATATATATTTTTGGGCTGAGAATACATGCGTTGTTTTATAAATGTTTTACGAAATAGGCGCAAGTACTAAAACTAATTCTATGTGGGTTTAAACCAGAAATATACCCTTAGCTTGGTAACATTAAACTACCTGTCTATGTACGATAGGCGCGAATCCTAAAGATAGATCTATTGGGCCTGACAACCCTATCCTGACTATGGGATGCTTTAGTACTTCGAGGTTTATATAACACACCTGATTCGGTGTACTTTCAGAGGGTAAAACATGAACGTTAAGGCTTGTTACCAGGTGCCTACAACTTATAGAATACTTTTATACACTTGCGAGTGTACGGATATTTATAGAAACTGAAATCTTGTGGTCTATTAGTATTACGGAAATGATGGATTATGATAAACTAATGAACTCACCAACCTTTTAGTTGACACTTTAAAGCATGTTTATTCTCAGGTATTAAAGAAATCTTCCGCTGTGCATTAGCTCATTTTAAGGATATTACTTGGAGTCATTCAAGACATACTTTGAAAGACGTTGCATTCGAGTCGTTGAGTTCATCAAGATTAATATTAAGTCAATTATAGTTGGATGTAATATGAAATGGTATGCATGCCGTCAATTTTTGATGTAAAGAAAGTTTGTCTTTTAAAAACGAATGCAATGTTTGTAAAACGTATCATATAGAGGTCAAATACCTCGCGATGTAATCAACTATTGTGAATCGTTTATAATGTATATGAACGTGTCCTTTCAGTTGGTATCAGAGCGGTGGTATTAGCGAACCAGGTCTTGCATTAGTGTGTCTAACTGATAGTTGTTAAGATGCATTAGTGAGTCTGGACTTCGACCGTGTCTGCATGTCAAAAGTTTTGCTTATCATTTTTAGTCGGAAATCATCTACTTACCATCCTTAGGAAATTACCTGCTTATCATTCATAAGTCTAGACGCGTTTTCCAACATTTATTGCATAATAGTGTATAGACGAATTCTTATCTAAGAATATCTGTTACTGTGAACTTTGACTGACATCTTTCAAAGATTCCTCCGTAATTTATGGGATTTTGGTATTATATATACATATGTAAATTATGTATTGAAGAATACCAAATCTAAATTCTACAATCTATTTCATAGAAAAAAAAAATTCTTTCCCTGATCATACAAGATGGATCCCTCAACCAGTTCGAGTTCCTCGGATTCCAACAGCTATGCCGATATGGATTTCCACATGAGCTCCGAAAGCAGTGTGATCGGAATGGATCAACCAATTAGCCATCATCTATTCTGGATGAATTGGGGATAGGTTCGTAATCTACTTAACCATTGGAGACAAGAAGAAGGCGATCCCTTTCATCCACCACATTGCCCTCTTGGCAATGAACCTGAAGCACTTACCGGCGAACCTGTCCGAAACACCATTTTCTCTCTCATTTCCATAGTATCTCGTCATAATTGTATACTACACCAAATTCTAGATCTTATTTATCCGCTCGTCCGAACCGACAATCACCCCGGTGTAATAGAAGAAGTCAACGAGCTTCGCGCTTGGGTAGTGGCTTTGGAGAATATGGTGCAAAGTTTACAAACACCAGCAGCAGCACCAGCAGCATAACCAGTACCACCATCAACAACATCAACAGTACCATTACCACCACCAACAACAACCGCATCGCAAACCTCAACGTCACAATCTGTCCCACGAGCATCGACGTCATACGCCATGTAGATACCAAGGAATACCACAACGATGAAGTATTGATTCATAACTTCATTGGGGAAACATTCTACGGCGATTATGTAATTTCTAAAGTTTAGAAATTATCTATCCTAGCCTTAACCATAAATCAAATGAGTTTAATTTAATATTAACTCATTAAATCAATATTACATCTGAAGAAATATACACATATATATTTCCATAAAGACTGTAATAAAATTCTTTTGTACAAAATATTAATTGTGAAATTTTTTTAACGGGTAGGTAATACCCGAGAGATATATAAATTCACAATTAATATGTTACATTCTTCGAATCTGATTCAGCAAATCATCCATTATACTTCCTACTTTCACAACAATATACATTCTTTTATAGAAATCAAAACAACCATACTCATTCAAAATCTAATTACATATTCTGATTTTGAAATCTCAGAATTCGATTCAAGATATAACCGAAATCATCACTCTTAGATTCCTACATCTTTCAAAACTATACTTTGACTTCAAAACTTTCCTAGAACCTCATTTCTATTCATGGAACTCACAAAAAATATTTGTATCATTCAAAATCTTAGAACATCATATGTATATTAACAATTACAATATGTGTTCAAACACTTCAAAATTCCTAAAGACATGCGAGATGATGATCCAACCACATTGTAGTGACCCGAACTTTTCCATGTTTATATATATTAATTGAGATTGATATTTACATGATTAAATGTTTCCAACATGTTAAGCAATCAAACTTGTTAAGACTTGATTAATTGAAATATGTTTCATATAGACAATTGACCACCCAAGTTGACCGGTGATTCACGAACGTTAAAACTTGTAAAAACTATATGATGACATATATATGGATATATATATATAGTTAACATGATACTATGATAAGTAAACATATCATTAAGTATATTAACAATGAACTACATATGTAAAAACAAGACTACTAACTTAATGATTTTTAAACGAGACATATATGTAACGATTATCGTTGTAAAGACATTTAATGTATATATATCATATTAAGAGATATTCATACATGATAATATCATGATAATATAATAATTTAAAATCTCATTTGATATTATAAACATTGGGTTAACAACATTTAACAAGATCGTTAACCTAAAGGTTTCAAAACAACACTTACATGTAACGACTAACGATGACTTAACGACTCAGTTAAAATGTATATACATGTAGAGTTTTAATATGTATTTATACACTTTTGAAAGACTTCAATACACTTATCAAAATACTTCTACTTAACAAAAATGCTTACAATTACATCCTCGTTCAGTTTCATCAACAATTCTACTCGTATGCACCCGTATTCGTACTCGTACAATACACAGCTTTTAGATGTATGTACTATTGGTATATACACTCCAATAATCAGCTCTTTGCAGCCCATGTGAGTCACCTAACACATGTGGGAACCATCATTTGGCAACTAGCATGAAATATCTCATAAAATTACAAAAATATGAGTAATCATTCATGACTTATTTACATGAAAACAAAATTACATATCCTTTATATCTAATCCATACACCAACGACCAAAAACACCTACAAACACTTTCATTCTTCAATTTTCTTCATCTAATTGATCTCTCTCAAGTTCTATCTTCAAGTTCTAAGTGTTCTTCATATATTCTACAAGTTCTAGTTATATAAAATCAAGAATACTTTCAAGTTTGCTAGCTCACTTCCAATCTTGTAAGGTGATCATCCAACCTCAAGAAATCTTTGTTTATTACAGTACGTTATCATTCTAATACAAGGTAATAATCATATTCAAACTTTGGTTCAATTTCTATAACTATAACAATCTTATTTCAAGTGATGATCTTACTTGAACTTGTTTTCGTGTCATGATTCTGCTTCAAAAACTTCGAGCCATCCAAGGATCCGTTGAAGCTAGATCTATTTTTCACTTTTCCAGTAGGTTTATTCAAGGAACTTAAGGTAGTAATGATGTTCATAACATCATTCAATTCATACATATAAAGCTATCTTATTCGAAGGTTTAAACTTGTAATCACTAGAACATAGTTTAGTTAATTCTAAACTTGTTCGCAAACAAAAGTTAATCCTTCTAACTTGACTTTTAAAATCAACTAAACACATGTTCTATATCTATATGATATACTAACTTAATGATTTAAAACCTGGAGACACGAAAAACACCGTAAAACCGGATTTACGCTGTCGTAGTAACACCGCGGGCTGTTTTGGGTTAGTTAATTAAAAACTATGATAAACTTTGATTTAAAAGTTGTTATTCTGAGAAAATTATTTTTATTATGAACATGAAACTATATCCAAAAATTATGGTTAAACTCAAAGTGGAAGTATGTTTTCTAAAATGGTCATCTAGACGTCGTTCTTTCGACTGAAATGACTACCTTTACAAAAACGACTTGTAACTTATTTTTCCGACTATAAACCTATACTTTTTCTGTTTAGATTCATAAAATAGAGTTCAATATGAAACCATAGCAATTTGATTCACTCAAAACGGATTTAAAATGAAGAAGTTATGGGTAAAACAAGATTGGATAATTTTTCTCATTTTAGCTACGTGAAAATTTGTAACAAATCTATTCCAACCATAACTTAATCAACTTGTATTGTATATTATGTAATCTTGAGATACCATAGACACGTATACAATGTTTCGACCTATCATGTCGACACATCTATATATATTTCGGAATAACCATAGACACTCTATATGTGAATGTTGGAGTTAGCTATACAGAGTTGAGGTTGATTCCAAAATATATATAGTTTGAGTTGTGATCAATACTGAGATACGTATACACTGGGTCGTGGATTGATTCAAGATAATATTTATCGATTTATTTCTGTACATCTAACTGTGGACAACTAGTTGTAGGTTACTAACGAGGACAGCTGACTTAATAAACTTAAAACATCAAAATATATTAAAAGTGTTGTAAATATATTTTGAACATACTTTGATATATATGTATATATTGTTATAGGTTCGTGAATCAACCAGTGGCCAAGTCTTACTTCCCGACGAAGTAAAAATCTGTGAAAGTGAGTTATAGTCCCACTTTTAAAATCTAATATTTTTGGGATGAGAATACATGCAGGTTTTATAAATGATTTACAAAATAGACACAAGTACGTGAAACTACATTCTATGGTTGAATTATCGAAATCGAATATGCCCCTTTTTATTAAGTCTGGTAATCTAAGAATTAAGGAACAGACACCCTAATTGACGCGAATCCTAAAGATAGATCTATTGGGTCTAACAAACCCCATCCAAAGTACCGGATGCTTTAGTACTTCGAAATTTATATCATATCCGAAGGGTGTCCCGGAATGATGGGGATATTCTTATATATGCATCTTGTTAATGTCGGTTACCAGGTGTTCACCATATGAATGATTTTTATCTCTATGTATGGGATGTGTATTGAAATATGAAATCTTGTGGTCTATTATTATGATTTGATATATATAGGTTAAACCTATAACTCACCAACATTTTTGTTGACGTTTTAAGCATGTTTATTCTCAGGTGATTATTAAGAGCTTCCGCTGTCGCATACTTAAATAAGGACGAGATTTGGAGTCCACGCTTGTATGATATTGTGTAAAAACTGCATTCAAGAAACTTATTTTGTTGTAACATATTTGTATTGTAAACCATTATGTAATGGTCTTGTGTAAACAGGATATTTTAGATTATCATTATTTGATAATCTACGTAAAGCTTTTTAAACCTTTATTGATGAAATAAAGGTTATCGTTTGTTTTAAAATGAATGCAGTCTTTGAAAAACGTCTCATATAGAGGTCAAAACCTCGCAACGAAATCAATTAATATGGAACGTTTTTAATCAATAAGAACGGGACATTTCATACATATTACCCACTGTCATGCATCTGAAAAGCTCTCGAAATCAAAGTTATAGTTTAACACGTATCCGTGTCAGATCCTTTGATATTTATTACCAAATATAATTTTTCAATCTCTTTCCAAAATAGACAGTTTTGTCACAGCTCCAGCAAATCACCTTCATTTGTTTATACGAATAAACCTTATTATAACAATTACCCCTTCATAATTGTTATCGGGGAACCTTTCATATCTCGCCACATTAGGAGTAAACTTATCAACAACTTCATTAACCTTCGACTTAAGCCTCTCCGAAAAGCCACTATACTTATTCATTAAAACCCCATCATGTACTCACCTACATCCTGTAACAATAATTGTCACACCAACTATTGGGAATTAGCAATCAGTATTTTGAATTTCGCGACAATTTTACGTCAAAAGTTATACATATAACGTCTATCTCCTAGACTTACATACTTCGAATGTGAATTTTCTGAAAAACATCCCAAACTATGAACTAGTTCTCCGAAATTGGAAAAATGTTGATGAAGCAGCAAAAACTGTAAACAACTTTAACAGTCAAAAGTTTGATGATAAAGAATAGTATGGTGGTAAAGCTGAGAAAAAGAGAAGGTTTGAAACTGGAAAACGGATTGAGCAGACCATGAAGGAGGCTGTGGACAAATCACAAAGACTAAACCTGCCTTCAAAGGATCCAAATGATTCAGTGTCTACTGAAATCGTTAGCAAACAACTTACTTCTTATTCTAAACCTTCACAGACAAATCTTCTTCATCATCCATATTATCGTATCTTTTATTATAATATCTTCGATATTCCTGAAGATATTTTCACAACTATTCTTATCCGAAATCTTTTATCTCTTCGCAATATTTGCGTTACAACATAAAAAGAAACTTTGTTAGTTTTTAAATTCAAAAAAAAAAAAATTTGAATTTAAAATAGGAATGTTTTTGAAGTAGTGTTGGAAATTGAAGCATGAGTTAGTATAATATAATGACACTTGATCAACGTGATTATATTACAGTAAGTCATGCTGAGTTTCTAATGGAACGTGATGATTCACAGAACATACCGTCATCATGTACTATTTACACGACTCTTACATTCTACCCAATTTCCAAACATATTAAGAACATATCATCTTGATAGCTCTATATTTTCGGATATTCTGGTAATTTGCCAAATCAAGATCGTGCCATTAAGATTTTCTTCTTGGAACATTAACTATGTTCATCCAAAAATTCAAATCTATGAATTCTGGACCATTATCCGCTTGACTTAAGGTCGGGAAGAGAAAACGAAAGCATGAAGCTCCGAAATATAATGGAGAATATAAAGCCCGATAACAATCCCGAAATTACAAACCGTGTATATCAATGCGTATAGCAATATAAAGACACGGGAGAATAAAAAACACAATAATCCCAAGGTAATGGTAGAAGAAAATAACTTCCTCCGGTGGTAGATGAAAAAGAAGAATGACAGATATGAAAGTTAAGAGTATATCAAAAATCAATACTGGATGAAGCATATTAACGAATGCTTTAAAGTATGAATTGGGGAGAAAGACTAGAAGGTGTGAGCTGTGGAAATAAAGAAATGAAGGGGGTGGAATTATAGTAAAATATCAGACAGAGAAATCGAGACAGATTATCGCATTTAATCAAAGAAGATCCTGATTTCCTTAATTGTCGAAGAACCAAATCTTTTTGCAAAGATTTTCTTTAAATCTCATGAATTCCGAAAATCAATCATAACTACGTCATCGGTTAAAACGAATATACGTTTACTCATTTCACTCTCTTGCGATAGCTTCACTTATACTCTTCGCGTAATCAAATTGTTTTATCTATATTACTCAATGATGATAAAACTCTATTTATCAACTCATATTCGTCATGAAAACATTTTTATAGTTAGCCATGACGACCTCGATCAAATTTCGGGACGAAATTTCTTTAACGGGTAGGTACTGTGACGACCTGGAAATTTCTGACCAAATTTAAACTTAACCGTTATATGTTTCCGACACGATAAGCAGAATTTGTAATGTTGAATCTCAAAAAGTTTGGAACTACATTCATGTAATCAATTACCCTTTGACCGTGTTCGACGATTCACGAACAATTATGTGTATATAGATATGTATATATAATATATAATATTAACTAAAAACATTAACAAAGTATTAGATATATGATACTTTACATGAACATATTTGTTTCGATATATTTATCGACAGAATTAAGAGATAATATCAAATAATTGAATTATCAGATACATTATGATATGATTACGGGCCTATGTTATGAGGTCCACTGTGATTTAAGAAATCTATTCTTTTTGACAACTCAATACTTAACCAGTATGATAAAGATAACGATATTTATATTTTATTTTATTAAATATATAAAACAATTTAAATTAATATTATATATATTTTTTTATACGCGTATTATACGTACATAATTTTATACTTTTACTATACTTTAACTTTACCTTTACTTTACTTTTACTTTACTTTAACTTTAATAATTCATACTTTAATAATTTACTTTAATAATTCATACTTTAATAATTCACTTTAATAATTTATACTTTAATAATTCACTTTAATAATTCATACTTTAATAATTCACTTTAATAATTCATACTTTAATAATTCACTTTAATAATTCATACTTTAATAATTCACTTTAATAATTCATACTTTAATAATTCACTTTAATAATTCATACTTTAATAATTCACTTTAATAATTCAAAAATCTATTATAAATAGAATTCAATAGGTTTCATTATTTCATAGAAACTTGAAAATATATTTCTCTAAACTCTCTCAATCGAATTACATATATATATATATATATATATATATATATATATATATATATATATATATATATATATATATATATATATATATATATATATATATTTACTTAGTATTATTTCAAGATGTTATTAGTATACATAAAATACTACGACGGAGTTATATTCAGACGATTTCAAAATAAGTTTTCAAATGGGATAGAGCTAAGGAAATTATGGGTTATAGCTATGAAGGCTATGGGTATTGATCGAGGGTATTGCTCGTGAGGTCAACCTAACGTTTATCATTTTCGTTGCGTCTACGTACTTTCCTGCAATATTGAATCACAATATTGATACGTGAGCATTCATATCTTATCTTTTATATATTAATAGTGTATCCCTAACTAGTGCTCGAGTATATATGATTATGCATGTTTGTATGCTTAGTTTCGTCGTTAAATAGTTTATGATAAATCACGAATTTGATACATATGCTACTGAGATAAGTTATATGATATGCATGTCGTTGAAAAGCTGAAGAAAAAATTAATAACTTTTCATTTAGAAATCGTGTGGTTTCGATGAACGGATTAAAAGATATGGTCAACTGAATTATCATTAATTTTAATATTATTATTAAAATGATTATTATAACTGTTATCAGTTGATGTTATTGCTAAAATTATCTTTATTACTAAAAATTAATATTTTTATTGAAACTATCATTTTATTATTTTTATCATTATCATTATTATCAATATTATTTTATCAAATAAATATGCGTACAAAGATATTTTTACTACACGTAATGTAATTACATTAATAATACATACCACTATATTTTTATGATATTAAGTGAATTTTATAAATTTTATTACTTGAGATATATAAAAGTATATTTTTATCATATATGAATTTTAATATAAATTTTTATTTATTAATAAATGACTTGTATTATTTAGTATAATAAGATCTGATAAATATATTTAAATATATAAAACTACTATATATAAGTTATATAATAAACATGTATAGATTTTGGAAGTCATTTTGGGTCAAGTTGACTTTTGTTGACTTTTGCATGTCGGTCTCGAGCATTAGGATTGTGATACACTACGACTTGACCTAAATTGTTACACAGATATTGACCAACATATAAATATATATACTTAATATAGGTTCGTGAATCCGAGACAAACCCTGCACTTGTTCAGTGCCGTCATATACATAATTGCTACGAAATACAGTATTGTGAGTTTCATTACTCCCTTTTTATATATATTTTTGGGCTGAGAATACATGCGTTGTTTTATAAATGTTTTACAAAATAGGTACAAGTACTAAAACTAATTCTATGTGGGTTTAAACCAGAAATATACCCTTAGCTTGGTAACATTAAACTACCTGTCTATGTACGGTAGGCGCGAATCCTAAAGATAGATCTATTGGGCCTGACAACCCTATCCTGACTATGGGATGCTTTAGTACTTCGAGGTTTATATAACACACCTGATTCGGTGTACTTTCAGAGGGTAAAACATGAACGTTAAGGCTTGTTACCGGGTGCCTACAACTTATAGAATACTTTTATACACTTTCGAGTGTACGGATATTTATAGAAACTGAAATCTTGTGGTCTATTACTATTACGGAAATGATGGATTATGATAAACTAATGAACTCACCAACCTTTTGGTTGACACTTTAAAGCATGTTTATTCTTAGGTATTAAAGAAATCTTCCGCTGTGCATTAGCTCATTTTAAGGATATTACTTGGAGTCATTCAAGACATACTTTGAAAGACGTTGCATTCGAGTCGTTGAGTTCATCAAGATTAATATTAAGTCAATTATAGTTGGATGTAATATGAAATGGTATGCATGCCATCAATTTTTGATGTAAAGAAAGTTTGTCTTTTAAAAACGAATGCAATGTTTGTAAAACGTATCATATAGAGGTCAAATACCTCGCAATGTAATCAACTATTGTGAATCGTTTATAATGTATATGAACGGGTCCTTTCATATTAATTATATATTACTTATTTAAAATAGTAATGTAATATTTATATAGTTATTATATATGTATTTGATATATATATATATATATATATATATATATATATATATATATATATATATATATATATATATATATATATATATATATATTTAAATAACATGTGGTTTGTTAAAATAATGACTTTACTAATACTAAAATAGTGTTAATAATAATAATTAGTTTTAATAATGAAAACACTAATTTTAATAATAATACTAGTTTTAATAAAAGTGGTAGATTTAAAATAATGATACTTTTATTAATACTGATAAAAATAATAATAATAATAATAATAATAATAATAATAATAATAATAATAATAATAATAATAATAATAATAATAATAATAATAATAATAATAATACTTCTTGATAATACTAATAATAACAATATTGATAAAATTATTAATTATACTAGTAATCATATTACTAATGTTAGTAATAATAACAATTAACTTAACAAAAATTAATAATAATAATAATAATAATAATATTAATAATAATAATAATAATAATAATAATAATAATAATAATAATAATAATAATAATAATAATAATAATAATAATAATAATAATAATAATAATAATAATAAGGCTACCTTGAAAGAATGAGTTCTCTAAAAAAAAATGTCAAATGCCAGGCTTGAACCCAAGACCTCTTGCTAACCCCCAAACAGTCTTAACCATCTAGCCATTTTTGTTTTTCTAAATAATATCATAACCAGAAATATTTAAACCGTTCTTATTTCAGTTTCTATTTCTTTTTCTCAGCACAACATCATCATTTTAATATCTATCAATCATTAATCGTTATCTCAGTCCAATAGCAACCCACAAACCGAAATTGTGGCCCAACAACATAAACTCATCGGCCCACTTATGTAAAAGGGATTCTGGCCCAACCAAATATTAACATAAAGTCACGGTCCATATTGTTTGAAACTGGAATTCGTATGGAAATAAGGTAATCAGTCGACAACTAGCCACATGCTATCACTTTTATTTTATATTTTTTTTATTAGAAGTGGAGTCACCACTTTATCCATCTTTTGAATTTTGTAATACCAATCACTACCTAATATGTCATCATTATTCATTTTTTTTTGAGGTGAAGAGAGTTGAAACGAACAAGATCGTGATGTGATGGAGAAAGATACCAGCTGTTTTTCGATCTGGGTTGTTGAGATGGGTTTAATGGGTTTACGATGGTGATAGTTTGTTGTGGTGTTCTAGTGGTCGTTTGATGGTAAAACAGAAACAATGAAAATGACTGGCAACAAGTAGCGGGTTTAAATGGTAGTGATCATGTAGGTTTCCAAGAGAGAGAGAGGTGGATGGGAGAGAGAAGAAAGGATGTTCATGGTGGTGGTTCACGAGCAGAAAAAAATATAGAGAGAGTAGAGAGAGATGGTTGCAATGATAGTTTAAGATGGTGAGTTTGTGGTGGTTTCATCATGACCGAAATAGAAGAGGGAGAGGGTGTTCGGCTTCGGTTATTTGCAGCAAGACAAGAACAAGGAAACTTACGTATAGTAGTAGTAACAATCAAGGATTGTAGTTCTTATAGCGTGCACGTGTGAAATGTCCCGTTCATATTGATTATAAACGTTCCATATTAATTGATTTCGTTGCGAGGTTTTGACCTCTATATGAGACGTTTTTCAAAGACTGCATTCATTTTTAAAACAACCATAACCTTTATTTTATCAATAAAGGTTTCAAAAGCATTACGTAGATTATCAAATAATGATAATCTAAAATATACTATTTACACACGACCATTGCATAATGGTTTACAATAGAAATATATTACATCGATATATGTTTCTTGAATGCAGTTTTTACACAATATCATACAAACATGGACTCCAAATCTTGTCCTTATTTTAGTATGCAACTGCGGAAGCTCTTAGTATTCACCTGAGAATAAACATGCTTTAAACGTCAACAAAAATGTTGGTGAGTTATAGGTTTAACCTATATATATCAAATCGTAACAATAGACCACAAGATTTCATATTTCAATATACAATCCATACATAGAGATAAAAATCATTCATATGGTGAACACCTGGTAAACGACATTAACAAGATGCATATATAAGAATATCCCCATCATTCCGGGATCCTCCTTCGGACATGATATAAATTTCGAAGTATTAAAGCATCCAGTACTATGGATGGGGTTTGTTAGGCCCAATAGATCTATCTTTAGGATTCGCGTCAATTAGGGTGTCTGTTCCCTAATTCTTAGATTACCAGACTTAATAAAAAGGGGCATATTCGATTTCGATAATTCAACCAAAGAATGTAGTTTCACGTACTTGTGTCTATTTTGTAAATCATTTATAAAACCTGCATGTATTCTTATCCCAAAAATAATAGATTTTAAAAGTGGGACTGTAACTCACTTTCACAGATTTTTACTTCGTTGGGAAGTAAGACTTGGCCACTGGTCGATTCACGAACCTATAACAAATATGTACATATATATCAAAGTATATTCAAAATATATTTACAACACTTTTAATACATTTTGATGTTTTAAGTTTATTAAGTCAGCTGTCCTCGTTAGTAATCTACAACTAGTTGTCCAACGTTAGATGTACAGAAAAAATTGATATATATTATCTTGAATCAATCCACGACCCAATGTATACATGTCTCAGGCTAGATCACAACTTAAAGTATATATATTTTTGGAATCAACATCAACCCTGTATAGCTAACTCCCACATTACTGCATATAGAGTGTCTATGGTTGTTGCAAATAATATATACACATGGGTCGATATGATATGTCAAAACATTTGCATACGTGTCTATGGTATCCCAAGATTACATAATATATTAGAATACATGTATAATACAATAAAAGTTAGCTAGGATATGATTAATATAGATTTGTTACCAATTTTAACGTTGCTACAACAAGAAAAATTATCCAATCTTGTTTTACCCATAACTTCTTCATTTTAAATCCGTTTTTAGTGAATCAAATTGCTATGGTTTCATATTGAACTATATTTTATGAATCTAAATAGAAAAAATATAGGTTTATAGCCGGAAATATAATTTACAAGTCGTTTTTGTAAAGGTAGTCATTTCAGTCGAAACAACGACGTCTAGATGACCATTTTAGAAAACATACTTCCACTTTGATTTTAACCATGATTTTTGGATATAGTTTCATGTTCATAAGAAAAATCATTTTACCAGAAGGACAACTTTTAAATTAAAGTTTATCATAGTTTTTAATTAACTAACCCAAAACAGCCCGCGGTGTTACTACGACGGCGTATGTCCGGTTTTACAGTGTTCTTCGTGTTTTCAGATTTTAAATCATTAAGTTAGCATATCATACAGATATAGAACATGTGTTTAGTTGATTTTAAAAGTCAAGTTAGAAGGATTAACTTTTGTTTGCGAACAATTTTAGAATTACCTAAACTATGTTCTAGTGATTACAAGTTTAAACCTTCGAATAAGATAGCTTTATATGTATGAATTGAATGATGTTATGAACATCATTACTACCTCAAGTTTTCTGGATAAAGCTACTGGAAATGAGAAAAATGGATCTAGCTTCAAAGGATCCTTGGTTGGCTTGAAAGTTCTTGAAGCAGAATCATGACACGAAAACAAGTTCAAGTAAGATTTCCACTCGAAATAAGATTGTTATAGTTATAGAAATTGAATCAAAGTTTGAATATGAGTATTACCTTGTATTAGAAAGATATCTTATTGTAAATAAGAAAGATTTCTTGAGGTTGGATGATCACTCTACAAGATTGGAAGTAAGCTAGCGAACTTGAAAGTATTCTTGATTTTATGAAACTAGAACTTGTAGAATTTATGAAGAACACTTAAAACTTGAAGATAGAACTTGAGAGAGATTAATTAGATGAAGAAAAATGAAGAATGAAAGTGTTTGTAGGTAATTTTTGAAAGGACCCGTCCTAATCCATCTGGACGTAGTCACTAACAACTGATTCCATTGCGATGATCGACTCCAAATACTGTCTTTAAAATGAGCAAATGCACAGCAGAATGTTTCTTTCATACCTGAGGATAAACATGCTTTCAAGTGTCAACTAAAAGGTTGGTGAGTTCATAAGTTTATCGTAAAACAATAAAATTCATCATTTTGATAGACCACAATATTTAAATCATGCATGGTACAAATGGGCCCGAATCCTATACCCACCTGTAATGTACATGCAATATCTTTTAAATACAGTACACCTTTCAAGTGTACACAACCATTTTTCATAAATCTTAGTAACCGTACACATATCTCGTGCACAAAAATAACATACACATAACCTGTGTATAAAATCATTCTCTCGATACATAACATTCATATCAACAGGTGGCAATTATCATGTCCACATAATTCAATAGTGGCAATTATCATGTCCACATAATTCAATGGTGGCAATTATCATGTCCACATAATTCAATAATAATCCGCAGAACTTCTGTCTGCATAATAATTCATTCGAGGAATGTTTTGCTTGTGTCTATCTCGTCAAACATTTATAAAAGCATTTCATGTATTCGCAGTTCAAAATATATTTCAAAAGCATTTAATAAAGCAGTTATAAAAACAGCGCATGTATTCTCAGTCCCAAAAATATAAAGAGTAAAAGGGAGCAAATGAAACTCACCTAATGTATTTTGTAGTAAAAATACATATGACTATATTGAACAACTGAACAATGCAGGGTTGACCTCGGATTCAAGAACCTATATTAGTATTATATATCAGGTAACATCATAAACGTACAATGATAATAAATTAAATATTAATTATAAAAGTTTTATGTTAAATTCCAATATGTACTTTATTTATTTATTACATCCTTAATTTATATGTGATATATGTATATTAAATATATTTGTTTTTATATACATTAATATTAAGTTATCATAATATTCAATTATTAATACAAAGATATAATTTCTTTGGTAAAATATTTTAATAATTTTATCTATAACTTATTATAATATATTTATGTTTATGTTATTGATACTGTATTATATTTTAATGTTCATGTAAGTTATATAATGTTTTAATTTATATCTATAAAACTTTATAATAATGTCTAATTAATATTATAACAATGTTTCATAATATATATATTACAATTTACCTTTTATGAAGATATTTAGTTATTACATAATAATTATATCCATGTTATTAATAATATTATATGCAAATTTAAATAATATTAACGTATTAAATATAATAATTTGTAATGTGTTTTGAAGTCTTTATATGAAAATTTTAATAATAATAATAATAATAATAACTATCATAATGATACACCTTTTAGTGATATTTCTATTAGTAATGTTTATAATAATAATAATAATAATAATAATAATAATAATAATAATAATAATAATAATAATAATAATAATAGTAATAATAATAATAATAATAATAATAATAATAAGTAATAATAATAATAATAATAATAATAATAATAACAATTAGGAGTTCTACCTCAAAAAGGAAATGGCTTAAAATAATACCCCAGCCCGGGTTCGAACCCAAGACCTCTCGGTCACTCATCAAACACCCAAACCGATTGGACCACTTTGTTTTTCGGTTTATTAACATGACCCAATTGTATTATCTGTTTCTATCTGTTAACATCCCAACTAGAATTTGGGCCAACATAAAACTGCATCTCACAACAGCCCACATCAGATTCAATTGGCCCAAGCTTTAAACTTGTTTCGATGCCCTGGTTAAATCATGAAGCAATGAGAAGCAGACAACCCTAAAAAGGGTTTCGGTGTTTATTTTATTTATTTATTTTTTTTAACTCATAATAATACTAGTATATAGATATAGATAATATTAACACTAAATATAAAATATCTATACCTAATCAATAAAACGTGTGGGGATTGTAGGGTTCGATAGCATGATAAATGGAAAACAGCTCGATCCTTCATCATCCTCATTCGTAATTCATCCATCATAATAATCAACATAATCCCACTAGCAAAAGAAATGATAGTTGTTTCAATTTAATAATTGGGTGGGTTTGGTGGTTGTCTGCCATAGTTGTAAAGGAGAAAGGTATGTGTAAATCTTCTATATTATTTAATACATTTATCATTATCATTTAAACATCATCACCTTTCATCTTTGCGTATTACTTGAAAGTAGAAAAGAGCAGCAGCTGTTGCTGCAGTCGGTCTGAAACAAAAACATTACATTGGAATCGCAGCAAAGATGATTAAGATTGAGTTTTAGAACAACAAGAAAACAAGCAGGGTTGGCGATGGTGGTTTGAGGTGTTTAAGGGTGAAGATTTTGTTATGGTTCGGGTGATGTTTTGTGGTAGTGATATATTTAGCGAAGTTGGTTCCAATAATAGCCAAACAATTTGGTTTTTGATAAATGGTTTGTGGGTTTTGATGATAGTAAATGAATATAAGAACAGGAACAAGAGATGCATTGTGTTTGTGGCCAAAGTTCGAAAAGTAACCATGAATAGCCGATGTTTATTGATCAAAGGTGGTTAAGGGTACTCATCAACTCATGGTGGAATGGCGGTTTATATGGTGAGTGGTATGTCGTGGTAAAAACTTACAGTGGTGGTGATAATGGTAGTAGTGGTGGTCGTGAGATAGAATGGAGTGTGTTGATGTTGTTAATCAAGAACAGAAAAAAAAAAAAAAAAAAAGATGAGATAGATAGATGGTTTTTGGTTTCTGAATTCTTGTATCTTATTTAATTACAGTTAATGAAATTCACTTAACATTTGTTTGATAGTTTGATTGGCCACATAATTCAATC
The DNA here is from genome assembly GCF_046630445.1 of Rutidosis leptorrhynchoides. NCBI lineage: Eukaryota > Viridiplantae > Streptophyta > Magnoliopsida > Asterales > Asteraceae > Rutidosis > Rutidosis leptorrhynchoides. The sequence continues at coordinate 407,781,550 of NC_092337.1, read as the reverse complement.
TTGTCAGAAGAAATTTGATAAAGGTGCAATTGACCTCAACTGTTTTTGTTTGTTACTCTGTGATGGAATTATATTCTGTAACAAAATTTGAGATAGAGGACAATGTGTAAAAAGGGTGATCGTGATGTTGAACAGATTTTGTTTTCCAATTCTAATTATACGATTTTATATAAATAAAACTAATGAATATAAATCAATGATTAATAATTATAAATATTTTAATTATAATCAAAAATACAAATAATAATAAGAGTAATAATAATAATAATAAGCCATAATGATAATTTTAGTGAAGTTGTTAATAATAATGCTGATTAATGTAAATAATGAAAGTAGTAATAGTAATACAAAACTTAATATTGTTCATCTTGATAATAATAATAATAATATTAGTAATAATGTTAATATAACAAGTTATATATAAATTTTCATATCTATATGTTATAATAACATTCATAATACTAATATTATTATTAACATTTATTTTAAAGGAAATAATAATGATCTTAATATAATAACTATAATTTAACTTGTAATTAAATTAGATGTAATGTATATTATGTAATATCTTTTATCGAATATTGGGTATTTATATTTTTATAAACATTACCATATATACACCATTATTTATATATAGATTTCATATATATATATATATATATATATATATATATATATATATATATATATATATATATATATATATATATAATATATGCATTTTAATAGTAACTTAATAAATCTATATTCAACTTTATATTTTTAATTCTAATTGATTAAAGTGTATTTTATTAATTTCAAATATATTATATACATTTATATTTAAATATGTATATTTATATTTACATGATTAGTTACACATAATTGTTCGTGAATCGTCGAGCACGGTCAAGGGTAATTAATTACATGAATATAGTTCCAAAATTTTAGAGACTCAATATTACAGATTTTGCTTATCGTGTCGGAAACATATAAAGATTAAAGTTTAAATTTGATCGGAAATTTAAATTTGATCGGAAATTTCCGGGTCATCACAGTACCTACCCGTTAAAGAAATTTCGTCCCGAAATTTGAGTGAGGTCGTCATGGCTAACAATAAAAAAATGTTTTCATGACGAATATGGGTTGATAAATAGAGTTTTATCATTTTAATTAATATAGATAAAACAATTTGATTAATCGAAGAGTACGAATGAAGCTATCACTAAATAGTGAAATGAGAAAGACCAGTTTCATCATAACTTTTGATTAGTCATGGTTGAATTCCGGAATTCAAGGGATTTAAAGAAAATCTTTGTAATAAGATTTGGTTCTTCGGCACTTTAGAAAATCAGGATCTTCTTTGATTAAATGCAATAATCTATTTCGATTGCTCTGTCGGATATTTCACTATAAATTCACCCCCTTCGTTTCCTTATCTCCATATCTCACACCTTCTATCCTCAATTCATACTTTAAAACATTCATCAATATGTTCAATCCCGTTTTGATCCTTGATATACTTCTAACCTTCACATCTGTCATTCTTCTTTTTCATTTATCACCGGAGGATTTTATTTATTTTTACTATTACCTTGGGGTTATAGTAATTTTAATTCTCCTGTGCCTTTACGTGGCAATACGTTTTGATATGCACGGTTTGTAATTTATGTGTTGTTGTCGAGCTTTATATTTTCTTTTATATTTAGGAGTCCCATTCCTTTGCCTCTTCTCCCCGACTTCAAATCAAGCGAATAATGGTCCAGAATTTGTAGATATGAAATTCGGAATGAACATAGTTAATGTTCTAAGAAGGAAATCGTAATGGCACGATCTTGATTTGTCAAATTACCAGAATATCCGGAATGATAGAGCTATCAAGGGTAATATTTTCTTGATATGTTTAGAGATTAAATAGAATGTAAGAGTCGTGTAAATGGCACATGATGATGGTACTGTGAATCATCACGTTCCATTAGAAACTCAGCATGAATTACTGTAATATAATCACGTTGATCAAGTGTCATTATATTATACTAACTCATGCATCAATTCGCAACATTACTTCAATAACGTTCATATTTTAAGCTCGAAATTTTTACAGAATATAGAAACTAACAGTTTCTATATGATGTAATACTGATAGCATGAAGAGATTAATGATTTCAGATAAGAATAGTTATAAAAATATCTCCAGAAATATGGAGGATATTTATAATGAAAGATACGATAATATCTCAGAATATCTAAGATTAGAGGATGATAGAAACTATTGTCTGCAAGGGTTTAGAGTAAGGAGCAAGATATTCACTAAAGACTTTAGCAGACATTGAATCATTGGATTCTTTGAAGTCAAACTTATTCTTTGTGATTTGTCCACGTCCTTCTTCATAGTTTCGCATAATCTGCTTTTCGGTACTAAATTTTCTATTGAATGTTTCCAATATAATGATACACAGGAAGCACAAAGAGGTATATAATTTCGGACGAGAATATTTATGAAAATATCCTCAGAAATATCGAAGATATTGATGATGATATTTTGGAATTTCTAAGTTCGATGGTTGATGATGAAAGATTTTTCGCAAGATTTTAACATGACTTCGGAGCAAGATATTCTATAAATATTTCAACGGATCCAGAATTATCTGGATTCTTTGAATATAAGGTATGGTTCTTATATTTGTCCTTGGTCTCCTTCATGGTTAACTCTATCCGTTTTCCAGTTCCAACGTTTCTGAGCTTTTCCAACATATTATTCTTTATCATCAAACTTCTGACGACTAAGGTCGTTTACGATTGCCTACAGTTTCTGCTACTTTATTCAGCTTTTTCAACATTCAGAGTATCGATTCGTAAACTGGGTGCCTTTTCAAAATTTCAGAATTGAAGATCGTAATTCTAGGAGATAATTGTTATATGTATACATATAACTATTGATGTAGAAATGCTACGAGATTTGAAATACAGATTGCTGATTCCCGGTAATTGGTATGGCAATTATTGTTACAGGGTATAGATGAATATAAGATGGGGTTTCAATGAATATAATGATTTTTTTTAGAAAGTCCAAATTCATTGAAGTTGCTGGTAATTTTACTGCTAATGTGGTGAAATATAAACGGTTCTCCGGTAACGATGACGACAGGCAAACTTATATATCGAGGTTATAATAAGGCTATTTCGAATGGAAGTTGAAGTTGATTTATTGAAGCTGTGATAAAATTGGCTAATTTGAAAAAAAAAAAGAGTTGCAATGTTATTTTCGGTAATAACAATGCCAAAGGAGCTATAACATACACGTGTTAAACATTTACACAGGTTCTGAGTGTTTTCAGGTGCATAACTATATGCATCAATCTTTTCTTCCGTAAATGAAGTGCAGTTGGTTCATCCTCTCGATTGAGGTGTTTTCAAGAATTACGAAAGGTTTGAACGCAGATTGTAATCGTCAAGATATAAATGACGTTTAAGATGAAATCAAGTGGCAACTTGAAGAATTATTTAGTTTCATATATTATACACAGTATTTTAATTCATTTTAATTGTCCAATATTATTCGTCCACAGTCGATAGTCCACAGTTAAAAGTCCAATAATTCATATATAGTTTAATATATAATATTCGAATTGATTAATATTTATCGTGACACATGTACATGTCTCAGACTCAATCACAACTCAAAGTATATATATTATTATAGAATCAACCTCAACCCTGTATAGAGAACTCGATCATTACTGCATATAGAGTGTCTATGGTGATTCCAAATAATATATATAGATGTGTCTATATGATATGTCAAAACCTTGTATACGTGTCCCGATATTTAAAGTGCATAAAATAAATAACAGAATTTAAATAACGATAAATAAAGTTTCGAGAATTAAAAATGCGATAAAATAAATTATGATAATTAAAATGTTATACAGAATTAACAGTTAGCTAGGAACAGTTAGCTAGGATTTCGTTAGCGTGAATTCTTAACAAAATTTCTCATAGTTAATTTGTTTGTTTCTAACAAATTTTATTTTGTCCAATGTTTTCTTCATTATGCCACTTGTTGGATTCTGATAAGTAAAAATCCAAATATGAAATTGAATAAAAATGGTTATTCTGTGTGAACGGATTCGTATATCTGTGGATGTAAGGAGGATCGTAAATAACTGTGGAATCAGATTTCGAAGAATGTACAATGTAACTTATTAATGTGAAATCTAAATATTCCTCGGGTATTACCTACCCCTTAAAATATTTTCTCCATTAACAGTTTGTACAAGAGAATATTTAATTACAATCTTTATGAAAACATATATACATATATATTTTCTTCAGATGTATTCATGGATTTAATGAGTTAATATGATATTAAACTCATTTGCTTTTCGGTTGGAACTAGAATAAATAATCTCTAAAACTTTAGAGATTGCATATTCGCCATGTCGAACGAAGATAAATGAGGTAGAACGATACGTAGATTCAAGATCATACTCAAAGTACAGATGATGATATTGAAGCATGGATTGTTGATGGCACTGGTGCTGTTATTGATGGTACTGTTGGTGCCGGTGATGTTGCTGAAGCTGGTACATTTTGCACCATATTCTCCGAATTGATTATTCGAGCGCGAAGTTCGTTGACTTATTACTCCTGGATGATTGTCGATCAGAACGAGCGGATGAATAAGGTTCAGAATTGTGGATAGAATATAATCTTGTCGAGTTACCCTGGAAATGAGACTGAAAATGGTGTATCGAACAGGTTCGCCGGAAAACGCTTCAGGTTCATTGTCAAGAGGTGAATTCGGTTGGTGGAAGGGATTGCCTTCCGCGCGTTTCCATTAATTAAGTCGACTACGAACCCATCAGATGAATTGATAATAGCTGATTGGTTGATTCATGCCGGTGACGCTGTTTTCGGAGCTTAGGTGAACATCTATGTCGGAATAGTTGTCGGAATAACTATCGGAATCTGAGGGACTTGAACTGGTTGCAGGATTCATCTCGTACGATCAAATGAAGGATTTTCGATAAGAAATAGATTATAGGATGTAGATTAGTACCCTGCAATACATAATTTACATATGCATATATAATACTAAAATCCCATAAGTTACGGAGGTATCTACGGAAGTTGTCAGGCAAAGGTAACAATAACAGATACGCTAAGATATGAATTTATCTATACATTGTCTATGCAATAGAGGCAGTAAGACATGTCCAGACTAAGAATGATAAGTAGATAATTTCCTAAGGATGATAAGCAGATGATTTTCGACAAGGAATGATAAGCAAAACTTTTGACATGCAGACACGGTCGAAGTCCAGACTCACTAATGCATCCTAACGACTTATCAGTTAGACACACTAATGCAGACCTGATTCGCTAAGACCACCGCTCTGATACCAACTGAAAGGACCCGTCCTAATCCATCTGGACGTAGTCACTAACAACTGGTTCCATTGCGATGATCGACTCCAAATACTGTCTTTAAAATGAGTAAATGCACAGCGGAATGTTTCTTTCATACATGAGAATAAACATGCTTTCAAGTGTCAACTAAAAGGTTGGTGAGTTCATAAGTTTATCGTAAAACAATAAAATTCATCATTTTGATAGACCACAATATTTAAATCCTGCATGGTACAAATGGGCCCGAATCCTATACCCACCTGTAATGTACATGCGATATCTTTTAAATACAGTACACCTTTCTCGTGTACGCAACCATTTTTCATAAATCTTAGTAACCGTACACATATCTCGTGCACAAAAATAACATACACATAACCTGTGTATAAAATCATTCTCTCGATACATAACATTCATATCAATTGGTGGCAATTATCATGTCCACATAATTCAATAGTGGCAATTATCATGTCCACATAATTCAATGGTGGCAATTATCATGTCCACATAATTCAATAATAATCCGCAGAACTTCTGTCTGCATAATAATTCATTCGAGGAATGTTTTGCTTGTGTCTATCTCGTCAAACATTTATAAAAGCATTTCATGTATTCGCAGTTCAAAATATATTTCAAAAGCATTTAATAAAGCAGTTATAAAAACAGCGCATGTATTCTCAGTCCCAAAAATATAAAGAGTAAAAGGGAGCAAATGAAACTCACCTAATGTATTTTGTAGTAAAAATACATATGACTATATTGAACAACTGAACAATGCAGGGTTGACCTCGAATTCACGAACCTATATTAGTATTATATATCAGGTAACATCATAAACGTACAATGATAATAAATTAACTATTAATTATAAAAGTTTTATGTTAAATTCCAATATGTAATTTATTTATTTATTACATCCTTAATTTATATGTGATATATGTATATTAAATATATTTGTTTTTATATACATTAATATTAAGTTATCATAATATTCAATTATTAATACAAAGATATAATTTCTTTGGTAAAATATTTTAATAATTTTATCTATAACTTATTATAATATATTTATGTTTATGTTATTGATACTGTATTATATTTTAATGTTCATGTAAGTTATATAATGTTTTAATTTATATCTATAAAACTTTATAATAATGTCTAATTAATATTATAACAATGTTTCATAATATATATATTACAATTTACCTTTTATGAAGATATTTAGTTATTACATAATAATTATATCCATGTTATTAATAATATTATATGCAAATTTAAATAATATTAACGTATTAAATATAATAATTTGTAATGTGTTTTGAAGTGTTTATATGAAAATTTTAATAATAATAATAATAATAATAATAACTATCATAATGATACACCTTTTAGTGATATTTCTATTAGTAATGTTTATAATAATAATAATAATAATAATAATAATAATAATAATAATAATAATAATAATAATAATAATAATAATAATAATAATAATAATAATAATAATAATAATAATAATAATAATAATAATAATAACAATTAGGAGTTCTACCTCAAAAAGGAAATGGCTTAAAATAATGCCCCAACCCGGGTTCGAACCCAAGACCTCTCGGTCACTCATCAAACACCCAAACCGATTGGACCACTTTGTTTTTCGGTTTATTAACACGACCCAATTGTATTATCTGTTTCTATCTGTTAACATCCCAACTAGAATTTGGGCCAACATAAAACTGCATCTCACAACAGCCCACATCAGATTCAATTGGCCCAAGCTTTAAACTTGTTTCGATGCCCTGGTTAAATCACGAAGCAATGAGAAGCAGACAACCCTAAAAAGGGTTCCGGTGTTTATTTTATTTATTTATTTTTTTTAACTCATAATAATACTAGTATATAGATATAGATAATATTAATACTAAATATAAAATATCTATACCTAATCAAGAAAACGTGTGGGGATTGTAGGGTTCGACAGCATGATAAATGGAAAACAGCTCGATCCTTCATCATCCTCATTCGTAATTCATCCATCATAATCATCAACATAATCCCACTAGCAAAAGAAATGATAGTTGTTGTAATTTAATAATTGGGTGGGTTTGGTGGTTGTCTGCCATAGTTGTAAAGGAGAAAGGTATGTGTAAATCTTCTATATTATTTAATACGTTTATCATTATCATTTAAACATCATCACCTTTCATCTTTGCGTATTACTTGAAAGTAGAAAAGAGCAGCAGCTGTTGCTGCAGTCGGTCTGAAACAGAAACATTACATTGGAATCGCAACAAAGATGATTAAGATTTAGTTTTAGAACAACAAGAAAACAAGCAGGGTTGGCGATGGTGGTTTGAGGTGTTTAAGGGTGATGATTTTGTTATGGTTCGGGTGATGTTTTGTGGTAGTGATATATTTAGCGAAGGTGGTTCCAATAGTAGCCAAACAATTTGGTTTTTGATAAATGGTTTGTGGGTTTTGATGATAGTAAGTGAATATAAGAACAGGAACAAGAGATGCGTTGTGTTTGTGGCCAAAGTTCGAAAAGTAACCATGAATAGCCGATGTTTATTGATCAAAGGTGGTTAAGGGTACTCATCAACTCATGGTGGAATGGCGGTTTATATGGTGAGTGGTATGTCGTGGTAAAAACTTACGGTGGTGGTGATAATGGTAGTAGTGGTGGCCGTGAGATAGAATGGAGTGTGTTGATGTTGTTAATCAAGAACAGAAAAAAAAAAGAAGATGAGATAGATAGATGGTTTTTGGTTTCTGAATTCTTGTATCATATTTAATTACAGTTAATGAAATTCACTTAACATTTGTTTGATAGTTTGATTGGCCACATAATTCAATCTTGTCAGAAGAAATTTGATAAAGGTGCAATTGACCTCAACTGTTTTTGTTTGTTACTCTGTGATGGAATTAGATTCTGTAACAAAATTTGAGATAGAGGACAAAGTGTAAAAAGGGTGATCGTGATGTTGAACAGATTTTGTTTTCCAATTCTAATTATACGATTTTATATAAATAAAACTAATGAATATAAATTAATGATTAATAATTATAAATATTTTAATTATAATCAAAAATACAAATAATAATAAGAGTAATAATAATAATAATAAGCCATAATGATAATTTTAGTGAAGTTGTTAATAATAATGCTGTTTAATGTAAATAATGAAAGTAGTAATAGTAATACAAAACTTAATATTGTTCATCTTGATAATAATAATAATATTAGTAATAATGTTAATATAACAAGTTATATATAAATTTTCATATCTATATGTTATAATAACATTCATAATACTGATATTATTATTAACATTTATTTTAAAGGAAATAATAATGATCTTAATATAATAACTATAATTTAACTTGTAATTAAATTAGATGTAATGTATATTATGTAATATCTTTTATCGAATATTGGGTATTTATATTTTTATAAACATTACCATATATACACCATTATTTATATATAGATTTCATATATATATATATATATATATATATATATATATATATATATATATATATACATATATACATATATACATATATATATATATACATATATATATATATATACATATATACATATATACATATATACATATATAGATATATACATATATATATATATATATATATATATATATATATATATATATATATATATATATATATAATATGCATTTTAATAGTAACTTAATAAATCTATATTCTACTTTATATTTTTAATTCTAATTGATTAAAGTGTATTTTATTAATTTCAAATATACTATATACATTTATATTTAAATATGTATATTTATATTTACATGATTAGTTACACACAGTTGTTCGTGAATCATCGAGCAAGGTCAAGGGTAATTAATTACATGAATATAGTTCCAAAATTTTAGAGACTCAACATTACAGATTTTGCTTATCGTGTCGGAAACATATAAAGATTAAAGTTTAAATTTGATCAGAAATTTAAATTTGATCGGAAATTTTCGGGTCATCACATTTTTGGTCGTTGGTATATAGATTAGATATAAAGGATGTGTAATTTTGTTTACATGTAAATAAGTCATGAATGATTACTCATATTTTTGTAATTTTATGAGATATTTCATGCTAGTTGCCAAATGATGGTTCCTACATGTGTTAGGTGACTCACAAGGGCTGCTAAGAGCTGATTATTGGAGTGTATATACCAATAGTACATACATCTAAAAGCTGTGTATTGTACGAGTACGAATACGGGTGCATACGAGTAGAATTGTTGATGAAACTGAACGAGGATGTAATTGTAAGCATTTTTGTTAAGTAGAAGTATTTTGATAAGTGTCTTGAAGTCTTTCAAAAGTGTATGAATATATATTAAAACACTACATGTATATACATTTTAACTGAGTTGTTAAGTCATCGTTAGTCGTTACATTTAAGTGTTGTTTTGAAACCTTTAGGTTAACGATCTTGTTAAATGTTGTTAACCCATTGTTTATTAAATCAAATGAGATGTTAAATTATTACATTATCATGATATCATGATGTATTAATATATCTTAATATAATATATATACATTAAATGTCATTACAACGATAATCGTTACATATATGTCTCGTTTCAAAATCATTAAGTTAATAGTCTTATTTTTACATATGTAGTTCATTGTTAATATACTTAATGATATGTTTACTTATCATAATATCATGTTAACTATATATATATCCATATATATGTCATCATATAGTTTTTACAAGTTTTAACGTTCGTGAATCGCCGGTCAACTTGGGTGGTCAATTGTCTATATGAAACCTATTTCAATTAATGAAGTCTTAACAAGTTTGATTGCTTAACATGTTGGAAACATTTAATCATGTAAATATCAATTTCATTTAATATATAAAAACATGGAAAAGTTCGGGTCACTACAGTACCTAGCCGTTAAATAAATTCCGTCCCGAAATTTTAAGCTGTTGAAAGTGTTGACGAATCTTCTGGAAATAGATGCGGGGATTTCTTCTTCATCTAATCTTCACGCTCCCATGTGAACTCGGGTCCTCTACGAGCATTCCATCGAACCTTAACAATCGGTATCTTGTTTTGTTTAAGTCTCTTAACCTCACGATCCATTATTACGACGGGTTCTTCAATGAATTGAAGTTTTTCATTGATTTGGATTTCGTCCAACGGAATAGTGAGATCTTCTTTAGCAAAACATTTCTTCAAATTCGAGACGTGGAAAGTGTTATGTACATTCGCAAGTTGTTGAGGTAACTCAAGTCGGTAAGCTACTGGTCCGACACGATCAATAATCTTGAATGGTCCAATATACCTTGGATTTAATTTCCCTCTTTTACCAAATCGAACAACACCTTTCCAAGGTGCAACCTTAAGCAAGACCATCTCTCCAATTTCAAATTCTATATCTTTTCTTTTAAGGTGGGCGTAGCTCTTTTGTCGACTTTGGGCGATTTTCAACCGTTGTTGAATTTGGATAATCTTCTCGGTAGTTTCTTGTATTATCTCCGGACCCGTAATCTGTCTATCCCCCACTTCACTCCAACAAATCAGAGACCTGCACTTTCTACCATAAAGTGCTTCAAACTGCACCATATCAATGCTTGAATGATAGCTGTTGTTGTAGGAAAATTCTGCTAATGGTAGATGTCGATCCCAACTATTTCCAAAATCAATAACACATGCTCATAGCATGTCTTCAAGCGTTTGTATCGTCTTTTCGCTATGCCCATCAGTTTGTGGATGATAGGCAGTACTCATGTCTAGACGAGTTCCAAATGCTTGCTGTAATGTCTGCCAAAATCTTGAAATAAATCTGCCATCCCTATCAGAGATAATAGAGATTGGTATTCCATGTCTGGAGATGACTTCCTTCAAATACATTCGTGCTAACTTTTCTATCTTGTCATCTTCTTTTATTGGCAGGAAGTGTGCTGACTTGGTGAGATGATCAACTATTACCCAAATAGTATCATAACCACTTGCAGTCCTTGGCAATTTAGTAATGAAATCCATGGTAATGTTTTCCCATTTCCATTCCGGGATTTCAGGTTGTTGTAGTAGACCTGATGGTTTCTGATGTTCATCTTTGACCTTAGAACACGTCAAACATTCTCCTACATATTTAGCAATATCGGCTTTCATACCTGGCCACCAAAAATGTTTCTTAAGATCCTTGTACATCTTCCCCGTTCTAGAATGTATTGAGTATCTGGTTTTATGAGCTTCTCTAAGTACCATTTCTCTCATATCTCCAAATTTTGGTACCCTAATTCTTTCAGCCCTATACCGGGTTCCGTCTTCCCGAATATTAAGATGCTTCTCCGAACCTTTGGGTATTTCATGTAGTGACCCGAACTTTTCCATGTTTATATATATTAATTGAGATTGATATTTACATGATTAAATGTTTCCAACATGTTAAGCAATCAAACTTGTTAAGACTTGATTAATTGAAATATGTTTCATATAGACAATTGACCACCCAAGTTGACCGGTGATTCACGAACGTTAAAACTTGTAAAAACTATATGATGACATATATATGGATATATATATAGTTAACATGATACTATGATAAGTAAACATATCATTAAGTATATTAACAATGAACTACATATGTAAAAACAAGACTACTAACTTAATGATTTTTAAACGAGACATATATGTAACGATTATCGTTGTAAAGACATTTAATGTATATATATCATATTAAGAGATATTCATACATGATAATATCATGATAATATAATAATTTAAAATCTCATTTGATATTATAAACATTGGGTTAACAACATTTAACAAGATCGTTAACCTAAAGGTTTCAAAACAACACTTACATGTAACGACTAACGATGACTTAACGACTCAGTTAAAATGTATATACATGTAGTGTTTTAATATGTATTTATACACTTTTGAAAGACTTCAATACACTTATCAAAATACTTCTACTTAACAAAAATGCTTACAATTACATCCTTGTTCAGTTTCATCAACAATTTTACTCGTATGCACCCGTATTCGTACTCGTACAATACACAGCTTTTAGATGTATGTACTATTAGTATATACACTCCAATGATCAGCTATTAGCAGCCTATGTGAGTCACCTAACACATGTGGGAACCATCATTTGGCAACTAGCATGAAATATCTCATAAAATTACAAAAATATGAGTAATCATTCATGACTTATTTACATGAAAACAAAATTACATATCCTTTATATCTAATCCATACACCAACGACCAAAAACACCTACAAACACTTTCATTCTTCAATTTTCTTCATCTAATTGATCTCTCTCAAGTTCTATCTTCAAGTTCTAAGTGTTCTTCATAAATTCTACAAGTTCTAGTTACATAAAATCAAGAATACTTTCAAGTTTGCTAGCTCACTTCCAATCTTGTAAGGTGATCATCCAACCTCAAGAAATCTTTGTTTCTTACAGTAGGTTATCATTCTAATACAAGGTAATAATCATATTCAAACTTTGGTTCAATTTCTATAACTATAACAATCTTATTTCAAGTGATGATCTTACTTGAACTTGTTTTCGTGTCATGATTCTGCTTCAAGAACTTCGAGCCATCCAAGGATCCGTTGAAGCTAGATCCATTTTTCTCTTTTCCAGTAAGTTTATCCAAGGAACTTAAGGTAGTAATGATGTTCATAACATCATTCGATTCATACATATAAAGCTATCTTATTCGAAGGTTTAAACTTGTAATCACTAGAACATAGTTTAGTTAATTCTAAACTTGTTCGCAAACAAAAGTTAATCCTTCTAACTTGACTTTTAAAATCAACTAAACACATGTTCGATATCTATATGATATGCTAACTTAATGATTTAAAACCTGGAAACACGAAAAACATCGTAAAACCGGATTTACGCCGTCGTAGTAACACCGCGGGCTGTTTTGGGTTAGTTAATTAAAAACTATGATAAACTTTGATTTAAAAGTTGTTATTCTGAGAAAATGTTTTTTATTATGAACATGAAACTATATCCAAAAATTATGGTTAAACTCAAAGTGGAAGTATGTTTTCTAAAATGGTCATCTAGACGTCGTTCTTGTGACAACCCGGAAATTTCCAACCAAATTTAAACTTTATCTTTATATTATTCCGACAAGATAAGCAAAGTTTGTTAAGTTAAATCTCAAGAATTTTAAATTGTGTTCATACATTCATTATAACCTCGACCAAATTCTGACGATTCACGAACCGTTATATATAAATAAATATGTATATATATGTATATATATATTATAACTTGAGAATATTAATAAAGTATTAAACGTATAATACTTTACATGAACGTATTTGTTTCAATATGTTTATCGATGGAATTAGAAGATAATATCAAATGATTGATTTATCAGATACATTATGATATGATTACGGGTCTATGTTATGAGGTCCACTGTGATTTAAGAAATCTATTCTTTTTGACAACATTCGGAAAATGGTAAAGTGATTTATAAGTAAGAACGTGAAGTGTAAATAACTTAGATGTTGGATATCGACAAGTTATGTAACTCGACATTTTTCATTAAGATGATTTCATACGTTTATTTAACCTTTGAACTTTATCCCATGCTTCACCAACAAACTGTAATTTAAAAACTTGAAACCTATTATGAATATATATGATTCTACTTTTCTAAAACATTTTATGATATAACGATTTCCATTATTTTAACCTTTAAACAAAATGATTCTTAAAAATATATTTGGTTTTGGAAAACAAAATTATTATATTTATTTGATTTAGTTTCAAACGTACAAAAACGTTTTCAGCTTAAAAAGAACTTTATTATTAAAATGTATATAACTTTTATAAATATCTAGAACCACTTTTGACAACTCATTACTTAACCAGTATGATAAAGATAACGATATTTATATTTTATTTTATTCAATATATATAACGATTTAAATTAATATTATATATATTTATACGCGTATTATACGTACATAGTTTTATACTTTTACTATACTTAAACTTTACCTTTACTTTATTTTTACTTTACTTTAACTTTAATAATTCACTTTAATAATTCATACTTTAATAATTCACTTTAATAATTCATACTTTAATAATTCACTTTAATAATTTATACTTTAATAATTCACTTTAATAATTCATACTTTAATAATTCACTTTAATAATTCATACTTTAATAATTCACTTTAATAATTTAAAAATCTATTATAAATAGAATTCAATAGGTTTCATTATTTCATAAGAAACTTGAAAATATTTTTCTCTAAACTCTCTCAATCGATTTACATATATATATTTACTCCGTATTATTTCAAGATATTATTAGTATACATAAAATATTACTTCAGAGTGCTGTCCTAGTGATTTCGAAATTGTTTTTCGAGTGAGATTGGATTAAGGAAATTATGAGTTATAGCTATGGAGGTGATTGAGTATGGTTCATGGGTATGCTCGTGAGATCAATATAGTGTTTATCATCTCCGTTGCGTCTACGTACCTTTCCTGCAATATTGAATCTCAATATTGATACGTGAGTACTCATAATTTAACTTTTACATATTAATAGTGTATCCCTGACTAGTGCTCGAGTATATAGGATTATGCATGTTTGTACTTTTGATATTGTCTTTAGTTAGGTTATGTTGAATCCTGAATTAGTTATATATGCAACTGAGATAAGGTATAAGATATGCATGTCGTTGGAAAGCTAACGAAAAATTAAGAACTTTTCATTTAGATATCGAATGATTTCGATGAACGGATTTGAAGTTATAGTCCATCGAATTTTTGTATTATTATTAAAAATGATTATTATTATCGTCGTTATTATCGTCGTTCTAGTTTTATCTTATTATTATTATTATTATTATTATTATTATTATTATCTTTATCAATAAAAGGATTTATCATTAAAAATTGTTATTTTTTTTTATTATTACTATCGTTATTATCGTTAAAGTTATAATTAGTATTATTATTATTATCCAATTATTATTATTATTATTATTATTATTATTATTGGTATTATTATTATTATTATTATCATTATTAATATATATATCATTATTTAAAAATGGTTATTGTTATTGTTATTATTATTATTACTAATTACTATATTATCATTAAGATAATTATTAGTATTATCGTTAATAATGTTATAGTAACTATCATTATTAATATTAGTGTAATTAAAACAAATATTTGTAACACCTAATTATTTTGATTACTATTATTATCATTATTACGAACACGATATAAAAGACGATTAAAAGCTATTAAACGAAACGATTAGGAAATAATGGGTAAGAGTATCATGATTAAATTAAAATATTATAAGATATTGATTTAGATAAAATTATCGTTCTTATTATTTTTATCATTACTATTATTATTAAAATTATCGTTAGTATTAAAACTATCATTTTAACAAAAATTATCATTTTAATAGAAATGTCATTGTTACTATAAAATATCATTATTATTATTATTATTTTAAATAGAATTATTATTTTAAAGATAATATTAAAAATTATCGTAAATATTAAAGTTATCATAATTAGAATTATCGTTTTATCATAATGTCATCTTAGTAATTATAAATATTGATATTTTTATAATAATAATTATTATTACAAAATAATACAACTTTTACTTACTATCATTATAGATATTATTTTATCAAATAAATATTTGATACAAACATATTTTACTACGTGTAATAACTTACTTTAATAATACCTATCATATTATCTTTATAATATTAAATGAACCCTATAAATTTTATTACTTAATATATATAAAAGTATATTTTATTATATAAATATAATATAAAATTTTATTTATTAATAAATAAATTATATTATTTACTCTAATAAATCTTTTAAAAATATTTAAAAATATAAAACGACGATATTTAAACTATATATTAATCATGTATAGATTTTTGGAAATTATTTTGAGTCAAATTTACTTTTGTTGACTTTTGCATATTAGTCTCGAGCATTATGATTGTGGTACATTAGAGTTGGCTTCATCAGCCATACGGGTGATCACTCACTCGTGTCTTCTCATTTAGGTTGTAATTGTGACTTAGCTCAGCATCAACCGTGCGTATGAGCCTGTCAGCCGTACGAGTGAGGCTTCACTCGGACGTCTGACTAAGTCTAACATAGTCAAACATCCAAATCTCGTTCCTGCAGTTGCTGTAACCACATACAAACACGGATAGGATAATAACAAACGATCATGGTAGCCTGTAAACTGTTGTACCTGTAATGGACGTGGGTAGATGTCTAGGGACTTGCGTAAAATGAATCAACAGAAGGTGTGAGTTGTAAGAAAACGAAGGAGGTGAATTTATAAGAAAATCTCCGACAGAAGAATTAAAATGGACGATCGTATTTAAAGCGGATCCTAATTCCTTTTGTTACCGGAGAATCAAATCTTATTACAAAGATTTTCTTCAAATCCCTTGAAATCTGGAAATCAATCATATCTACGTCAAATAATAAGATGAATCTACACTTACTCATTTCACTCTTCTATGTTAGCTTCATTCGTAGTCTTCATATAAATGGATTGTTTATCCAAATTATTCGCTGATGATAAAACTCTAATTTTCAGCCTGTATGCATCATGAAAACATACTTATTATCATTCGCGACCTTTCCACTCAAATTTCGGGACGAAATTTCTTTAACGGGTAGGTACTGTGACAACCCGGAAATTTCCAACCAAATTTAAACTTTATCTTTATATTATTCCGACAAGATAAGCAAAGTTTGTTAAGTTAAATCTCAAGAATTTTAAATTGTGTTCATACATTCATTATAACCTCGACCAAATTCCGACGATTCACGAACCGTTATATATAAATAAATATGTATATATATGTATATATATATTATAACTTGAGAATATTAATAAAGTATTAAACGTATAATACTTTACATGAGCGTATTTGTTTCAATATGTTTATCGATGGAATTAGAAGATAATATCAAATGATTGATTTATCAGATACATTATGATATGATTACGGGTCTATGTTATGAGGTCCACTGTGATTTAAGAAATCTATTCTTTTTGACAACATTCGGAAAATGGTAAAGTGATTTATAAGTAAGAACGTGAAGTGTAAATAACTTAGATGTTGGATATCGACAAGTTATGTAACTCGACATTTTTCATTAAGATGATTTCATACGTTTATTTAACCTTTGAACTTTATCCCATGCTTCACCAACAAACTGTAATTTAAAAACTTGAAACCTATTATGAATATATATGATTCTACTTTTCTAAAACATTTTATGATATAACGATTTCCATTATTTTAACCTTTAAACAAAATGATTCTTAAAAATATATTTGGTTTTGGAAAACAAAATTATTATATTTATTTGATTTAGTTTCAAACGTACAAAAACATTTTCAGCTTAAAAAGAACTTTATTATTAAAACGTATATAACTTTTATAAATATCTAGAACCACTTTTGACAACTCATTACTTAACCAGTATGATAAAGATAACGATATTTATATTTTATTTTATTAAATATATATAACGATTTAAATTAATATTATATATACTTATACGCGTATTATACGTACATAGTTTTATACTTTTACTATATTTAAACTTTACCTTTACTTTATTTTTACTTTACTTTAACTTTAATAATTTACTTTAATAATTCATACTTTAATAATTCACTTTAATAATTCATACTTTAATAATTTACTTTAATAATTCATACTTTAATAATTCACTTTAATAATTCATACTTTAATAATTCACTTTAATAATTCATACTTTAATAATTCACTTTAAGAATTTAAAAATCTATTATAAATAGAATTCAATAGGTTTCATTATTTCATAAGAAACTTGAAAATATTTTTCTCTAAACTCTCTCAATCGATTTACATATATATATTTACTCCGTATTATTTCAAGATATTATTAGTATACATAAAATATTACATCAGAGTGCTGTCCTAGTGATTTCGAAATTGTTTTTCGAGTGAGATTGGATTAAGGAAATTATGAGTTATAGCTATGGAGGTGATTGAGTATGGTTCATGGGTATGCTCGTGAGATCAATATAGTGTTTATCATCTCCGTTGCGTCTACGTACCTTTCCTGCAATATTGAATCTCAATATTGATACGTGAGTACTCATAATTTAACTTTTACATACTAATAGTGTATCCCTGACTAGTGCTCGAGTATATAGGATTATGCATGTTTGTACTTTTGATATTGCCTTTAGTTAGATTATGTTGAATCCTGAATTAGTTATATATGCAACTGAGATAAGGTATAAGATATGCATGTCGTTGGAAAGCTAACGAAAAATTAAGAACTTTTCATTTAGATATCGAATGATTTCAATGAACGGATTTGAAGTTATAGTCCATCGAATTTTTGTATTATTATTAAAAATGATTATTATTATCGTCGTTATTATCGTCGTTCTAGTTTTATCTTATTATTATTATTATTATTATCTTTATCAATAAAAGGATTTATCATTAAAAATTGTTATTTTTTTTTATTATTACTATCGTTATTATCGTTAAAGTTATAATTAGTATTATTATTATTAGCCAATTATTATTATTATTATTATTATTATTATTATTATTATTATTATTATTATTATTATTATTGGTATTATTATTATTATTATCATTATTAATATATATATCATTATTTAAAAATGGTTATTGTTATTGTTATTATTATTATTACTAATTACTATATTATCATTAAGATAATTATTAGTATTATCGTTAATAATGTTATAGTAACTATCATTATTAATATTAGTGTAATTAAAACAAATATTTGTAACACCTAATTATTTTGATTACTATTATTATCATTATTACGAACACGATATAAAAGAGGATTAAAAGCTATTAAACGAAACGATTAGGAAATAATGGGTAAGAGTATCATGATGAAATTAAAATATTATAAGATATTGATTTAGATAAAATTATCGTTCTTATTATTTTTATCATTACTATTATTATTAAAATTATCGTTAGTATTAAAACTATCATTTTAACAAAAATTATCATTTTAATAGAAATGTCATTGTTACTATAAAATATCATTATTATTATTATTATTTTAAATAGAATTATTATTTTAAAGATAATATTAAAAATTATCGTAAATATTAAAGTTATCATAATTAGAATTATCGTTTTATCATAATGTCATCTTAGTAATTATAAATATTGATATTTTTATAATAATAATTACTATTACAAAATAATACAACTTTTACTTACTATCATTATAGATATTATTTTATCAAATAAATATTTGATACAAACATATTTTACTACGTGTAATAACTTACTTTAATAATACCTATCATATTATCTTTATAATATTAAATGAACCCTATAAATTTTATTACTTAATATATATAAAAGTATATTTTATTATATAAATATAATATAAAATTTTATTTATTAATAAATAAATTATATTATTTACTCTAATAAATTTTTTAAAAATATTTAAAAATATAAAACGACGATATTTAAACTATATATTAATCATGTATAGATTTTTGGAAATTATTTTGAGTCAAATTTACTTTTGTTGACTTTTGCATATTAGTCTCGAGCATTAAGATTGTGGTACACTATGACTTGACCTAATTTGTTAGACAAATATTGACCAACACATAAATATATATAATTAATTTAGGTTCGTGAATTCGTGGCCAACCTTGCACTTGTTCAATGACGTTATATGTATTTTTACTACGAAATACAGTATGGTGAGTTTCATTTACCTTTTTACCCTTTATATTTTTGGGACTGAGAATACATGCGCTTTTATAAATGTTTGACGAAATAGATACAAGTAATTGAAACTACATTCTATGGTTGAATTATCGAAATCGAATATGCCCCTTTTTATTAAAGTCTGGTAATCTAAGAATTAGGGAACAGACACCCTAATTGACGCGAATCCTAAAGATAGATCTATTGGGCCTAACAAACCCCATCCAAAGTACCGGATGCTTTAGTACTTCGAAATTATATCATGTCCAAAGGAGGATCCCGGAATGATAGAGGATATTCTTATATGTATCTAGTTAATGTCGGTTACCAGGTGTTCACCATATGAATGATTATTTTTTTGTCTCTATGCATGGGACGTATATTTATGAGAACTAGAAATGAAATTCTTGTGGTCTATTAAAATGATGGAAATAAATGATTATGATAAACTAATGAACTCACCAACCTTTTGGTTGACACTTTAAAGCATGTTTATTCTCAGGTGTTAAAGAAATCTTCCGCTGTGCATTTGCTCATTTTAAAGATATTACTTGGAGTCTTTCATAGCATATTTCGAAGAACGTTGCATTCGAGTCATTGAGTTTATCAAAGATTATTATTAAATCAATTTATAGTTGGATAGTGGATATCATGAAATGGTATGCATGCCTGTCAATTTTTGATGTAAAGAAAGATTGTCTTTTAAAAACGAATGCAATGTTTGTAAAATGTATCATATAGAGGTCAAATAACTCGCAATGTAATCAACTATTGTGAATCGTTTATAATGTATATGAACGGGTCCTTTCAGTTCTTTCGACTGAAATGACTACCTTTACAAAAACGACTTGTAACTTATTTTTCTGACTAAAAACCTATACTTATTCTGTTTAGATTCATAAAATAGAGTTCAATATGAAACCATAGCAATTTGATTCACTCAAAACGGATTTAAAATGAAGAAGTTATGGGTAAAACAAGATTGGATAATTTTTCTCATTTTAGCTACGTGAAAATTGGTAACAAATCTATTCCAACCATAACTTAATCAACTTGTATTGTATATTATGTAATCTTGAGATACCATAGACACGTATACAATGTTTCGACCTATCATGTCGACACATCTATATATATTTCGGAACAACCATAGACACTCTATATGTGAATGTTGGAGTTAGCTATACAGGGTTGAGGTTGATTCCAAAATATATATAGTTTGAGTTGTGATCAATACTGAGATACGTATACACTGGGTCGTGGATTGATTCAAGATAATATTTATCAATTTATTTCTGTACATCTAACTGTGGACAACTAGTTGTAGCTTACTAACGAGGACAGCTGACTTAATAAACTTAAAACATCAAAATATATTAAAAGTGTTGTAAATATATTTTGAACACACTTTGATATATATGTATATATTGTTATAGGTTCGTGAATCAACCAGTGGCCAAGTCTTACTTCCCGACGAAGTAAAAATCTGTGAAAGTGAGTTATAGTTCCACTTTTGAAATCTAATATTTTTGGGATGAGAATACATGCAGGTTTTATAAATGATTTACAAAATAGACACAAGTACGTGAAACTACATTCTATGGTTGAATTATCGAAATCGAATATGCCCCTTTTTATTAAGTCTGGTAATCTAAGAATTAGGGAACAGACACCCTAATTGACGCGAATCCTAAAGATAGATCTATTGGGCCTAACAAACCCCATCCAAAGTACCGGATGCTTTAGTACTTTGAAATTTATATCATATCCGAAGGGTGTCCCGAAATGATGGGGATATTCTTATATATGCATCTTGTTAATGTCGGTTACCAGGTGTTCACCATATGAATGATTTTTATCTCTATGTATGGGATGTGTATTGAAATATGAAATCTTGTGGTCTATTATTATGATTTGATATATATAGGTTAAACCTATAACTCACCAACATTTTTGTTGACGTTTTAAGCATGTTTATTCTCAGGTGATTATTAAGTGCTTCCGCTGTCGCATACTTAAATAAGGACGAGATTTGGAGTCCATGCTTGTATGATATTGTGTAAAAACTGCATTCAAGAAACTTATTTTGTTGTAACATATTTGTATTGTAAACCATTATGTAATGGTCGTGTGTAAACAGGATATTTTAGATTATCATTATTTGATAATCTACGTAAAGCTTTTTAAACCTTTATTGATGAAATAAAGATTATGGTTTGTTTTAAAATGAAAGCAGTCTTTGAAAAATGTCTCATATAGAGGTCAAAACCTCGCAACGAAATCAATTAATATGGAACGTTTTTAATAAATAAGAACGGGACATTTCAGTTGGTATCCGAGCGTTGGTCTTAGAGAACCAGAATTTTGCATTAGTGTGTCTTATCGAGTTTGTTAGGATGCATTAGTGAGCCTGGACTTCGACCGTGTTTACTTGAAAAATGATTGCTTAACAAATTTTGTTGGAAACTATATATTTTTAACATGTGAATATTATGTGATATATTAATCTCTTAACGCGTTTGATATTATGTGATAGATGTCTACCTCTAGAACAAGTCCCATTGACTCACCTAATAATAATGAAGAGTCAAATGTAAATTGGAATGATTCGTGGACTGATTCACAAGTTCCCGAAGAGGAACCGGAAGAAAAGTCGGAACTGGAAGAAGAATCGGAACCGGAAGAAGAATCGGAACCGGATGAAGAAATAGAACCGGTGGGGGAAATAATAAAACGGTTAAGTAAAAGAAAATCCTCAACCAACCGACCAAGGTTAATTATGGTCAATGGTGTTTCCGCCAAGGAAGCAAAATATTGGAAGGATTACCAATTCTCCGATGAATCGGATTCCGACGAGAATTCCGATGATGTTATAGAAATTACCCCAACTGAATTTAAAAAGGCAAAAGAAAATAATAAGGGAAAGGGCATAAAAATAGAGAAATCTAATTCCAACCCCGATGAACTTTATATGTATCGTCAACCCCCGAAGTCCTTAAGTTGTAACAATGACCCGGGAACCTCTAAACCACCAGGTTTTTCTAAACCAATGTGGAAAACTACGGCTTGTATTAGGGGAACATCATATATCCCTAGAAACTTGGCAAAATGAACCAAAACCGAAGAAGAAGAAACAAGCGAGTCGGAATAAGATAGTTGTATTCGTGTGGTGTAATATATGTAATATAGTGTGCTTATGCTTTATGATATATGTAAAAATTGCTTGTATTAATAAGTATTTTTTTTATGAATCTAACTCTTGTCTATTTTACAGTATAAAAACACAAAATGGATAGACAACCCAATATTTTAAGAGACCTACCCGGAGACATGATTGATGAAATCTTGTCTAGAGTCGGTCAGAATTCTTCGGCACAACTATTTAAGGTGAGATCAGTTTGTAAGACATTCGAAGAACGTTCCAAGAATGCCTTGGTTTATAAAAGGCTTTCATTCGAAAGATGGGGGATATCACATTGGGAAATCCATAAGTTACGTTGTGTTTACTTTGACGCATATATTGCGGGGAACCCAAATGCTATTTTACGCAATGGGTTAAGAAATTATTTTGACGCAATATATCCGAATATTGGACTTCGTGATTTAGAAAAAGCGGCTAACATGCAACATAAAGAAGCATGTTATGCTTACGGATTAGTAATGTTCGCTTCTCACCAAAGTGAGAACAAGAACATCGGGCTACAACTATTAAACAAAACGTTCCCACAAGTGACGGAGTCGGTAATTGGGGTAAGAAATGAGGTTTTTAGATTGTTACGGGACTGTTGGACATTACGTAACCCTCGTCCCTTTGACGACGTTACAACACGCTGTCTTATCAACGGCCATAACGGTTATGTTCCACAAGACCAAGGATGGGAAGTAATCCTAGTAAAACCAGAATGCATGACTTGTTTCTGGATGTATGAATTACGTGTTTTTATTGCCTTTGCTGAACGACTTGTGTACTAGCTAGAATTATCTTCACAACCATCTTGTATCAAATTTATTGTGTGCTATATTTCATGCTATATGTAAAATAATCGGTATTGTAAGTTTGTAAAATATTGTGTAAAAGTTTGAACGCGAAATATTATTATAATCAGTTTTTCATATAGAATTGTAGTAGTTGAATTGTATATTAGCTACTAAGTATGAACTTAACGGGTAGGTACTACCCGAATTTAAACTTATAAAATGCTAATATGAAGAAAAAGCTTTTATAAACGAGTTCATATTATGCTACGAAATACTATTAACTACTCTTAATATTCTGTATAATTAACTTGTTCCATTTGACTATTTTGAAGGAAATGGCACCGACTACTCGACACACAGTGAATATGAATGAAGAGGAATTCCGTACTTTTCTAGCTTCAAACATAGCCGCAGTACAGGCTGCGCTACATACCAATAATAACCTTGGATCTAGTAGTACAGGAAATCGTGTAGGATGCACCTACAAAGAATTCACTGCCTGCAAACCTTTGGAATTTGATGGAACCGAAGGACCGATCAGATTGAAACGGTGGACCGAGAAGGTCGAATCGGTGTTTGCCATAAGTAAGTGTACTGAAGAGGACAAAGTGAAGTACGCTACGCATACCTTCATAGGTTCTGTGTTAACATGGTGGAATACCTATCTAGAGCAAGTGGGACAAGACGATGCGTACGCACTACCGTGGTCAGCATTCAAGCACTTGATGAACGAGAAGTACCGTCCCAGAACCGAGGTCAATAAGCTCAAGACAGAACTTAGAGGATTACGAACCCAAGGATTTGATATTACCACGTACGAAAGACGATTCACAGAATTGTGCCTATTGTGTCCGGGAGCATTTGAAGATGAGGAAGAGAAGATCGACGCGTTTGTGAAAGGATTACCGGAAAGAATCCAAGAAGATATAAGTTCACACGAGCCCGCCTCCATACAACAGGCATGTATAATGGCTCACAAACTAGTGAACCAGATTGAAGAAAGAATTAAAGAACAGACTGCTGAAGAGGCCAATGTGAAGCAAGTCAAAAGAAAGTGGGAGGAAAACGGTGATAAGAATCACCAATACAACAACAACAGCAATTACAACAATAATCGCAACAATTATCCCAACAATTGCAACATCAATCGCAACTACAACAAACGGCCCAACAACAACAACAACAACAACAACAACAACAACAACAACAACAACAACGGCAACTACAACAATCATCCCAACAACAATAATAACCGCAACAACAACAACAACAATCAGAAGCAGCTATGCCAAAGGTGTGAAAAGTATCACTCGGGGTTCTGCACCAAATTTTGAAACAAGTGTAAAAGAAATGGTCATAGCGCGGTGAAGGGTCAGGTCTACGGACCAGGGATTAATAGAACGAAAGGAACAAATGGTGTCGGAATGAGTAATGGCGGAGCAAGTAGTGTCGGAGCAAGTTATGCCAATGTAGTTAGTTATAAATGTGGAAAACCGGGCCACATTATTAGAAATTGCCCAAACCAGGAGAACACGAATGGACAAGGCCGCGGAAGATTTTTCAATATTAATGCGGCAGAGGCACAGGAAGACCCGAAGCTTGTTACGGGTACGTTTCTTATTGACAATAAATCTGCTTACGTTTTATTTGATTCGGGTGCGGATAGAAGCTATATGAGTAGAGATTTTTGTGCTAAATTAAGTTTTCCATTGACGCCTTTGGATAGTAAATTTTTACTCGAATTAGCAAATGGTAAATTAATTTCAGCAGATAATATATGTCGGAATCGAGAAATTAAACTGGTTAGCGAAACATTTAAGATTGATTTGATACCAGTAGAGTTAGGGAGTTTTGATGTGATAATCGGTATGGACTGGTTGAAAGAAGTGAAAGCAGAGATCGTTTGTTACAAAAATGCAATTCGCATTATACGAGAAAAAGGAAAACCCTTAATGGTGTACGGAGAAAAGGGCAACACGAAGCTACATCTTATTAGTAATTTGAAGGCACAAAAACTAATAAGAAAAGGTTGCTATGATGTTCTAGCACACGTCGAGAAAGTACAAACTGAAGAAAAGAGCATCAATGATGTTCCCATTGCAAAAGAATTTCCCGATGTATTTCCGAAAGAATTACCGGGATTACCCCCACATCGATCCGTTGAATTTAAAATAGATCTTGTACCAGGAGCTGCACCAATAGCTCGTGCTCCTTACAGACTCGCACCCAGCGAGATGAAAGAACTGCAAAGCCAATTACAAGAACTTTTAGAGCGTGGTTTCATTCGACCAAGCACATCACCGTGGGGAGCTCCTGTTTTGTTTATCAAGAAGAAAGATGGTACATTCAGGTTGTGTATCGACTACCGAGAGTTGAACAAACTTACCATCAAGAACCGCTACCCATTACCGATAATCGACGACTTATTTGATCAACTACAAGGCTCGTCTGTTTATTCAAAGATTGACTTACGTTCCGGGTATCATCAGAACACGTTACGGTCAATACGAGTTTATGGTCATGCCGTTTGGTTTAACTAATGCACCAGCTGTGTTCATGGACCTTATGAACCGAGTGTGTGGACCATACCTTGACAAGTTTGTCATTGTTTTCATTGATGACATACTTATTTACTCAAAGAATGACCAAGAACACGGTGAACATTTGAGAAAGGTGTTAGAAGTATTGAGGAAGGAAGAATTGTATGCTAAGTTTTCAAAGTGTGCATTTTGGTTGGAAGAAGTTCAATTCCTCGGTCACATAGTGAACAAAGAAGGTATTAAGGTGGATCCGGCAAAGATAGAAACTGTTGAAAAGTGGGAAACCCTGAAAACTCCGAAACACATACGCCAGTTTTTAGGACTAGCTGGTTACTACAGAAGGTTCATCCAAGACTTTTCCAGAATAGCAAAACCCTTGACTACATTAACGCATAAAGGGAAGAAATTTGAATGGAATGATGAACAAGAGAAAGCGTTTCAGTTATTGAAGAAAAAGCTAACTACGGCACCTATATTGTCATTGCCAGAAGGGAATGATGATTTTGTGATTTATTGTGACGCATCAAAGCAAGGTCTCGGTTGTGTATTAATGCAACGAACGAAGGTGATTGCTTATGCGTCTAGACAATTGAAGATTCACGAACAAAATTATACGACGCATGATTTGGAATTAGGCGCGGTTGTTTTTGCATTAAAGACTTGGTGGCACTACTTAT
Organism: Rutidosis leptorrhynchoides; assembly: GCF_046630445.1. NCBI lineage: Eukaryota > Viridiplantae > Streptophyta > Magnoliopsida > Asterales > Asteraceae > Rutidosis > Rutidosis leptorrhynchoides. The sequence continues at coordinate 407,754,111 of NC_092337.1, read as the reverse complement.
ATGGGGTCAAAAGTATAATATATACCGACCACAAAAGTCTTCAACACATATTTAATCAGAAACAACTGAATATGAGGCAGCGTAGGTGGATTGAATTATTGAATGATTACGACTTTGAGATTCGTTACCACCCGGGGAAGGCAAATGTGGTAGCCGATGCCTTGAGCAGGAAGGACAGAGAACCCATTCGAGTAAAATCTATGAATATAATGATTCATAATAACCTTACTACTCAAATAAAGGAGGCGCAACAAGGAGTTTTAAAAGAGGAAAATTTAAAGGATGAAATACCCAAAGGATCAGAGAAGTATCTTAATATTCGGGAAGACGGAACCCCGTATACGGCTGAAAGGATTTGGGTACCAAAATTTGGAGATATGAGAGAAATGGTACTTAGAGAAGCTCATAAAACCAGATACTCAATACATCCTGGAACGGGGAAGATGTACAAGGATCTCAAGAAACATTTTTGGTGGCCGGGTATGAAAGCCGATGTTGCTAAATACGTAGGAGAATGTTTGACGTGTTCTAAGGTCAAAGCTGAGCATCAGAAACCATCAGGTCTACTTCAACAACCCGAAATCCCGGAATGGAAATGGGAAAACATTACCATGGATTTCATCACTAAATTGCCAAGGACTGCAAGTGGTTTTGATACTATTTGGGTAATAGTTGATCGTCTCACCAAATCAGCACACTTCCTGCCAATAAGAGAAGATGACAAGATGGAGAAGTTAGCACGACTGTATTTGAAAGAAGTCGTCTCCAGACATGAAATACCAATCTCTATTATCTTTGATAGGGATGGCAGATTTATTTCAAGATTCTGGCAGACATTACGGCAAGCATTAGGAACTCGTCTAGACATGAGTACTGCCTATCATCCACAAACTGATGGGCAGAGCGAAAGGACGATACAAACGCTTGAAGACATGCTACGAGCATGTGTTATTGATTTCGGAAACAGTTGGGATCGACATCTACCGTTAGCAGAATTTTCCTACAACAACAGCTACCATTCAAGCATTGAGATGGCGCCGTTTGAAGCACTTTATGGTAGAAAGTGCAGGTCTCCAATTTGTTGCAGTGAAGTGGGGGATAGACAGATTACGGGTCCGGAGATTATACAAGAAACTACCAAGAAGATCATCCAAATTCAACAACGGTTGAAAACCGCCCAAAGTCGACAAAAGAGCTACGCTGACATTAAAAGAAAAGATATAGAATTTGAAATTGGAGAGATGGTCATGCTTAAAGTTGCACCTTGGAAAGGCGTTGTTCGATTTGGTAAACGAGGGAAATTAAATCCAAGGTATATTGGACCATTCAAGATTATTGATCGTGTCGGACCAGTAGCTTACCGACTTGAGTTACCTCAACAACTCGCGGCTGTACATAACACTTTCCACGTCTCGAATTTGAAGAAATGTTTTACTAAAGAAGATCTCACTATTCCGTTAGATGAAATCCAAATCAACGAAAAACTTCAATTCATCGAAGAACCCGTCGAAATAATGGATGTGAGGTTAAAAGACTTAAGCAAAACAAGATACCAATTGTTAAGGTTCAATGGAATGCTCGTAGAGGACCCGAGTTCACCTGGGAGCGTGAAGATTAGATGAAGAAGAAATACCCGCATCTATTTCCAGAAGATTCGTCAACACCTTCAACAGCTTAAAATTTCGGGACGAAATTTATTTAACGGGTAGGTACTGTAGTGACCCGAACTTTTCCATGTTTATATATATTAATTGAGATTGATATTTACATGATTAAATGTTTCCAACATGTTAAGCAATCAAACTTGTTAAGACTTAATTAATTGAAATATGTTTCATATAGACAACTGACCACCCAAGTTGACCGGTGATTCACGAACGTTAAAACTTGTAAAAACTATATGATGACATATATTTGGATATATATATAGTTAACATGATACTATGATAAGTAAACATATCATTAAGTATATTAACAATGAACTACATATGTAAAAACAAGACTACTAACTTAATGATTTTTAAACGAGACATATATGTAACGATTATCGTTGTAAAGACATTTAATGTATATATATAATATTAAGAGATATTCATACATGATAATATCATGATAATACAATAATTTAAAATCTCATTTGATATTATAAACTTTGGGTTAACAACATTTAACAAGATCATTAACCTAAAGGTTTCAAAACAACACTTACATGTAACGACTAACGATGACTTAACGACTCAGTTAAAATGTATATACATGTAGTGTTTTAATATGTATTTATACACTTTTGAAAGACTTCTATACACTTATCAAAATACTTCTACTTAACAAAAATGCTTACAATTACATCCTCGTTCAGTTTCATCAACAATTCTACTCGTATGCACCCGTATTCGTACTCGTACAATACACAGCTTTTAGATGTATGTACTATTGGTATATACACTCCAATGATCAGCTCTTAGTAGCCCATGTGAGTCACCTAACACATGTGGGAACCATCATTTGGCAACTAGCATGAAATATCTCATAAAATTACAAAAATATGAGTAATCATTCATGACTTATTTACATGAAAACAAAATTACATATCCTTTATATCTAATCCATACACCAACGACCAAAAACACCTACAAACACTTTCATTCTTCAATTTTCTTCATCTAATTGATCTCTCTCAAGTTCTATCTTCAAGTTCTAAGTGTTCTTCATAAATTCTACAAGTTCTAGTTACATAAAATCAAGAATACTTTCAAGTTTGCTAGCTCACTTCCAATCTTGTAAGTTGATCATCCAACCTCAAGAAATCTTTGTTTCTTACAGTAGGTTATCATTCTAATACAAGGTAATAATCATATTCAAACTTTGGTTCAATTTCTATAACTATAACAATCTTATTTCAAGTGATGATCTTACTTGAACTTGTTTTCGTGTCATGATTCTGCTTCAAGAACTTCGAGCCATCCAAGGATCCGTTGAAGCTAGATCCATTTTTCTCTTTTCTAGTAGGTTTATCTATGGAACTTAAGGTAGTAATGATGTTCATAACATCATTCGATTCATACATATAAAGCTATCTTATTCGAAGGTTTAAACTTGTAATCACTAGAACATAGTTTAGTTAATTCTAAACTTGTTCGCAAACAAAAGTTAATCCTTCTAACTTGACTTTTAAAATCAACTAAACACATGTTCTATATCTATATGATATTCTAACTTAATGATTTAAAACCTGGAAACACGAAAAACATCGTAAAATCGGATTTACGCCGTCGTAGTAACACCGCGGGCTGTTTTGGGTTAGTTAATTAAAAACTATGATAAACTTTGATTTAAAAGTTGTTATTCTGAGAAAATGATTTTTATTATGAACATGAAACTATATCCAAAAATTATGGTTAAACTCAAAGTGGAAGTATGTTTTCTAAAATGGTCATCTAGACGTCGTTTGATTCACTCAAAACGGATTTAAAATGAAGAAGTTATGGGTAAAACAAGATTGGATAATTTTTCTCATTTTAGCTATGTGAAAATTGGCAACAAATCTATTCCAACCATAACTTAATCAACTTGTATTGTATATTATGTAATCTTGAGATACCATAGACACGTATACAATATTTCGACCTATCATGTCGACACATCTATATATATTTCGGAACAACCATAGACACTCTATATGTGCATGTTGGAGTTAGCTATACAGGGTTGAGGTTGATTCCAAAATATATATAGTTTGAGTTGTGATCAATACTGAGATACGTATACACTGGGTCATGGATTGATTCAAGATAATATTTATCGATTTATTTCTGTACATCTAACTATGGACAACTAGTTGTAGGTTACTAACGAGGACAGCTGACTTAATAAACTTAAAACATCAAAATATATTAAAAGTGTTGTAAATATATTTTGAACATACTTTGATATATATGTATATATTGTTATAGGTTCGTGAATCAACCAGTGGCCAAGTCTTACTTCCCGACGAAGTAAAAATCTGTGAAAGTGAGTTATAGTCCCACTTTTAAAATCTAATATTTTTGGGATGAGAATACATGCAGGTTTTATAAATGATTTACAAAATAGACACAAGTACGTGAAACTACATTCTATGGTTGAATTATCGAAATCGAATATGCCCCTTTTTATTAAGTCTGGTAATCTAAGAATTAAGGAACAGACACCCTAATTGACGCGAATCCTAAAGATAGATCTATTGGGCCTAACAAACCCCATCCAAAGTACCGGATGCTTTAGTATTTCGAAATTTATATCATATCCGAAGGGTGTCCCGGAATGATGGGGATATTCTTATATATGTATCTTGTTAATGTCGGTTACCAGGTGTTCACCATATGAATGATTTTTATCTCTATGTATGGGATGTGTATTGAAATATGAAATCTTGTAGTCTATTATTATGATTTGATATATATAGGTTAAACCTATAACTCACCAACATTTTTGTTGACGTTTTAAACATGTTTATTCTCAGGTGATTATTAAGAGCTTCCACTGTCGCATACTTAAATAAGGACGAGATTTGGAGTCCATGCTTGTATGATATTGTGTAAAAACTGCATTCAAGAAACTTATTTTGTTGTAACATATTTGTATTGTAAACCATTATGTAATGGTCATGTGTAAACAGGATATTTTAGATTATCATTATTTGATAATCTACGTAAAGCTTTTTAAACCTTTATTGATGAAATAAAGGTTATGGTTTGTTTTAAAATAAATGCAGTCTTTGAAAACCGTCTCATATAGAGGTCAAAACCTCGCAACGAAATCAATTAATATGGAACGTTTTTAATCAATAAGAACGGGACATTTCATTTCATCCTTTAAATTTCCCTCTTTTATAACTCCCTGTTGCGCCTCCTTTATTTGAGTAGTAAGGTTAGTGTGAATCATTATATTCATAGATTTTACTCGAATGGGTTCTCTGTCCTTTCTGCTCAAGGCATCAGCTACCACATTTGCCTTCCCCCGGTGGTAACGAATCTTAAATTCGTAATCATTCAACAATTCAATCCACCTACGCTGCCTGATATTCAGTTGTTTCTGATTAAATATGTGTTGAAGACTTTTGTGGTCGGTATATATAATACTTTTGACCCCATATAAGTAGTGCCTCCAAGTCTTTAATGCAAAAACAACCGCGCCTAATACCAAATCATGCGTCGTATAAGTTTGCTCGTGAATCTTCAATTGTCTAGATGCATAAGCAATCACCTTCGTCCGTTGCATTAATACACAACCGAGACCTTGCTTTGATGCGTCACAATAAATCACAAAATCATCGTTCCCTTCAGGCAATGACAATATAGGTGCCATAGTTAGCTTTTTCTTCAATAATTGAAACGCCTTCTCTTGTTCATCCTTTCATTCAAATTTCTTCCCTTTATGCGTTAATGCAGTCAAGGGTTTTGCTATTTTGGAGAAATCTTGGATGAATCTTCTGTAGTAACCAGCCAATCCTAAAAATTGACGTATATGCTTCGGAGCTTTTGGGGTTTACCACTTTTCAACGGTTTCGATCTTTACCGGGTCCACCTGGATACCTTCTTTGTTCACTATGTGACCGAGGAATTGAACTTCTTCCAACCAAAATACACACTTTGAAAACTTAGCGTATAGTTTTTCTTTCCTCAATACTTCTAGCACTTTTCTCAAATGTTCTTTGTGCTCTTGATCATTCTTTGAGTAAATAAGTATGTCATCGATGAAAACAATGACAAACTTGTCAAGATATAGCCCACACACTCAGTTCATAAGGTCCATGAACACAGCTGGTGCATTATTCAATCCAAGCGGCATAACCATAAACTCGTAATGACCATAACGCGTCCTAAAAGAAGTTTTTAGAATATCATCCTCCTTTACTCACATTTGATGATATCCAGAACGTAAATCGATCTTTGAATAAACTGACGACCCTTGTAGTTGATCAAATAAGTCATCAATTCTCGGCAGTGGATAACGGTTTTTGATGGTAAGTTTGTTCAACTCTCTGTAGTTAATACACAACCTAAATGTACCATCCTTCTTCTTAACAAACAAAATAGGAGCTCCCCATGGTGATGTGCTTGGTCGAATGAAACCACGCTCTAATAGTTCTTGCAGTTGGCTTTGCAGTTCTTTCATCTCACTGGGTGCGAGTCTGTAAGGAGCACGAGCTATTGGTGCAGCTCCTGGTACAAGATCTATTTGAAATTCAACAGATCGATGTGGAGGTAGTCCCGGTAATTCTTTCGGAAATACATCGGGAAATTCTTTTGCGACGGGAACATCATTGATGCTCTTTTCTTCAGTTTGTACTTTCTCGACGTGTGCTAGAACAGCATAGCAACCTTTTCTTATTAGTTTTTGTGCCTTCAAATTACTAATAAGATGTAGCTTCGTGTTGCCCTTTTCTCCGTACACCATTAAGGGTTATCCTTCTTCTCGTACAATGCGAATTGCATTTTTATAACATACGATCTCTGCTTTCACCTTCTTCAGCCAGTCAATGCCAACTATTACATCAAAATTCCCTAACTCTACTGGTATCAAATCAATCTTAAATATTTCGCTACCCAGTTTAATTTCTTGATTCCGGCATATATAATCTACTGAAATTAATTTACCGTTTGCTAATTCAAGTAAAAATTTACTATCCAACGGCATCAATGGACAACTTAATTTAGCACAAAAATCTCTACTCATATAGCTTCTATCCGCACCCGAATCAAATAAAATGTAAGCAGATTTATTGTCAGTAAGAAACGTACCTGTAACAAGCTCCGGGTCTTCCTGTGCCTCTACCGCATTAATATTAAAAACTCTTCCACGGCCTTGTCCATTCGTGTTCTCCTGGTTCGGCAATTTCTAATAATGTGGCCCGGTTTTCCACATTTATAACAAACTACATTGGCATAACTTGCTCCGACACTACTTGCTCCGCCATTACTCGTTCCTACACCATTTGTTCCTTTCGTTCTGTTAACCCCTGGTCCGTAGACCTCACACTTTCCCGCGCTATGACCATTTCTTTTACACTTGTTGCAAAATTTGGTGCAGAACCCCGAGTGATACTTTTCACACCTTTGGCATAGCTACTTCTGATTGTTGTTGTTGTTGTTGTTGGGCCGTTTGTTGTAGTTGCGATTGATGTTGCGATTGTTGGGATAGTTGTTGCGATTATTGTTGTAATTGCTGTTGTTGTTGTATTGGTGATTCTTATCACTGTTTTCCTCCCACTTTCTTTTGACTTGCTTCACATTGGCCTCTTCAGCCGCCTGTTCTTTAATTATTTCCTCAATCTGGTTCACTAATTTGTGAGCCATTCTACATGCCTGTTGTATGGAGGCTGGTGTGACGACCCGGAAATTTCCGACCAAATTTAAACTTTAATCTTTATATTATTCCGACACGATAAGAAAAGTTTGTTAAGTTAAATCTCAAGAATTTTAAACTGTGTTCATACATTCATTATAACCTCGACCAAATTTCGACGATTCACGAACCGTTGTATATAAATAAATATGTATATGTATATATATATTATAACTTGAGAATATTAATAAAGTATTAAACGTATAATACTTTACACGAACGTATTTGTTTCAATATGATTTTTGACGAAATTAAAAAAAAAAATATATTAAATGATTGAATTATCAAAAACATTGAATTATGATTACAAGTCTCTGTTGAGAGGTCCACTATGATTTGAGAAAATCTATTCCTCTTAACGATATTCAGAATAATTTGTAAAGCTATTTATAAATAAAAATAAAAAGTGTCATTTACGAAAGTTAGTGGAGAATTAGTTTCCATAATATTCTATTAATCTATTTTCAAACGTACAAAGACGTTTTCAGTTTAAAAAGAACTTTATTATTAAAACATATATAACTTTTATAAATATCTAGAATCACTTTTGACAACTCATTACTTAACCAGTATAATAAATATAACGATATTTATATTTTATTTCATTAAATATATATAACGATTTAAATTAATATTATATATATTTATACGCGTATTATACATACATAGTTTTTATACTTTTACTATAGTTTAACTTTAACTTTACCTTTACTTTACTTTTACTTTACTTTAACTTTAATAATTCCTTTTAATAATTCAGACTTTAATAATTGATACTTTAATAATTCACTTTAATAATTCATACTTTAATAATTCACTTTAATAATTCATACTTTAATAATTCACTTTAATAATTCATACTTTAATAATTCACTTTAATAATTCAAAAATCTATTATAAATAGAATTCAATAGGTTTCATTATTTCATAGAAACTTGAAAATATATTTCTCTAAACTCTATCAATCGATTTATATATATATATATATATATATATATATATATATATATATATATATATATATATATATATATATATATATATATATATATATATATATATATATATATATATATATATATATATATATATATATTTGCTCTGTATTATTTCAAGATATTATTAGTATACATAAAATATTACGACGGAGTGCTGTCCGAGTGATTTCAAAATAGTTTTTTTTGAATGAGTCGAAGCTAAGGAAATTATGGGTTATAGCTATGGAGGTGATGGGTATCGTTCATGGGTATGCTCGTGAGGTCAATCTAGTGTTTATCATCTCCGTTGCGTCTACGTACCTTCCTACAATATTGAATCTCAATATTGATACGTTCGTGAATCCGAGGCCAACCTTGCACTTGTTAAATGACGTTATATGTATTTTTACTACGAAATACAGTATGGTGAGTTTCATTTGCTCCCTTTTTAATTGTTTTTGCAATATATATTTTGGGCTGAGAATACATGCGCTGTTTTATAAATGTTTTACGAAATAGGCACAAGTACTAAAACTAATTCTATGTGGGTTTAAACCAGAAATATACCCTTAGCTTGGTAACATTAAACTACTTGTATATGTACGGTAGGCGCGAATCCTAAAGATAGATCTATTGGGCCTGACAAACCCCATCCCGACTATGGGATGCTTTAGTACTTCGAGGTTATTTTAAACACACCTGATCTGGTGTACTTCAGAGGGTAAAACATGAACGTTAAGGCTTGTTAGCGGGTGCCTACAACTTATAGAATACTTTTATACACTTGCGAGTGTACATATATTTATAAATGGAAATCTTGTGGTCTATTAATATATTGAAATGATTGTTATGATAAACCTATGAACTCACCAACCTTTTGGTTGACACTTTAAAGCATGTTTATTCTCAGGTATTAAAGAAATCTTTCGCTGTGCATTTGCACATTTTAAGGATATTACTTGGAGTCATTCATGGCATATTTTGAAAGACGTTGCATTCAAGTCATTGAGTTCATCAAGATTATTATTAAGCCAATTATAGTTGGATGTATTATGAAATGGTGTGCATGCCGTCAACTTTCGTTGTAAAGAAAGTTTGTCTTTTAAAAACGAATGCAATGTTTGTAAAATGTATCATATAGAGGTCAAATACCTCGCGATGTAATCAACTATTGTGAATCGTTTATACTGTATATGAACGGGTCCTTTCAGTTGGTATCAGAGCGGTGGTCTTAGCGAACCAGGTCTGCATTAGTATGTCTAACTTATAGTCGTTAGGATGCATTAGTGAGTCTGGACTTCGACCGTGTCTGCATGTCAAAAGTTTTGCTCATCATTTTTGTCGGAAATTACCTGCTTATCATTCTTAGTCTAGACACATCTTATTGCATTGATTGCATGAATAGTGTATAGACAAAATTCATATCTTAGCGTATCTGCTAATTCATATCTTAACGTATCTGTTACTATAAACTTTGCCTGACATATTCCCTAAATTCCTCCGTAATCTACGAAACCTTTTGCTCTATATAATTAGAATACCACCCGATAGCTGGAAAATCATTTCATATCAAAAAATTCTTTATTCAATCGTACGAAATGGAATTCGTCATTAGTTCAAGTCCCTCGGATTTCGAAATGGAATCCCACTCAAGTTCCGAAAGCAGTGTGACCGGAATGGATCAACCAATTAGTCATCATCTATTCTGGATGAATTAGGGATGGGTTCGTAGCCTCCTTAATCATTGGAGACAAGAAGAAGGTGATCCCTACCATCCACCACATTTCCCTCTTGGCGAAGAACCTGAAGCACTTACCGGCGAACCTATCCGAAACACCATTTTCTCTCTTATTTCTAGAGTATCTCGTCACGATTACATACTACACCAAATTCTATATTTTATTTATCCGCTCATTCGAACTGACAATCACCCCGGTGTAATAGAAGAAGTCAACGAGCTTCGCGCTCGGGTAGTGGCTTTGGAGAATATGGTGCAAAGGTTACAAACACCAGCAGCAGCACCAGCAGCATAAACAGTACCACTATCAGCAACACCAACAGTACCATCACCACCACCAACAACAACATCCACATCCCACACCGCAACATCACAATCTGTATCTCAAACATCAACGTCATACGCCCTGTAAATATCCAGGAATATCAACAACAACAAACGATGAAGTATTAATTCATAAACTTCATTGAAGAGATATCTCTGCGACAGTTATGAAATCTCCAAAATCTTAGAGATTATTTAATTCTGACCGTAAATCGGATGAGTGAACGGAGATGGTAGAGTAGAAACTTTGATCGAAAATGGTGTACGATTTACAAGCTAGAATTGTTTTACCAACAGCATCAACAGGACCGTAGCATCATCAACACAGTCAGTGCCGTCAGTATCGTCAGAATCAACAGCACCTGTAACATCACAAACTCTGTCAGTTCAAGAATCATTGTGGACATCATTACGAATCAACAACAAATATATTGTATCAATGAGTTATGAAGTATTAACTCATTTTCAATCGAAAGATTTATATGTATATTTTATATGTATAAATTTTTAAACCATAATAAATCTTCCCGTACTAAGCTATTATGTGTGAATCTTAACTACTCAGTTAATTCATATTACAAATATGCAATGATGTACGTCCTTCGTCCGCAACTTAACCATCGTTAATTACAATCTCTGTCTCAATTCAATAAAATTCCAATTCATAATAAATCAAGTGTATTATTCGAATATATGTTTGATTTTACACTTTCATCATCGATGTACTCAAAACTTTTCAAATAACATCATTCGTATCTTGCGAAGTTCACAAGAATTTCACGAAAACCAACAAATAACAAAGTAATGATTCATAATTTCAATATTATTGAAGAAATACTTTTGCAATTTATAAAGTTTTAGGGATTACTCAATTCTAGTTCCAACCATAAAACAAATGAGTTTAATTTAATATTAACTCATTAAATCTATATTACATCAAAAGAAAATATACACATATATTTTCATAAAGACTGTAATAAACTTCTTTTTGTACAAAATATTAATTGTGAATTTTTTTAACGGGTAGGTAATACCCGAGAGATATATAAATTCACAATTAATATATTACATTTTTCGAAACTGATTCAGCAATCATCAACTATACTCCCTACTTTCACAACAATATCCATTCTTTCATATAAATCATAACAATCATACTCATTCAAATTCAATTACATATTCTGATTTTGAAATCGCATAATTCAATTCGAAATATAACCAGTATCATCACTCTTAGATTCCTATATCTTTCAAAGCTATACTTTGACTTCAAAACTGTGTTAGAACATCATATGTATTAACGATTACAATATGTGCTCAAACCCTTCGAAATTCCTGAAGACACTTCAACTAAGGAACAATCGAGATGATGATCCAACCACATGTTACCCACAGTTATACACCTGAAAAACTCTCAAAACCCAAGTCATAGTTCGACACGTATCCGTGTTAGACCCTTTGGCATTTACTAGCTAAAATAACTTTTCAATTCCTTTTCAAAATAGACAGTTTTGTCACAGCTCCAGCAACTCAACTTTGACTTTTCAATCAAAACAGTCTTATTATAACATCGATAGATACGTTGCCCTTTCGCCAACGTTATCGGGGAATCGTTTATATTCACCACATTAGCAATAAACTTACCAACAACTTCACTGATCTTTGACTTTCCAAAAAAAAAAAATTCATTATAATTATCGAAACCCTATCATATACTCATTCGTACCTTATAACAAGAATTGTCATACCAATTATTGAGAATCAGCAATCAGTATTTTGAAACCTCGCAGCATGTCTACATCAACAATTACATATACACACAACGTCTACCTCCAAGACTTACATTCTTTGAATGAGAAATTTCTGAAAAACACCCTAAATTGCGAACCAGTTCTCGAAATTTTGAAAAATGTTGATGAAGCAGCAAAAACTGTAAACGACCTTAACAGTAAAAAGTTGGATGATAAAGGATAGTATATTGGCAAAGCTCAGAAAAAGAGAAGTTTTGGAACCGGAAAACGGATTGAGCAAACTATGAAGGAGGCTGTGGACAAATCACAAAGGCTGAACCTGCCTTCAAAGAATCCAAATGATTCAGTACTTGTTGAAGTCATTAACGAATACCGTGCTCCTGACTCTAAATCCCTGCGGACAATATCCTTCATCATCCTCTGATATTAGACATTCAAAGATATCATCGTATCTTTCATTATAAATATCATCCATACTTCTGAAGATATTTTTATAATTATTCTTATCTGAAATTATTTAACTCTTCGCGTTATCTGTATTATATCATAAAAGAAACTATTTTAGTTTCTAAATTCTGAAACATTCGAGTTTAAAATAGGAATATTCTTGAAGAAGTGTTGGGAGCTGAAGCATGAGTTAGTATAATATAATTACACTTGATCAACGTGATTATATTACAGTAATTCATGCTGAGTTTCTAAATGGAACATGATGATTCATAGATCATAACGTCATCATGTGCTATGTTACACGACTCTTGTATTCTCTTTGATCTCTAAATATCAAGAAAATATTTCTTGATGATTCGGCCTTTTCCGAGGTATTCTGGTAATTTGACATGTCAAGATCGTGCCATTACAATTTCCTTCCTAGAACATTAACAATGTTCATTCCGAAATTTATATCTGCGAATTCTGGACCATTACAAGCGGTGCTTAATTGCAAGAAGAAGAAACGAAAGGACAAAGCTCCGAACTAGAAATGGAAGTATAAATCATAGCAAATAGAAGAGAGCATTAACTGTGGATGACAATGATTATAGAAGAAGCAAGGACTTTGAAATATAAGGTAAGATATAAAACCAAACAACAACCCAGAAATCACAAACCGTATATATCAATGCATATAGCAATATAAAGACACGGGAGAACTAAAAACACTATAAAACTAAGAATATAGTAGAAGTAAATAGATTCTTCCGGAGGTAGATGAAAAAGAAGAGCGACAGATATGAAAGTGAGGAGTATATCAAGAATCAGCACTGGATGAAGCATATTGACAAATACTTTAAAATATGAGTTGAGAAGGTGTGAGTTGTAAGAAAACAAAGGAGGTGGATTTATAGTGAAATATCCGACAGAGAAATCAAAATGGATTATTGCATTAATTCGAAGAGGATCCAAATTTCCTTAATCACCGAATAATCAAATCCAGTATAGATTACAAAGATTTTCTTTTCGGAGATCAATCGTGATGACGTCAAAAGATACGATGAATCACTATTATCTTATTTCATTCATTTACGATAACTTCACTCACACGCTTCGAGTAATCGAATTATTTTATCCATGCTTCTTAAACATGATAAAACTCTATAATCATTATAATAACATTCTCATTGTTAGTCATGACGACCTCTATCAAATTTCGGGGACGAAATTTCTTTAACGGGTAGGTACTGTGACGACCCGGAAATTTCCGACCAAATTTAAACTTTAATATTTATATTATTCCGACACGATAAGAAAAGTTTGTTAAGTTAAATCTCAAGAATTTTAAACTGTGTTCATACATTCATTATAACCTCGACCAAATTCCGACGATTCACTAACCGTTATATATAAATAGATATGTATATGTATATATATATATTATAACTTGAGAATATTAATAAAGTATTAAACGTATAATACTTTACACGAACGTATTTGTTTCAATATGATTTTCGATGAAATTAAAAAAAATATATTAAATGATTGAATTATCAGAAACATTGAATTATGATTACAAGTCTCTGTTGAGAGGTCCACTATGATTTGAGAAAATCTATTCCTCTTAACGATATTCAGAATAATTTGTAAAGCTATTTATAAATAAAAACAAAAAGTGTCATTTACGAATGTTAGACAAAAGTTAGTGGAGAATTAGTTTCCATAATATTCTATTAATCTATTTTCAAACGTACAAAGACATTTTCAGTTTAAAAAGAACTTTATTATTAAAAAGTATATAACTTTTATAAATATATAGAATCACTTTTGACAACTCATTACTTAACCAGTATAATAAATATAACGATATTTATATTTTATTTCATTAAATATATATAACGATTTAAATTAATATTATATATATTTATACGCGTATTATACATATATAGTTTTTATACTTTTACTATACTTTAACTTTAACTTTACCTTTACTTTACTTTTACTTTACTTTAACTTTAATAATTCACTTTAATAATTCATACTTTAATAATTCACTTTAATAATTCATACTTTAATAATTCACTTTAATAATTCATACTTTAATAATTCACTTTAATAATTCATACTTTAATAATTCACTTTAATAATTCATACTTTAATAATTCACTTTAATAATTTATACTTTAATAATTCACTTTAATAATTCAAAAATCTATTATAAATAGAATTCAATAGGTTTCATTATTTTATAGAAACTTGAAAATATATTTCTCTAAACTCTCTCAATCGATTTATATATATATATATATATATATATATATATATATATATATATATATATATATATATATATATATATATATATATATATATATTTGCTCTGTATTATTTCAAGATATTATTAGTATACATAAAATATTACGACGGAGTGCTGTCCGAGTGATTTCAAAATAGTTTTTTTTGAATGAGTCGAAGCTAAGGAAATTATGGGTTATAGCTATGGAGGTGATGGGTATGGTTCATGGGTATGCTCGTGAGGTCAATCTAGTGTTTATCATCTCCGTTGCGTCTACGTACTTTCCTGCAATATTGAATCTCAATATTGATACGTTCGTGAATCCGAGACCAACCTTGCACTTGTTAAATGACGTTATATGTATTTTTACTACGAAATACAGTATGGTGAGTTTCATTTGCTCCCTTTTTAATTGTTTTTGCAATATATATTTTGGGCTGAGAATACATGCGCTGTTTTATAAATGTTTTACGAAATAGGCACAAGTACTAAAACTAATTCTATGTGGGTTTAAACCAGAAATATACCCTTAGCTTGGTAACATTAAACTACTTATCTATGTACGGTAGGCGCGAATCCTAAAGATAGATCTATTGGGCCTGACAAACCCCATCCCGACTATGGGATGCTTTAGTACTTCGAGGTTATTTTAAACACACCTGATCTGGTGTATGAAAGGACCCGTTCATATACATTATAAACGATTCACAATAGTTGATTACATTGCGAGGTATTTGACCTCTATATGATACATTATACAAACATTGCATTCGTTTTTAAAAGACAATCATTCTTTACATCGAAAATTAACAGGCATGCATACCATTTCATAATATCCACTATTCAACTATAAATTGATTTAATAATAATCTTTGATGAACTCAATGATTCGAATGCAACGTTCTTCGAAATATGCTATGAAAGACTCCAAGTAATATCTTTAAAATAAGCAAATGCACAGCGGAAGATTTCTTTAACACCTGAGAATAAACATGCTTTAAAGTATCAACCAAAAGGTTGGTGAGTTCATTAGTTTATCATAATAATTTATTTCCATCATTTTAATAGACCACAAGAATTTCATTTCCAGTTCTCATAAATATACGTCCCATGCATAGAGACAAAAATAATCATTCATATGGTGAACACCTGGTAACCGACATTAACTAGATACATATAAGAATATCCCCTATCATTCCAGGATCCTCCTTCGGACATTATATAAATTTCGAAGTACTAAAGCATCCGGTACTTTGGATGGGGTTTGTTAGGCCCAATAGATCTATCTTTAGGATTCGCGTCAATTAGGGTGTCTGTTCCCTAATTCTTATATTACCAGACTTTAATAAAAAGGGGCATATTCGATTTCGATAATTCAACCATAGAATGTAGTTTCAATTACTTGTGTCTATTTCGTCAAACATTTATAAAAGCGCATGTATTCTCAGTCCCAAAAATATAAAGGGTAAAAAGGCAAATGAAACTCACCATACTGTATTTTGTAGTAAAAATACATATAACGTCATTGAACAAGTGCAAGGTTGGCCTCGGATTCACGAACCTAAATTAATTATGTATATTTATATGTTGGTCAATATTCGTCTATCAATTTAGGTTAAGTCGTAGTGTACCACAATCCTAATGCTCGAGTCTAGTATGCAAAAGTCAACAAAAGTCAATTTGACTTAAAATGATTTTCAAAATTTATACATGATTATTATATAGTTTAAATATCGTCGTTTTATATTTTTAAATATTTTTAAAAGATTTATTAAAGTAAATAATATAATTCATTTATTAATAAATAAAACTTTATAAAAAATATACTTTTATATATCTTAAATAATAAAATTTATAAAGTTCATAAAAATATTATGATAGGTCTTATTAAGGTAATTATATTATTTGTATTACATATTTATTTGATAAAATAACATTGATAATAATAATAATAAGTAAAAATTGTATTATTTTGTAATAATAATTATTATTATTCTAAAAATATCAATATTTATATTTACTTAAATTGATATTATGGTAAAATGATAATTCTAATTATAATAACCTTAATATTTACGATACTTTTTAATATTAACGTTTAAATAATATATCAATACTTTTAATAATAATAGTAATGATAAAATAATAAGAACAATAATATGATCTAAATTCATATCTTACAATATTTTAATTTCATCATGATACTCATACTCATTATTTCTTAATTGATTCATTTAATAGTTTTTAATCGTCTTTTATATCGCGTTCATTTTAATGATAATAATAGTAATCATAATAATTAAGTGTTACTTATATTAGTTTTAATTATAATAATACTAATAATAATAAATATTATGATAATATTAATACTAATAACTATTTTAATGATAATAATAATAATAATAATAATAATAATAATAATAATAATTATAACTCTAACGATAATAACGATAGTAATAATAATAAAATAACAATTTTTAATGATAATACTTTTTATGGATAATGATAATAATAATTAATAATAATCATAATAATAATGATAATAATAATAATAATAATAATAATAATAATAATAATAATAATAATAATAATAATAATAATAATAATAATAATAATAATAATAATAATAATAATAATAATAATAATTAGATAAACTAGAACGACGATAATAACGACAATAATAATAATCATTTTTAATAATAATACCAAAAATTCAATTGACTATAACTTCTAATCCGCTCATCGAAACCATTCGATATCTAAATGAAAAGTTCTTAATTTTTCGCTAGCTTTCCAACGACATGCATATCTTATACCTTATCTCAATCGCATATGTAACTAATTCAGGATTCAACATAACCTATCTAATGGCAATATCAAAAGTACAAGCATGCATAATCCTATATACTCGAGCACTAGTCAGGGATACACTATTAGTATATAAAAGTTAAGTTGTGAGTGCTCACGTATCAATATTGAGATTCAATATTGCAGGAAAGTAATGAAGACGCAACTGAGATGATAAACACTAGGCTGACCTCACGAATAAACCCTCGAACATTACCCCTAACCTCCAAAGCTATAACCCATAATTTCCATAGCTTAAACCCAATTTGAAAATCACCCGTTTACTCTTTACAGTCTACCATTAACACCATAAAAAAAATTATGGAGTATATATAAACACCCGTAATATGTATGTTTCAAAGAAGAAGATAAATCTTTGTGTAAGAGTTGCAATCGTGATATACATACATACATACATATATATATATATATATATATATATATATATATATATATATATATATATATATATATATATATATATATAATATAATATAATAATAATAATAATAAAAAGAATAATAAAATAAAAAAAACGTGGGATAAGAAGACAATGTCTAGCCATCCCATTATGTGCAACCCGTGAGTTTGTGTTACCTTTTTTTTTTTTTTTTTTTTTTTTTTTACTCCGTGTTTTTCATAGATTGTTATTTTATACCCCGTACCAATAATAAATGTCAAAAAGTCTTGTAAAAATTCCAAATTTTAGGATGTCGTTAAAATCTTTATCATTTTTCATGACAACTAAGAAACAGCTTGTTAAAAGTGATCCTAGATATTTATAAAGATTATATTCGTTTTTAAGAAGACATGCGTCAAAAAAATTACAAGATGCGCCTCATAAAAAGAATTTCTCATGTGCCTTTTATACCTTGCAAAACCTACGCCTCATGAATTTAAAGTCTAAAAAAAATGCGCCTTATATTTCTTGTAAAATTTCACCTCATATAACTTGTTAGACAAACTTGCTCTTCATAACTTGTTTTCCTACATCTCATATTTGTTATATATATATATTTGTTTAAATTACGTATTTTTAATTTTTAACCTAAGTTATTATCATTTAAACTAATATCTCTTATTAGTAACATAACATAGCATAACAATGAGTTTTAAAGTTGAAGTGTCAGGTTCTATGAGAAGCGTATGTTAAAAATGTACCAATGTCTAAAATACTTTATACATTTGTTTAAAGAAAACTGACCACCCATAACGTAATATATAAAGTTGTATAGTTTAAAAATAAAATTTTATTTTGTGCCTCCTAAATAGTTAGATAAATGCATAATAGGCAATTACATCATTTGCTCTTTCAAATGATTAAAATAGTACTCCATTTACGTTCTAGTAAAACTCCACTAATTATGCATTGACAAATTTCAACATAAATGACAATTCATTATCTGACATCTTTTTAGTAATCAAATTCTATTATATCAAAAAACGTTTTCGTACGTTTGAAAATAGATCAATCAAATATTATGAAATTCAATTCTCCACTAACTTTTGTCTAACACTCGTTAAGTGACACTTTGTTCTTACTTGCAAATTACTTTACCATTTATTCCAAATACCGTTAAAAAGAAACGATTTCCCAAATTAACGCTAGCCTCGTAACAGAGACTCGTAACAATAACATGATCCATAAGGGACATTGTAAATATCTTTTAATCTCATTGATAAATATAATAAACTTATATTAAAACAAAATACGTTCATGTAAAGTATTATATATCTAATACTTTGTTAACGTTTTCAATTAATAAGTATATATTATATATACATATCTATATACACATAAATGTTCGTGAATCGTTGAGCACAGTCAAAGGGTGATTGATTACATGAATATAGTTTCAAAATTTTCGAGACTCAACATTACAGACTTTGCTTATCGTGTCGGAAACATATAAAGATTAAAGTTTAAATTTGATCGAAAATTTCCGGGTCATCACAGTACCTACCCGTTAAAGAAATTTCGTCCCGAAATTTGATCGAGGTCATCTTGGCTAACCATAAAAATGTTTTCATGACGAATATGAGTTGATAATAGAGTTTTATCATCATTGAGTAATATAGATAAAATGATTCAATTATTCGAAGAGTATGAGTGAAGCTATCACAAAAGATAGAGATTTAACTTTTGACGTAGTCACTGTTGAATTTCGGAATTCAAGGGATTTAAAAAAAATCTTCGTAATAAGATTTGGTTCTTCAGCGATTAAGGAAATTAGGATCTTCTTTGATTTAATGCGATATTCCATCTTGATTTCTCTGTCAGATTTTTTTTTCACTATAAATCCACCGTCTTCGTTTCCTCACAACTCACATCTTCTATTCTTTCTCCTCAATTCATACTTTAAAGCATTCGTTAATATGCTCCATCCCATCCTGATCCTTGATATCCTCTTAACTTTCATATCTGTCATTCTTCTCTTTCATCTACCACCGGAGGATTTTATTTACTTCTACTATTATCTTGGGGTTATAGTGTTAGTAATCTTCCCGTGTCTTTACATTGCAATACGTATTGATATACACGGTTTGTAGATTATGTGTTGTTGTCGAGATTTATATCTTTCCTTATTTTTCGAAGTTCATGCTTCTGTTCCCCATAATCATTGTCATCCACAGTTAATGCTCTCTCCTATTTGCTGCGGTTTATACCCCCATTTACACTTTGAAACTTTATCTTTCATTTCCTCTTCTTGTGATTAAGCATCGTATGTAATGGTCCAGAATTCGTAGATATGAGTTTCGGAATGAACATAGTTAATGTTCTAAGAAGGGAATCGTAATGGTACGATCTTGCTTTGTCAAATTACCAGAATATCCAGAAAGATAGAACTATCAAGAAGATATGTTCTTAATATGTTTTGAGATTGGGTAGAATGTAAGAGTCGTGTAAATAGCACATGATGATGGTACCGTGAATCATCACATTCCATTAGAAACTCAGCATGAATTACTGTAATATAATCACGTTGATCAAGTGTCATTATATTATACTAACTCATGCATCAGTTTCCAACGCTACTTCAAAAACATTCATATTTTAAATTCGAAGTTTCGCAGAATATAGAAACTAAAACAGTTTCTTTTTATGATATAATACAGGTAGCGCAGAGAGATAATTAATATCAAACGAGAATGTTTATGAAGATATCTTCAGAAATATTGAGGATATTAATAAAGAAAGGTACGATGATATCTTAGGATTTCAGAATCAAATTGTGATGAAGAAATTCATTCACGATGATTTAGAGTGGTTAAGGAGTAAGGTATTTGCTAAAGATTTCATCAGAAACAGAATCATCTGGATTCTTTATGTGCAAGTTTAGTCCTTGTAATTTGTTCAGAGTCTCCTTCATGGTTTGTTCAATCCGGTTTCCAGTTTCAACTTTTCTAAGCTTTGTCAACATACTACTCTTTATCTTTATACCTTCGACAGTTAAGATTGTGTACAGTTTTTGCTGCTGTATTCAGCTTGTACAGTTTTTGCTGCTGTATTCAGCTTTTTCAGAATTTGTAGTATTGATTTATAGACTGGGTACTTTTCAAAATTTTAGAGTGAAGGATCATAACTCTAAGAGATAAGGATTATATGTATACTTATAACTGTTGATGTAGACATGCTGCGAGATTCAAAATACTGATTGCTAATTCACGGTAATTGGTATGGTAATTCTCGTTATAAGATATGGATGAGTATATGGTAAGGTTTTAACGAACAACCATAATGGTTCTTCGGAGAGACTTAAGTCAATGAGTAATGAAGTTGTTGCTAAGTTTTCTGATAATGTGATGGGGTGTAAACGGTTCCCCGGTAACGATGATGAAAGGCAAACTTATAAATCAAAGTTATAATAAGGTTGTTTCGAACGAAAAGTCGAAGTTGACTTGCTGGAGCTGTGACAAAACTGGCTGTCTCGAACAGGAGTTGCAAAATTATTTTCGTTACTAATATCCCTAAAGGAATTAGCACAGCTACGTGTTAAACGTTTTCTCAGTTTTCGAGTGTTTTCAGGTGCATAATTATATGCATAAATCTTTCCTTCCGTAGATGAGATGCATTTGGTTCATTCTCTCGATTGAGGTGTTTTCAAGAATCATGAAATGTTTGAACGCAGATTGTAATCGTCAATATACAAATGAGGTTTTAAGATGAAATCAAGTGGCAAACTTGTGGAGATATTTAACTGTAGTAGATGTAATTTTATTAACGATATTCAAGTCAAAATGTGTTGTGATTAATATTTCCTACTCTTTTATTACTTTTTAATTGTCCAATGATAGTAGTCCAATATCCCAATAGTTCAACCAAGATTAGTATATTATAAGGAAATAGTCATAACGGATATAGAAACAGTTGGCTAGGAACAGTTAGCTAGGATTTCGTGAGTATAGGTTTAAAGTTTTACGTAGTTAATTAATTGGTTACTAATAAATTTTATTTTTGTTCATTATTTTTTTTTCATTATGTCACTTGTCAAATCTAGACTTGGATTTTTGATCGGCAGAAATTCTTATATGAAATTGAATTGAAATGAAAATGGTTATTCTTTGGTGAACGGATACGTATATTGGTGGTTGTAAGTAGGATAGTAAATGACGGTTGAATTGGATTTGAAGAATGTACAGTGTAACTTATTAATGTGAAATCTTAAATATTCCTCGGGTATTACCTACCCGTTAAAATATTTTCATCATTAACAGTTTGTAGGAAAGAAATTATTTTTTTTTAATCACAATCTTTATGAAAATATATATACACAAATATTTTCTTCAGATGTAATTATGGATTTAATGAATCAATATAACATTAGACTCATTTGATTTTCGGTTTGAGCTAGAATAAGTAATCTCTAAAACTATTAGGGACCACATATTCTCCGCAGAATATTAATGAAGTTATGGATCAATACTTCATCCTTCATTGTTGTTGATACTCCTTGGTATCTATGGTGCGTATGATATTGATGCTCGTAGGACAGATTATGATGTTGAGGTGTGGGATGCGGATGTTGTTGTTGGTGGTACTGTTGTTGCTAGTGCTGTTGCTGAAGCTGGTAGGTTTTGCACCACGTTTTCCAAATTGATTACTCGAGCGCGAAGCTTGTTGACTTCTTCCATTATTCCGGGATGACTGTCGGTCGGAACGAGCGAATGAATAAGATTTAGAATTGTGGGTAGAATCTAATCGTGTCGAGCTACTCTGGAAATAAGAGAGAAGATGGTATTATGAACAGGTTCGTCGGTAAGTGCTTCGGGTTCTTCGTCAAGAGGTGAATTCTGTTGGTGGAAAGGATCGCCTTCTTCTCGTCTTCATGGGTTAAGTAGACTACGAACCCATTCCTAATTCATCAAGAATTGATGATGGCTGATTGGTTGATTCATTCCGGTGACGCTGCCTTCGGAGCTTGAGTGGGACACCATATCAGAATAGCTGTCGGGATAACTATCGGAATAGCTATCGAAATCTGATAGACTCGAACTGGTTGAGGGATTCATCCCGTACGATCAGATGAAGGATTTTTGATAAGGAATATATTATAGGATGTAGATTAGTACCCTGCAATACATAATTTACATATGCATATATAGTATTAAAATCCCATAAGTTACGGAGGAATCTACGGAAGCTGTCAGGCAAAGGTAACAATAACAGATACGCTAAGATATGAATTTATCTATACACTGTCTATGCAATAGAGGCAGTAATACATGTCTATACTAAGAATGATAAGCAGGTAATTTCCTAAGGATGATAAGCAGATGATTTCCGACTAGAAATGATAAGAAAAACTTTTGACATGCACACACGGTCGAAGTCCAGACTCACTAATGCATCCTAACAACTATCAGTTAGACTCACTAATGCAAGACCTGGTTCGCTAAGACCACCGCTCTGATACCAACTGAAAGGACCCGTTCATATACATTATAAATGAAATGTCCCGTTCTTATTGATTAAAAACGTTCCATATTAATTGATTTCGTTGCGAGGTTTTGACCTCTATATGAGACGTTTTTCAAAGACTGCATTCATTTTTAAAACAAACCATAACCTTTATTTCATAAATAAAGGTTTAAAAAGCTTTACGTAGATTATCAAATAATGATAATCTAAAATATCCTGTTTACACACGACCATTACATAATGGTTTACAATACAAATATGTTACATCGAAATCAGTTTCTTGAATGCAGTTTTTACACAATATCATACAAACATGGACTCCAAATCTTGTCCTTATTTTAGTATGCAACAGCGGAAGCTCTTAATATTCACCTGAGAATAAACATGCTTTAAACGTCAACAAAAATGTTGGTGAGTTATAGGTTTAACCTATATATATCAAATCGTAACAATAGACCACAAGATTTCATATTTCAATACACATCCCATACATAGAGATAAAAATCATTCATATGGTGAACACCTGGTAACCGACAATAACAAGATGCATATATAAGAATATCCCCATCATTCCGGGACACCCTTCGGATATGATATAAATTTCGAAGTACTAAAGCATCCGGTACTTTGGATGGGGTTTGTTAGGCCCAATAGATCTATCTTTAGGATTCGCGTCAATTAGGGTGTCTGTTCCCTAATTCTTAGATTACCAGACTTAATAAAAAGGGGCATATTCGATTTTGATAATTCAACCATAGAATGTAATTTCACGTACTTGTGTCTATTTTGTAAATCATTTATAAAACCTGCATGTATTCTCATCCCAAAAATATTAGATTTTAAAAGTGGGACTATAACTCACTTTCACAGATTTTTACTTCGTCGGGAAGTAAGACTTGGCCACTGTTGATTCACGAACCTATAACAATATATACATATATATTAAAGTATGTTCAAAATATATTTACAACACTTTTAATATATTTTGATGTTTTAAGTTTATTAAGTCAGCTGTCCTCGTTAGTAACCTATAACTAGTTGTCCACAGTTAGATGTAAAGAAATAAATCGATAAATATTATCTTGAATCAATCCACGACCCAGTGTATACGTATCTCAGTATTGATCACAACTCAAACTATATATATTTTGGAATCAACCTCAACCCTGTATAGCTAACTCCAACATTCACATATAGAGTGTCTATGGTTGTTCCGAAATATATATAGATGTGTCGACATGATAGGTCGAAACATTGTATACGTGTCTATGGTATCTCAAGATTACATAATATACAATACAAGTTGATTAAGTTATGGTTGGAATAGATTTGTTACCAATTTTCACGTAGCTAAAATGAGAAAAATTATCCAATCTTGTTTTACCCATAACTTCTTCATTTTAAATCCGTTTTGAGTGAATCAAATTGCTATGATTTCATATTGAACTCTATTTTATGAATCTAAACAGAAAAAGTATAGGTTTATAGTCGGAAAAATAAGTTACAAGTCGTTTTTGTAAAGGTAGGCATTTCAGTCGAAAGAACGACGTCTAGATGACGATTTTAGAAAACATACTTCCACTTTGAGTTTAACCATAATTTTTGGATATAGTTTCATGTTCATAATAAAAATCATTTTCTCAGAATAACAACTTTTAAATCAAAGTTTATCATAGTTTTTAATTAACTAACCCAAAACAGCCCGCGGTGTTACTACGACGGCGTAAATCCGGTTTTACGGTGTTTTTCGTGTTTCCAGGTTTTAAATCATTAAGTTAGCATATAATATAGATATAGAACATGTGTTTAGTTGATTTTAAAAGTCAAGTTAGAAGGATTAACTTTTGTTTGCGAACAAGTTTAGAATTAACTAAACTATGTTCTAGTGATTACAAGTTTAAACCTTCGAATAAGATAGCTTTATATGTATGAATCGAATGATGTTATGAACATCATTACTACCTTAATTTCCTTGGATAAACCTACTGGAAAAGAGAAAAATGGATCTAGCTTCAATGGATCCTTGGATGGCTCGAAGTTCTTGAAGCAGAATCATGACACGAAAACAAGTTCAAGTAAGATCATCACTTGAAATAAGATTGTTATAGTTATAGAAATTGAACCAAAGTTTGAATATGATTATTACCTTGTATTAGAATGATAACCTACTGTAAGAAACAAAGATTTCTTGAGGTTGGATGATCACCTTACAAGATTGGAAGTGAGCTAGCAAACTTGAAAGTATTCTTGATTTTATGAAACTAGAACTTTTGGAATTTATGAAGAACACTTAGAACTTGAAGATAGAACTTGAGAGAGATCAATTAGATGAAGATAATTGAAGAATGAAAGTGTTTGTAGGTGTTTTTGGTCGTTGGTGTATGGATTAGATATAAAGGATATGTAATTTTGTTTTCATGTAAATAAGTCATGAATGATTACTCATATTTTTGTAATTTTATGAGATATTTCATGCTAGTTGCCAAATGATGGTTCCCACATGTGTTAGGTGACTCACATGGGCTGCTAAGAGCTGATCATTGGAGTGTATATACCAATAGTACATACATCTAAAAGCTGTGTATTGTACGAGTACGAATACGGGTGCATACGAGTAGAATTGTTGATGAAACTGAACGAGGATGTAATTGTAAGCATTTTTGTTAAGTAGAAGTATTTTGATAAGTGTATTGAAGTCTTTCAAAAGTGTATAAATACATATTAAAACACTACATGTATATACATTTTAACTGAGTCGTTAAGTCATCGTTAGTCGTTACATGTAAGTGTTGTTTTGAAACCTTTAGGTTAACGATCTTGTTAAATGTTGTTAACTCAATGTTTATAATATCAAATGAGATTTTAAATTATTATATTATCATGATATTATCATGTATGAATATCTCTTAATATGATATATATACATTAAATGTCTTTACAACGATAATCGTTACATATATGTCTCGTTTAAAAATCATTAAGTTAGTAGTCTTGTTTTTACATATGTAGTTCATTGTTAATATACTTTATGATATGTTTTCTTATCATAGTATCATGTTAACTATATATATATATATCCATATATATGTCATCATATAGTTTTTACAAGTTTTAACGTTCGTGAATCACCGATCAACTTGGGTGGTCAATTGTCTATATGAAACATATTTCAATTAGTCAAGTCTTAACAAGTTTGATTGCTTAACATGTTGGAAACATTTAATCATGTAAATATCAATCTCAATTAATATATATAAACATGGAAAAGTTCGGGTCACTACAGTACCTACCCGTTAAATAAATTTCGTCCCGAAATTTTAAGCTGTTGAAGGTGTTGACGAATCTTCTGGAAATAGATGCGGGTATTTCTTCTTCATCTGATCTTCACGCTCCCAGGTGAACTCGGGTCCTCTACGAGCATTCCATCGAACCTTAACAATTGGTATCTTGTTTTGCTTAAGTCTTTTAACCTCACGATCCATTATTTCGACGGGTTCTTCGATGAATTGAAGTTTTTCGTTGATTTGGATTTCATCTAACGGAATAGTGAGATCTTCTTTAGCAAAACATTTCTTTAAATTCGAGACGTGGAAAGTGTTATGTACAGCCGCGAGTTGTTGAGGTAACTCTAGTCGGTAAGCTACTGGTCCGACACGATCAATAATCTTGAATGGTCCAATATACCTTGGATTTAATTTCCCTCGTTTACCAAATCGAACAACGCCTTTCCAAGGTGCAACTTTAAGCATGACCATCTCTCCAATTTCAAATTCTATATCTTTTCTTTTAATGTCAGCGTAGCTCTTTTGTCGACTTTGGGCGGTTTTCAACCGTTGTTGAATTTGGATGATCTTCTCGGTAGTTTCTTGTATAATCTCCGGACCCGTAATCTGTCTATCCCCCACTTCACTCCAACAAATCGGAGACCTGCACTTTCTACCATAAAGTGCTTCAAACGGCGCCATCTCAATGCTTGAATGGTAGCTGTTGTTGTAGGAAAATTCTGCTAACGGTAGATGTCGATCCCAACTGTTTCCGAAATCAATAACACATGCTCGTAGCATGTCTTCAAGCGTTTGTATCGTCCTTTCGCTCTGCCCATCAGTTTGTGGATGATAGGCAGTACTCATGTCTAGACGAGTTCCTAATGCTTGCTGTAATGTCTGCCAGAATCTTGAAATAAATCTGCCATCCCTATCAGAGATAATAGAGATTGGTATTCCATGTCTGGAGACGACTTCCTTCAAATACAGTCGTGCTAACTTCTCCATCTTGTCATCTTCTCTTATTGGTAGGAAGTGTGCTGATTTGGTGAGACGATCAACTATTACCCAAATAGTATCAAAACCACTTGCAGTCCTTGGCAATTTAGTGATGAAATCCATGGTAATGTTTTCCCATTTCCATTCCGGGATTTCGGGTTGTTGAAGTAGACCTGATGGTTTCTGATGCTCAGATTTGACCTTAGAACACGTCAAACATTCTCCTACGTATTTAGCAACATCGGCTTTCATACCCGGCGACCAAAAATGTTTCTTGAGATCCTTGTACATCTTCCCCGTTCCAGGATGTATTGAGTATCTGGTTTTATGAGCTTCTCTAAGTACCATTTCTCTCATATCTCCAAATTTTGGTACCCAAATCCTTTCAGCCCTATACCGGGTTCCGTCTTCCCGAATATTAAGATGCTTCTCCGATCCTTTGGGTATTTCATCCTTTAAATTTCCCTCTTTTAAAACTCCTTGTTGAGCCTCCTTTATTTGAGTAGTAATGTTATTATGAATCATTATATTCATAGATTTTACTCGAATGGGTTCTCTGTCCTTCCTGCTCAAGGCATCGGCTACCACATTTGCCTTCCCCGGGTGGTAACGAATCTCAAAGTCGTAATCATTCAATAATTCAATCCACCTACGCTGCCTCATATTCAGTTGTTTCTGATTAAATATGTGTTGAAGACTTTTGTGGTCGGTATATATAATACTTTTGACCCCATATAAGTAGTGCCTCCAAGTCTTTAATGCAAAAACAACCACGCCTAATTCCAAATCATGCGTCGTATAATTTTGTTCGTGAATCTTCAATTGTCTAGACGCATAAGCAATCACCTTCGTTCGTTGCATTAATACACAACCGAGACCTTGTTTTGATGCATCACAATAAATCACAAAATCATCATTCCCTTCAGGCAATGACAATATAGGTGCCGTAGTTAGCTTTTTCTTCAATAACTGAAACGCTTTCTCTTGTTCATCATTCCATTCAAATTTCTTCCCTTTATGCGTTAATGCAGTCAAGGGTTTTGCTATTCTGGAAAAGTCTTGGATGAACCTTCTGTAGTAACCAGCTAGTCCTAAAAACTGGCGTATGTGTTTCGTAGTTTTCGGGGTTTCCCACTTTTCAACAGTTTCTATCTTTGCCGGATCCACCTTAATACCTTCTTTGTTCACTATGTGACCGAGGAATTGAACTTCTTCCAACCAAAATGCACACTTTGAAAACTTAGCGTACAATTCTTCCTTCCTCAATACTTCTAACACCTTTCTCAAATGTTCACCGTGTTCTTGGTCATTCTTTGAGTAAATAAGTATGTCATCAATGAAAACAATGACAAACTTGTCAAGGTATGGTCCACACACTCGGTTCATAAGGTCCATGAACACAGCTGGTGCATTAGTTAAACCAAACGGCATGACCATAAACTCGTAATGACCGTAACGTGTTCTGAAAGCAGTCTTTGGAATATCATCTTCTTTCACCCGCATTTGATGATACCCGGAACGTAAGTCAATCTTTGAATAAACAGACGAGCCTTGTAGTTGATCCAATAAGTCGTCAATTCTCGGTAGTGGGTAGCGGTTCTTGATGGTAAGTTTGTTCAACTCTCGGTAGTCGATACACAACCTGAATGTACCATCTTTCTTCTTGACAAACAAAACAGGAGCTCCCCACGGTGATGTGCTTGGTCGAATGAAACCACGCTCTAAAAGTTCTTGTAATTGGCTTTGCAGTTCTTTCATCTCGCTGGGTGCGAGTCTGTAAGGAGCACGAGCTATTGGTGCAGCTCCTGGTACAAGATCTATTTGAAATTCAACGGATCGATGTGGGGGTAATCACGGTAATTCTTTCGGAAATACATCGGGAAATTCTTTTGCAATGGGAACATCATTGATGCTCTTTTCTTCAGTTTGTACTTTCTCGACGTGTGCTAGAACAGCATAGCAACCTTTTCTTATTAGTTTTTGTGCCTTCAAATTACTAATAAGATGTAGCTTCGTGTTGCCCTTTTCTCCGTACACCATTAAGGGTTTTCCTTTTTCTCGTATAATGCGAATTGCATTTTTGTAACAAACGATCTCCGCTTTCACTTCTTTCAACCAGTCCATACCGATTATCACATCAAAACTCCCTAACTCTACTGGTATCAAATCAATCTTAAATGTTTCGCTAACCAGTTTAATTTCTCGATTCCGACATATATTATCTGCTGAAATTAATTTACCATTTGCTAATTCGAGTAAAAATTTACTATCCAAAGGCGTCAATGGACAACTTAATTTAGCACAAAAATCTCTACTCATATAGCTTCTATCCGCACCCGAGTCAAATAAAACGTAAGCAAATTTATTGTCAATAAGAAACGTACCCGTAACAAGCTCCGGGTCTTCCTGTGCCTCTATCGCATTAATATTGAAAACTCTTCCACGGCCTTGTCCATTCGTGTTCTCCCGGTTCGGGTAATTTCTAATAATGTGGCCTGGTTTTCCACATTTATAACAAACTACATTGGCATAACTTGCTCCGACACTACTTGCTCCGCCATTACTCGTTCCGACACCATTTGTTCCTTTCGTTCTATTAGCCCCTGGTCCGTAGACCTCACACTTCGCCGCGCTATGACCATTTCTTTTACACTTGTTGCAAAATTTGGTGCAGAACCCCGAGTGATTCTTTTCACACCTTTGGCATAGCTGCTTCTGATTGTTGTTGTTGTTGCGGTTATTATTGTTGTTGGGATGATTGTTGTAGTTGCTATTGTTGTTGTTGTTGTTGTTGTTGTTGGGCCGTTTGTTGTAGTTGCGATTGATGTTGCGATTGTTGGGATAATTGTTGCGATTATTGTTGTAATTACTGTTGTTGTTGTATTGGTGATTCTTATCACCGTTTTCCTCCCACTTTCTTTTGACTTGCTTCACATTGGCCTCTTCAGCAGTCTGTTCTTTAATTCTTTCTTCAATCTGGTTCACTAGTTTGTGAGCCATTCTACATGCCTGTTGTATGGAGGCGGGCTCGTGTGAACTTATATCTTCTTGGATTCTTTCCGGTAATCCTTTCACAAACGCGTCGATCTTCTCTTCCTCATCTTCGAATGCTCTCGGACACAATAGGCACAATTCTGTGAATCGTCTTTCGTACGTGGTAATATCAAATCCTTGGGTTCGTAACCCTCTAAGTTCTGTCTTGAGCTTATTGACCTCGGTTCTGGGACGGTACTTCTCGTTCATCAAGTGCTTGAATGCTGACCACGGTAGTGCGTACGCATCATCTTGTCCCACTTGCTCTAGATAGGTATTCCACCATGTTAACGCAGAACCTGTGAAGGTATGCGTAGCGTACTTCACTTTGTCCTCTTCAGTACACTTACTTATGGCAAACACCGATTCAACCTTCTCGGTCCACCGTTTCAATCCGATCGGTCCTTCGGTTCCATCAAATTCCAAAGGTTTGCAGGCAGTGAATTCTTTGTAGGTGCATCCTACACGATTTCCTGTACTGCTAGATCCAAGGTTATTGTTGGTATGTAGCGCAGCCTGTACTGCGGCTATGTTTGAAGCTAGAAAAGTACGGAATTCCTCTTCATTCATATTCACGGTGTGTCGAGTAGTCGGTGCCATTTCCTTCAAAATAGTTAAATGGAACAAGTTAATCATACAGAATATTAAGAGTAGTTAATAGTATTTCGTAACATAATATGAACTCATTTATAAAAGCTTTTTCTTCATATTAGCGTTTTATAAGTTTAAATTCGGGTAGTACCTACCCGTTAAGTTCATACTTAGTAGCTAATATACAATTCAACTACTACAATTCTATATGAAAAACTGATTGTAATAATATTTCGCGTTCAAACTTTTATACAATATTTTACAAACTTACAATACCACTTATTTTACATAAAGCATGAAATATAGCACACAATAACTTTGATACAAGATAGTTGTGAAGACAATTCTAGCTAGTACACAAGTCGTTCGGCAAAGGCAATAAAGACACGTAATTCATACGTCCAGAAACAAGTCATGCATTCTGGTTTTACTAGGACTACTTCCCATCCTTGGTCTTGTGCAACATAACCGTTATGGCCGTTGATAAGACAGCGTGTTGTAACGTCATCAAAGGGACGAGGGTTACGTAATGTCCAACAGTCCCGTAATAATCTAAAAACCTCATTTCTTACCCCAATTACCGACTCCGTCACTTGTGGAAACGTTTTGTTTAATAGTTGTAGCCCGATGTTCTTGTTCTCACTTTGGTGAGAAGCGAACATTACTAATCCGTAAGCATAACATGCTTCTTTATGTTGCATGTTAGCCGCTTTTTCTAAATCACGAAGTCCAATATTCGGATATATTGAGTCAAAATAATTTCTTAACCCGTTGCGTAAAATAGCATTTGGGTTCCCCGCAATATTTGCGTCAAAGTAAACACATCGTAACTTATGGGTTTCCCAATGTGATATCCCCCATCTTTCAAACGAAAGTCTCTTATAAACCAAGACATTCTTGGAACGTTCTTCGAATGTCTTACAAACTGATCTCGCCTTAAATAGTTGTGCTGAAGAATTCTGGCCGACTCTAGACAAGATTTCATCAATCATGTCTCCGGGTAGGTCTCTTAAAATATTGGGTTGTCTATCCATTTTGTGTTTTTAAACTGTAAAATAGACAAGAGTTAGTTTCATAAAAAAATACTTATTAATACAAGCAATTTTTACATATATCATAAAGCATAAGAACACTATATTACATATATTACACCACACGAATACAACTATCTTATTCCGACTCGCTCGTTTCTTCTTCTTCGGTTTTGGTTCGTTTTGCCAAGTTTCTAGGGATATATGATGTTCCCCTAATACGAGCCGTCGTTGTCCACATTGGTTTAGAAAAACCTGGTGGTTTAGAGGTTCCCGGGTCATTGTTACAACTTAAGGACTTCTGGGGTTGACGATACATATAAAGTTCATCGGGGTTGGAATTAGATTTCTCTATTTTTATGCCCTTTCCCTTATTATTTTCTTTTGCCTTTTTAAATTCAGTTGGGGTAATTTCTATAACATCATCGGAATTCTCGTCGGAATCCGATTCATCGGAGAATTGGTAATCCTCCCAATATTTTGCTTCCTTGGCGGAAACACCATTGACCATAATTAACTTTGGTCGGTTGGTTGAGGATTTTCTTTTACTTAACCGTTTTATTATTTCCCCCACCGGTTCTATTTCTTCATCCGGTTCCGATTCTTCTTCCGGTTCCGACTCTTCTTCCGGTTCCTCTTCGGGAACTTGTGAATCAGTCCACAAATCATTCCAATTTACATTTGACTCTTCATTATTATTAGGTGAGTCAATGGGACTTGTTCTAGAGGTAGACATCTATCACATAATATCAAACACGTTAAGAGATTAATATATCACATAATATTCATATGTTAAAAATATATAGTTTCCAACAAAAATGTTAAGCAATCATTTTTAAAGAAAACACGGTCGAAGTCCAGACTCACTAATGCATCCTAACAAACTCGATAAGACACACTAATGCAAATTTTCTGGTTCTCTAAGACCAACGCTCGGATACCAACTGAAATGTCCCGTTCTTATTGATTAAAAATGTTCCATATTAATTGATTTCGTTGCGAGGTTTTGACCTCTATATGAGACGTTTTTCAAAGACTGCATTCATTTTTAAAACAAACCATAACCTTTATTTCATAAATAAAGGTTTAAAAAGCTTTACGTAGATTATCAAATAATGATAATCTAAAATATCCTGTTTACACACGACCATTACATAATGGTTTACAATACAAATATGTTACATCGAAATCAGTTTCTTGAATGCAGTTTTTACACAATATCATACAAACATGGACTCCAAATCTTGTCCTTATTTTAGTATGCAACAGCGGAAGCTCTTAATATTCACCTGAGAATAAACATGCTTTAAACGTCAACAAAAATGTTGGTGAGTTATAGGTTTAACCTATATATATCAAATCGTAACAATAGACCACAAGATTTCATATTTCAATACACATCCCATACATAGAGATAAAAATCATTCATATGGTGAACACCTGGTAACCGACAATAACAAGATGCATATATAAGAATATCCCCATCATTCCGGGACACCCTTCGGATATGATATAAATTTCGAAGTACTAAAGCATCCGGTACTTTGGATGGGGTTTGTTAGGCCCAATAGATCTATCTTTAGGATTCGCGTCAATTAGGGTGTCTGTTCCCTAATTCTTAGATTACCAGACTTAATAAAAAGGGGCATATTCGATTTTGATAATTCAACCATAGAATGTAATTTCACGTACTTGTGTCTATTTTGTAAATCATTTATAAAACCTGCATGTATTCTCATCCCAAAAATATTAGATTTTAAAAGTGGGACTATAACTCACTTTCACAGATTTTTACTTCGTCGGGAAGTAAGACTTGGCCACTGTTGATTCACGAACCTATAACAATATATACATATATATTAAAGTATGTTCAAAATATATTTACAACACTTTTAATATATTTTGATGTTTTAAGTTTATTAAGTCAGCTGTCCTCGTTAGTAACCTATAACTAGTTGTCCACAGTTAGATGTACAGAAATAAATCGATAAATATTATCTTGAATCAATCCACGACCCAGTGTATACGTATCTCAGTATTGATCACAACTCAAACTATATATATTTTGGAATCAACCTCAACCCTGTATAGCTAACTCCAACATTCACATATAGAGTGTCTATGGTTGTTCCGAAATATATATAGATGTGTCGACATGATAGGTCGAAACATTGTATACGTGTCTATGGTATCTCAAGATTACATAATATACAATACAAGTTGATTAAGTTATGGTTGGAATAGATTTGTTACCAATTTTCACGTAGCTAAAATGAGAAAAATTATCCAATCTTGTTTTACCCATAACTTCTTCATTTTAAATCCGTTTTGAGTGAATCAAATTGCTTTGATTTCATATTGAACTCTATTTTATGAATCTAAACAGAAAAAGTATAGGTTTATAGTCGGAAAAATAAGTTACAAGTCGTTTTTGTAAAGGTAGGCATTTCAGTCGAAAGAACGACGTCTAGATGACGATTTTAGAAAACATACTTCCACTTTGAGTTTAACCATAATTTTTGGATATAGTTTCATGTTCATAATAAAAATCATTTTCTCAGAATAACAACTTTTAAATCAAAGTTTATCATAGTTTTTAATTAACTAACCCAAAACAGCCCGCGGTGTTACTACGACGGCGTAAATCCGGTTTTACGGTGTTTTTCGTGTTTCCAGGTTTTAAATCATTAAGTTAGCATATCATATAGATATAGAACATGTGTTTAGTTGATTTTAAAAGTCAAGTTAGAAGGATTAACTTTTGTTTGCGAACAAGTTTAGAATTAACTAAACTATGTTCTAGTGATTACAAGTTTAAACCTTCGAATATGATAGCTTTATATGTATGAATCGAATGATGTTATGAACATCATTACTACCTTAATTTCCTTGGATAAACCTACTGGAAAAGAGAAAAATGGATCTAGCTTCAATGGATCCTTGGATGGCTCGAAGTTCTTGAAGCAGAATCATGACACGAAAACAAGTTCAAGTAAGATCATCACTTGAAATAAGATTGTTATAGTTATAGAAATTGAACCAAAGTTTGAATATGATTATTACCTTGTATTAGAATGATAACCTACTGTAAGAAATAAAGATTTCTTGAGGTTGGATGATCACCTTACAAGATTGGAAGTGAGCTAGCAAACTTGAAAATATTCTTGATTTTATGAAACTAGAACTTTTGGAATTTATGAAGAACACTTAGAACTTGAAGATAGAACTTGAGAGAGATCAATTAGATGAAGAAAATTGAAGAATGAAAGTGTTTGTAGGTGTTTTTGGTCATTGGTGTATGGATTAGATATAAAGGATATGTAATTTTGTTTTCATGTAAATAAGTCATGAATGATTACTCATATTTTTGTAATTTTATGAGATATTTCATGCTAGTTGCCAAATGATGGTTCCCACATGTGTTAGGTGACTCACATGGGCTGCTAAGAGCTGATCATTGGAGTGTATATACCAATAGTACATACATCTAAAAGCTGTGTATTGTACGAGTACGAATACGGGTGCATACGAGTAGAATTGTTGATGAAACTGAACGAGGATGTAATTGTAAGCATTTTTGTTAAGTAGAAGTATTTTGATAAGTGTATTGAAGTCTTTCAAAAGTGTATAAATACATATTAAAACACTACATGTATATACATTTTAACTGAGTCGTTAAGTCATCGTTAGTCGTTACATGTAAGTGTTGTTTTGAAACCTTTAGGTTAACGATCTTGTTAAATGTTGTTAACTCAATGTTTATAATATCAAATGAGATTTTAAATTATTATATTATCATGATATTATCATGTATGAATATCTCTTAATATGATATATATACATTAAATGTCTTTACAACGATAATCGTTACATATATGTCTCGTTTAAAAATCATTAAGTTAGTAGTCTTGTTTTTACATATGTAGTTCATTGTTAATATACTTTATGATATGTTTTCTTATCATAGTATCATGTTAACTATATATATATATCCATATATATGTCATCATATAGTTTTTACAAGTTTTAACGTTCGTGAATCACCGATCAACTTGGGTGGTCAATTGTCTATATGAAACATATTTCAATTAGTCAAGTCTTAACAAGTTTGATTGCTTAACATGTTGGAAACATTTAATCATGTAAATATCAATCTCAATTAATATATATAAACATGGAAAAGTTGGGTCACTACAATAAACGATTCACAATAGTTGATTACATTGCGAGGTATTTGACCTCTATATGATACATTATACAAACATTGCATTCGTTTTTAAAAGACAATCATTCTTTACATCGAAAATTAACAGGCATGCATACCATTTCATATCCACTATCCAACTATAAATTGATTTAATAATAATCTTTGATGAACTCAATGATTCGAATGCAACGTTCTTCGAAATATGCTATGAAAGACTCCAAGTAATATCTTTAAAATAAGCAAATGCATAGCGGAAGATTTCTTTAACACCTGAGAATAAACATGCTTTAAAGTGTCAACCAAAAGGTTGGTGAGTTCATTAGTTTATCATAATAATTTATTTCCATCATTTTAATAGACCACAAGAATTTCATTTCCAGTTCTCATAAATATACGTCCCATGCATAGAGACAAAAATAATCATTCATATGGTGAACACCTGGTAACCGACATTAACTAGATACATATAAGAATATCCCCTATCATTCCAGGATCCTCCTTCGGACATTATATAAATTTTGAAGTACTAAAGCATCTGGTACTTTGGATGGGGTTTGTTAGGCCCAATAGATCTATCTTTAGGATTCGCGTCAATTAGGGTGTCTGTTCCCTAATTCTTAGATTACCAGACTTTAATAAAAAGGGGCATATTCGATTTCGATAATTCAACCATAGAATGTAGTTTCAATTACTTGTGTCTATTTCGTCAAACATTTATAAAAGCGCATGTATTCTCAGTCCCAAAAATATAAAGGGTAAAAAGGCAAATGAAACTCACCATACTGTATTTTGTAGTAAAAATACATATAACGTCATTGAACAAGTGCAAGGTTGGCCTCGGATTCACGAACCTAAATTAATTATGTATATTTATATGTTGGTCAATATTCGTCTATCAATTTAGGTTAAGTCGTAGTGTACCACAATCCTAATGCTCGAGTCTAGTATGCAAAAGTCAACAAAAGTCAATTTGACTTAAAATGATTTTCAAAATTTATACATGATTATTATATAGTTTAAATATCGTCGTTTTATATTTTTAAATATTTTTAAAAGATTTATTAAAGTAAATAATATAATTCATTTATTAATAAATAAAACTTTATAAAAAATATACTTTTATATATCTTAAATAATAAAATTTATAAAGTTCATAAAAATATTATGATAGGTCTTATTAAGGTAATTATATTATTTGTATTACATATTTATTTGATAAAATAACATTGATAATAATAATAATAAGTAAAAATTGTATTATTTTGTAATAATAATTATTATTATTCTAAAAATATCAATATTTATATTTACTTAAATTGATATTATGGTAAAATGATAATTCTAATTATAATAACCTTAATATTTACGATACTTTTTAATATTAACTTTTAAATAATATATCAATACTTTTAATAATAATAGTAATGATAAAATAATAAGAACAATAATATGATCTAAATTCATATCTTACAATATTTTAATTTCATCATGATACTCATACTCATTATTTCTTAATTGATTCATTTAATAGCTTTTAATCGTCTTTTATATCGCGTTCATTTTAATGATAATAATAGTAATCATAATAATTAAGTGTTACTTATATTAGTTTTATTATAATAATACTAATAATAATAAATATTATGATAATATTAATACTAATAACTATTTTAATGATAATAATAATAATAATAATAATTATAACGCTAACGATAATAACGATAGTAATAATAATAAAATAACAATTTTTAATAATAATACTTTTTATGGATAATGATAATAATAATTAATAATAATGATAATAATAATGATAATAATAATGATAATAATAATAATAATAATGATAATGATAATAATAATAATAATAATAATAATAATAATAATAATAATAATAATAATAATAATAATAATAATAATAATTAGATAAAACTAGAATGACGATAATAACGACAATAATAATAATCATTTTTAATAATAATACCAAAAATTCAATTGACTATAACTTCTAATCCGCTCATCGAAACCATTCGATATCTAAATGAAAAGTTCTTAATTTTTTGCTAGCTTTCCAACGACATGCATATCTTATACCTTATCTTAATCGCATATGTAACTAATTCAGGATTCAACATAACCTATCTAATGGCAATATCAAAAGTACAAGCATGCATAATTCTATATACTCGAGCACTAGTC
This sequence comes from Rutidosis leptorrhynchoides, assembly GCF_046630445.1. Classification (NCBI taxonomy): domain Eukaryota; kingdom Viridiplantae; phylum Streptophyta; class Magnoliopsida; order Asterales; family Asteraceae; genus Rutidosis; species Rutidosis leptorrhynchoides. The sequence goes on along the minus strand of NC_092337.1, from coordinate 407,715,120 downwards.
AGGGATACACTATTAGTATATAAAAGTTAAGTTGTGAGTGCTCACGTATCAATATTGAGATTCAATATTGCAGGAAAGTAATGAAGACGCAACTGAGATGATAAACACTAGGCTGACCTCACGAATAAACCCTCGAACATTACCCCTAACCTCCAAAGCTATAACCCATAATTTCCATAGCTTAAACCCAATTTGAAAATCACCCGTTTACTCTTTACAGTCTACCATTAACACCATAAAAAAAATTATGGAGTATATATAAACACCCGTAATATGTATGTTTCAAAGAAGAAGATAAATCTTTGTGTAAGAGTTGCAATCGTGATATATATATATATATATATATATATATATATATATATATATATATATATATATATATATATATATATATATATATATATATATATATATATATAATAATAATAATAATATAATATAATAATAATAATAATAAAAAGAATAATAAAATAAAAAAAACGTGGGATAAGAAGACAATGTCTAGCCATCCCATTATGTGCAACCCGTGAGTTTGTGTTACCTTTTTTTATTTTTTATTTTTTTTACTCCGTGTTTTTCATAGATTGTTATTTTATACCCCGTACCAATAATAAATGTCAAAAAGTCTTGTAAAAATTCCAAATTTTAGGATGTCGTTAAAATCTTTATCATTTTTCATGACAACTAAGAAACAGGTTGTTAAAAGTGATCCTAGATATTTATAAAGATTATATTCGTTTTTAAGAAGACATGCGTCAAAAAAATTACAAGATGCGCCTCATAAAAAGAATTTCTCATGTGCCTTTTATACCTTGCAAAACCTACGCCTCATGAATTTAAAGACTAAAAAGAATGCGCCTTATATTTCTTGTAAAATTTCACCTCATATAACTTGTTAGACAAACTTGCTCTTCATAACTTGTTTTCCTACATCTCATATTTGTTATATATATATATATTTGTTTAAATTACGTATTTTTAATTTTTAACCTAAGTTATTATCATTTAAACTAATATCTCTTATTAGTAACATAACATAGCATAAGAATGAGTTTTAAAGTTTAAGTGTCATGTTCTATGAGAAGCGTATGTTAAAAATGTACTAATGTCTAAAATACTTTATACATTTGTTTAAAGAAAACTGACCACCCATAACGTAATATATAAAGTTGTATAGTTTAAAAATAAAATTTTATTATGCGCCTCCTAAATAGTTAGATAAATGCATGATAGGCAATTACATCATTTGCTCTTTCAAATGATTAAAATAGTACTCCATTTACGTTCTAGTAAAACTCCACTAATTATGCATTGACAAATTTCAACATAAACGACAATTCATTATCTGACATCTTTTTAGTAATCAAATTCTATTATATCGAAAAACGTTTTCATACGTTTGAAAATAGATCAATCAAATATTATGAAATTCAATTCTCCACTAACTTTTGTCTAACACTCGTTAAGTGACACTTTGTTCTTACTTGCAAATTACTTTACCATTTATTCCGAATACCGTTAAAAAGAAATGATTTCCCAAATCAACGCTAGCCTCGTAACAGAGACTCGTAACAACAACATGATCCATAAGGGACATTGTAAATATCTTTTAATCTCATTGATAAATATAATAAACTTATATTAAAACAAAATACGTTCATGTAAAGTATTATATATCTAATACTTTGTTAACGTTTTCAATTAATAAGTATATATTATATATACATATCTATATACACATAAATGTTCGTGAATCGTTGAGCACAGTCAAAGGGTGATTGATTACATGAATATAGTTTCAAAATTTTCGAGACTCAACATTACAGACTTTGCTTATCGTGTCGGAAACATATAAAGATTAAAGTTTAAATTTGATCGAAAATTTCTGGGTCATCACAGTGTACTTCAGAGGGTAAAACATGAACGTTAAGGCTTGTTACCGGGTGCCTACAACTTATAGAATACTTTTATACACTTGCGAGTGTACATATATTTATAAACGGAAATCTTGTGGTCTATTAATATATTGAAATGATTGTTATGATAAACCTATGAACTCACCAACCTTTTGGTTGACACTTTAAAGCATGTTTATTCTCAGGTATTAAAGAAATCTTCCGCTGTGCATTTGCTCATTTTAAGGATATTACTTGGAGTCATTCATGGCATATTTTGAAAGACGTTGCATTCGAGTCATTGAGTTCATCAAGATTATTATTAAGCCAATTATAGTTGGATGTATTATGAAATGGTGTGCATGCCGTCAACTTTCGTTGTAAAGAAAGTTTGTCTTTTAAAAACGAATGCAATGTTTGTAAAATGTATCATATAGAGGTCAAATACCTCGCGATGTAATCAACTATTGTGAATCGTTTATAATGTATATGAACGGGTCCTTTCAGCTGGCTCGTGTGAACTTATATCTTCTTGGATTCTTTCCGGTAATCCTTTCACAAACGCGTCGATCTTCTCTTCCTCATCTTTGAACGCTCTCGGACACAATAGACACAATTCTGTGAATCGTCTTTCGTACGTGGTAATATCAAATCCTTGGGTTCGTAACCCTCTAAGTTCTGTCTTGAGCTTATTGACCTCGGTTCTGAGACGGTACTTCTCGTTCATCAAGTACTTGAATGCTGACCACGGTAGTGCGTAAGCATCATCTTGTCCCACTTGCTTGATAATGCAAAAAACGAACATATATTTCATAGCATTATTCCTCAAGAAAGACAAGCTTTTAGTTGCAATTGTTCTATTTACAAGTGATATTCGTTTAAATAATAAAAGGTGAAGACAAAAGACAGATTCGACGAATTGAAGACGCAAACGACCAAAAAGCTCAAAAGTACAAAAGACAATCAAAGAGGTTCCAATTATTGATAAGAAACGTCTAGAAATTACAAGAGTAAAAGATTCAAAACGCAAAGTACAAGATATTAAATTGTACGCAAGGACGTTCGAAAATCCGGAACCGGGACCAGAGTCAACTCCTAACGCTCGACGCAACGGACTAAAAATTACAAGTTAACTATGTATATAAATATAATATAATATATAATTACTTATATTAATTATATATATATTATATATATAAAATAAATCGTCGGCAAGAAAGACTCCAAACATGGGTGAGCTATAAAAGTAAACTCCGCGACTCGCGGAGTTTGAAGGCAAAAATGCCGCGAGTCGCGGAGCCCCAAAAGTCGAAAATCCCTATAAAAGCAAACGAATTCTGATCGCAAAAATCACCAAATATATCCATCTCTCTATCTATATCGTATATATTTATATTTATATTTTAATTTTAATTTTAATTTTAATTTTAATCCTAATAATAAGGGTATGTTAACGAATGTTGTAAGGGTGTAAGTCGAAATTCTGTCCGTGTAACGCTACGCTAATTTTAATCATTGTAAGTTATGTTCAACCTTTTTACATTAATGTCTCGTAGCTAAGTTATTATTATGCTTATTTAATCCGAAGTAATCATGATGTTGGGCTAATTACTAAAATTGGGTAATTGGGCTTTATACCATAATTGGGAATTGGATAAAAGAACGACACTTGTAGAAATTGGACTATGGGCTATTAATGGGTTTTATATTAACTAAACAATACCTTGTTAATTTAATATACAAACTTATAATTCGACATATTTATATATAACCACATACGCTTGACTGGGTACGGTGGGCGGGATATCTATAAATACCAATAATTATTCATTTTACCGGATACGGAATTGGATTAATAGTTAATAGACTTGTTGAAACAGGGGTGAATTACATTCAAGGGTAATTGGTGTAATTGTTAACAAAGTAGTAAAACCTTGGTTTACACGCAGTCGATAACCTGGTGTATTCATTAAACAAAGTATTAAAACCTTGTTACAATTCGAATCCCCAATTAGTTGGAATATTTGACTTCGGGAATAAGAATAATTTGACGAAGGCTTTCGCTCTTTATATTTATGACTGATGGACTATTATGGACAAATCCGTATGGACATATTAAATAATCCAGGACAAAGGACAATTAACCCATGGGCATAAAACTAAAATCAACACGTCAAACATCATGATTACGGAAGTTTAAATAAGCATAATTCTTTTATTTCATATTTAATTTCCTTTATTTTATATTTAATTGCACTTCTAATTATCGCATTTTTATTGTTATTGTATTTAATTGCACTTTTAATTATCGTACTTTTTAATTATCGCAAGTTTATTTTATCGCACTTTTATTATTCGCAATTTCATTATCGTTATTTACTTTATTCTTTAATTTAAGTCTTGTATTTATTTTTAATATTTTACATTTGGTTTTAACTGCGACTAAAGTTTTAAAATCGACAAACCGGTCATTAAACGGTAAAAACCCCCCTTTATAATAATAATATTACTTATATATATATATATATATATATTTGTATTTCTATAAAAGTAAACTAATATAGCGTTAAGCTTTGTTTAAAAAGATTCCCTGTGGAACGAACCGGACTTACTAAAAACTACACTACTGTACGATTAGGTACACTGCCTATAAGTGTTGTAGCAAGGTTTAAGTATATCCGTTCTCTAAATAAATAAATATCTTGTGTAAAATTGTATCGTATTAAATAGTATTTCCTGCTAAAATTTAATAGTATTTTATACCCCTTAGCTTTGACATCAAGTATTTTTGGCGCCGCTGCCGGGGAAACTCTTTTAAAAGCCGGAAGCGCAACGCTACAAAAAAAAAAAAAAAAAAAAAACAAAAATTTATATATTTTTAAGAGTTTGTTAAAAGTTTTATAAGTTTCTTTATTTTTATTTTATAAAAATATAAGTTTTATTTAAGTATTTTGTTTTTTATTTAAAACATAAAATCAAAAACCGAAAAAAAATATATATATATATAAATCCAGTTTTAAGATTTTTATAAAATTATAAAATATTTCTATTTTAGTTTTTAGATATAAGTTTTTATTATTTAAATACTTTTATTAAAATAGAAAATATAAAACAAATAAAAAAAAAAGCGTAAATTTCCTGTTCCAGAGTTGAAAACTGGAACCCCGCGACTCGCGGGGTTTGCAGCTTTGAGAACCGCGACTCGCGGAGTTTCTCTGACACCGACAAAAACCCTAAACTGCATTTATTACGGATTATTATTAATTATAATTATTATTAACCCTAATTATTATTATTATTTTTATAATTAGTTTTATTTTAATTTAAGTTTTATTTAATTTATATTTTAATTAAATTAGTTTAATTAAATTGTAAAATTAGTAGTTTTAATAAATAAATAATATAAAAATAATATTTTTATAAAAATTGTAATTTTTACAACTTTTTGTATATTTTTATATTTTGTCCCTTTTTAATCGTTGTAGCGTAATATTTGTATTTTTAGCTCATATTTAGTTTTAAACTTAGATTTTGCCATAGTTATTTTTACTTCTAGATTTTTAGGCTTTGCCGTAGAATTCCTTAAGTGCTTTTTCTTTAGACTAAGATTTAGGTGCTTTAGAATTTTGCGACGTCTTTTTAAGTTTTAGTTTCTTTTTAAGTTATTTCCATTTGGGATATAGTTTTTCCTGTAAGCTTTAATATTTTTAGACACCTTTTACTATGTATCAATTATCATTCCAATTAGTAATCTCAATTTGCGATTATAATTTTAAGTTAGTTGTAGTAATAAGGTTAGGTTAGTCAAGTATTTTTAAGTTTTTATAAGTTTCTTTTATTTTTCCGTCACCTTTTATTTTTCAACTATTTTTCTTTTTCGACCTTTTTCGACGAGCTCTTTTTCTTTCTTATTTCTCGCTATTCTAGTTTTAGGACATAGATTTTTATTCTACTTCTTATCTAAATTTCTTAAAATTACGAAAATTTATTTTAAGTGGTTAAATTGATAGACATCAAAATTTTTTGATTCGTAGTAATAGTTGGATTTGTACGTGGACCGGGTTATTGGAGCCAAACAGTCCTCAATTATATTGAGACCAAACGAATCCTGCTCCTCTGCTGCATCTTTTGGCTATTCGAAACGTGGGCAAAATCAGAAAAGTCTATTGATTGGATAACTTATTATAATTTTTCTTTCCTTTTAAAAACTAATAGGATATTCAGTGAATGCACCGAGCAAGACGAGCACCACCTTTTGTACGTTCACCACCTGTAACTAGATCAAGACATTTAGCAAATATAACCGCCGTTGATTTTTCTTTAGAATCGTCATCCAGTCGACCAAGTACTTCAGTTCAAATTTCCGATAATCCATTTTTTGAACCCGACCTCACAATTGAGAATCCGGAGAATATTCAGGAACGGTTCGTAGATCCTGAACCACTAAACTTTCCCCCGGAACCACCAATCATTCAAACAGAGATTGTTGAGGAACGAACCATTAAATCAGAATCCTCTAGTGATTCCAATTCAACAAATTCAATTATGGAGAATCTGGAACCTTTAAGTATGGAAGACCGAATGAGAGCTAAACGCACTGGCCAAGGACACGCAATTACTCATCCAGACATTAATGCGCCAGATTATGAAATCAAAGGACAAATTCTACACATGGTGACTAATCAATGCCAATTTAGTGGTGCGCCGAAGGAAGATCCAAATGAACATCTACGTACCTTTAATAGGATCTGCACACTATTTAAAATCCGAGAAGTGGAGGATGAACAGATATATCTCATGTTATTTCCCTGGACTTTAAAGGGAGAAGCCAAAGATTGGTTGGAATCGTTACCTGAAGGGGCGATTGATACATGGGATGTTTTAGTTGACAAATTTCTTAAACAATTCTTTCCTGCATCTAAAGCCGTAAGACTTCAACCAGAAATTGTTACGTTTACACAGAAGCCAAATGAAACTCTATATGAGGCATGGACAAGATATGGAAAGTTGTTAAGAGGATGTCCGCAACATGGTTTAGACACCTGTCAAATAGTACAAATATTCTACCAAGGATGCGACATCACTACAAGGAAAGACATAGATATAGTAGCTGGTGGTTCTATTATGAAGAAAACCGAAACTGATGCTTACAAAATTATTGATAACACTGCTTCCCACTCACATGAGTGGCACCAAGAAAAAGATATCGTTAGATCATCTAAAGCAGCTAGAGCCGATTCAAGCCATGACTTAGATTCCATTTCCGCAAAGATAGATGCTGTGAGAGACGAATGGAAAAGATGACTAAGGATATTCACTCAATACGAATTAGTTGTGAGCAGTGTGGAGGACCACATTTGACAAAAGATTGTCTCAGTATTGAATTAACAATGGAACAAAGAGAGAATATTTCATACATAAACCAAAGGCCTGGAAATAATTATCAGAATAATTATCAACCGCCAAGACCAATTTACAATCAAAACCAGAATTATAACAGAAATATTCCATACAACAACCAACAAGGTCCTACCAATCAACAAGTATCCAATAATACTTACAATCAGCAAAGACCTAATTTTCAAAACAAACCACCACAACAAACCGATGATAAAAAGCCGAATTTAGAAGATATGATGACGAAGCTAGTTGAAACTCAAACGCAGTTTTTCACCTCTCAAAAACAAACCAATGAACAAAATGCTCAAGCATTTAGAAATCAACAAGCTTCTATTCAAAATCTGGAACAAGAAGTGAGTTACCTAGCAATGTTAATAGGTGAAAGAAAACCAGGAAGTCTACCTAGTGATACAAATGCTAACCCCCGGAATGAAACAGCTAAAGCTATTACCACAAGAAGTGGTACAACACTTAAACCTCCTAAAATACCTGTAACTTCTGATGAAGCTATTCCTACTCCACAAGAATCACAACCTGATCAAGATAAGGAAAAAGAACCGGTAATTGAAAAGGTTAATGAAGATAACACAGTTAAGGCTAAACCTTATGTTAAACCATACTAACCACCGCTTCCTTACCCGAGTAAAATGAAAAAAGAGAAACTTGAAGCCGAGCAATCCAAATTCTTGGATATGTTTAAACAGATAAATGTAAATCTTCCTTTCATTGATGTGATTTCAGGAATGCCTAGATATGCTAAATTTCTAAAAGATCTAATCACGAATAGAAAGAAAATGGAAGAACTCTCGACCGTTACTATGAATGCTAATTGTTCAGCAGTGCTGTTGAATAAGATACCAGAAAAACTATCTGATCCAGGAAGTTTTACAATTCCATGTTTTCTGGGTAGTCTTAGTTCAATAGAAGCATTGGCAGACTTAGGTGCTAGTATAAATCTAATGCCGTATTCACTATACACTAAACTAGACCTTGGAGAATTGAAACCAACCAGAATAAGCATACAACTAGCCGATAGATCAATAAAATATCCTAGAGGGATAATGGAGAACATGCTAGTTAAAGTTGGTACTTTAGTATTTCCAGTAGATTTTGTTGTTCTGGACATGGAAGAAGATTCTCAAGTTCCTCTCATATTAGGAAGACCATTCTTAAACACGGCTAAAGCAATGATAGACGTGTTCGGTAAGAAACTGACCCTAAGTATAGAGGATGAGAGTGTTACCTTTTCAGTTGATAGAGCAATGCAACAACCACAATCTGCAGATGATACATGTTATTATATTCAAACTATAGATGCACATGCAGAATTATTAGAAGAATTTCCAGAATTACAAGGAACAGGAGAATGTTCTTTAGGAGAAGGTAATGAACCAATTGATGAAGCTGAAATGTTAGCTACACTTATAGCTAATGGATATGAACCAACAACAGAAGAAATTCAAATGCTAAAAGAAGAAGACAGATATCGATATAAATCATCGATAGAAGAACCTCCGAAATTAGAATTAAAGCCACTTCCAAACCATTTGGAATACGCTTATTTACATGGTGAATCTGAATTACCTGTAATAATATCGTCTTCTCTTACTGAAAATGAGAAATCACAACTCATTTCTGTGTTGAAAGCTCATAAACCAGCCATTGCATGGAAGATTCATGATATTAAAGGAATAAGTCCTTCGTATTGCACACATAAAATCCTTATGGAAGAAGGTCATAAAACGTATGTGCAACGCCAACGAAGACTAAATCCTAATATGCAAGATGTAGTTAAGAAAGAGATTATTAAACTGCTAGATGCAGGTCTAATTTATCCAATCTCTGATAGTCCATGGGTAAGCCCAGTTCAATGCGTACCTAAGAAGGGTGGCATGACTGTCATTACAAATGAGAAAAATGAGCTTATTCCTACTAGAACTATAACAGGATGGCGTGTGTGTATTGATTATAGAAAATTAAATGACGCCACCAGAAAAGATCACTTTCCCTTACCTTTCATAGATCAAATGTTGGAAAGATTAGCCGGAAATAGTTACTATTGTTTCCTAGACGGATTTTCCGAATATTTTCAAATTCCAATAGCACCCGAAGATCAAGAGAAAACCACGTTCACGTGCCCTTATGGTACTTTTGCTTACAAACGCATGCCATTTGGACTTTGTAACGCCCCTGCAACCTTTCAAAGGTGTATGATGGCGATTTTTCACGACATGATAGAAGAATGCATGGAAGTTTTCATGGATGACTTTTCAGTCTTCGGTGATACATTTGAATCATGTCTAGTTAATCTGGAACGAATGCTTATTAAATGCGAACAATCAAATCTAGTTCTTAATTGGGAGAAATGCCATTTCATGGTTAAAGAAGGCATCGTTCTTGGTCATAAAATTTCAAAAGAAGGAATTGAAGTGGATAGAGCTAAAGTAGATGTAATTACTAAACTTCCACATCCCACCAATGTTAGAGGAGTTAGGAGTTTTCTAGGGCATGCCGGTTTTTACCGACGTTTCATAAAAGACTTTTCTAAAATTGCCACTCCTATGAATAAACTCCTAGAAAAGGATGCTCCATTCATCTTTTCAGATGAGTGTATCAAATCTTTTAATATTCTTAAAGAGAAACTCACTAATGCGCCGATCATGATAACACCAAATTGGAATCTACCATTTGAACTAATGTGCGATGCAAGTGATTTTGCAATGGGAGCCGTTTTAGGACAAAGGATTGAAAAACGATTTCAACCTATATATTATGCTAGTAAGACGTTACAAGGAGCACAAACGAACTATACAACTACTGAAAAAGAACTCCTTGCTATTGTCTTTGCTTTTGACAAATTTCGATCATATCTCGTTCTAGCAAAAACGATGGTCTATACCGACCATTCTGCTCTTAGATACCTATTTTCAAAACAAGATGCTAAACCAAGATTAATCCGTTGGATCTTACTCTTACAAGAGTTTGATATTGAAATCCGAAATAAAAGAGGAGCAGAAAATCTCGCCGCTGATCATCTTTCTCGTCTTGAAAATCCCGAATTAGAAGTTCTAAATGAATCGGCCATACAAGACAACTTTCCTGATGAATATCTATTGAAGATAGATTATAAAGAAATACCATGGTTTACAGACTATGCAAACTATTTAGTATGTGGATTCCTTGAAAAAGGATTATCGTACCAAAAACGAAAGATATTCTTCAGTGATATAAAACACTATTTTTGGGAAGATCCACATCTGTTTAAAAGTTGTCCCGATGGAATAATACGCCGATGTGTATTTGGAGATGAAGCTAGTAAAATTTTAAACCATTGTCACACAGGACCAACAGGAGGGCATTATGGGCCTCAACTAACAGCAAGAAAAGTTTATGATGCTGGATTCTATTGGCCTACAATTTACAAAGACGCACACCTTCTTTGCAAATCCTGTGATGCATGTCAAAGGGCCGGAAAAATAAGTCAACGTGATGAAATGCCACAAAATGTCATCCAAGTATGTGAAGTATTTGACATTTGGGGTATTGACTTTATGGGTCCATTTCCAAAATCTCATAATAATCTATATATACTCGTAGCCATTGATTATGTATCTAAATGGGCGGAAGCACAAGCTCTCCCAACTAACGATGCACGAGTTGTAGTCAACTTTTTAAAACGTCTTTTTGCAAGGTTTGGAACCGAAAGCTTTGATAAGTGATCGGGGTACTCATTTCTGTAATAATCAACTTGAGAAAGTTCTTAAAAGATATGGAGTAACTCATAAAATCTCCACCGCATATCATCCACAAACAAGTGGACAAGTTGAAAATACCAACCGAGCTTTAAAACGTATTCTAGAGAAAACCGTAGGATCAAATCCGAAGGAATGGTCCATTAAATTGGAGGATGCACTCTGGGCTTTTAGAACAGCCTACAAAACTCCAATTGGAACCACACCTTTTAGACTTGTTTATGGAAAAGCATGTCATCTTCCAGTAGAAATTGAACACAAAGCATTTTGGGCTTTGAAAACATGTAATCTTGATTTACATGAAGCTGGACGTCTACGATTAAGTCAACTAAACGAATTAGAAGAATTAAGACATGAAGCATACGATAATTCGTTAATCTATAAAGAAAGAACGAAGAAATGGCATGATAAAAGAATCAGAAGTTCAAAAGAATTTAAAGAAGGAGACAGAGTTCTTCTTTTCAATTCACGATTCAAGCTATTTCCTGGAAAATTGAAATCAAGATGGTCTGGACCATTCATAGTCAAAAGAGTTTTCCCATACGGAACGATAGAATTGATAAATTCAAATGGGATTGAATTTAAAGTTAATGGTCACAGAGTTAAACATTACATACATGGTCCGATGGAAGTCGACAACGAAGTTAATCACAATTTCGATACCACAGCCAACTAAGTGTGGGGAGAATCAAAGGGGTTTATGTATTTCTGTTAGAGTTAGATTGTCTGTTTTCGTGTAGTTCTCGAAAATGGAACCCGAATGGTCTTTCCCTAGCAGACCCTAAAGAACTAGTCTTCTCCCCCCATTCTGAATTTTTATTTTTTTAGGTTTTTACGAAATGAAGACTGCCTGTGAACTAAACCATGGTCTAATGCTACACGCTTTGATCACTAAACGTAATAATGACATACTTCCGAGTGAATTAGTATCAGTAATCAGAGAAAGAATGGACGGAGTTAGAAAAGAATCCAGATGCGAAGATAATAAGTTACAATTTGGTAAAGGAAAATCAAAATTCACAGCAAAAAGAAGAGCACGACACCTAGAAAGATGTCACAAATGCGGAAAATGGTCACATGGAGGTAAGTGTTCAAATAATCAAACCTATTCAAACACCGAATTTGTTACTCTATGCAGAGACGGACCGTTCATATGTTTAGAAGAAAAGACACTGAATGCTCGAGGTTACGCCTATGTAGCCATGGAAAACCAATTAAACCGACTATCTTATGAATGGGATAGATCATATAACTAAGAAATCTATTTCACAGGTATGTCTGTACAGTTTTTATTTTTATTTTTATTTTTAACCTTTTAATAATAAACGCTAATTTGTTCGCTAAAAAGTATTAAATTGGTATTGAATAAAATTAGGTTTGGCGACCGAAATTATTGATATCATTCAAAAATTTATTACATCACTGCGAAATTTAACGTTTATTCTTAAGGTATAAATATCTTTAATCAATCAACCCAAAATATTTCAAAAATTCGTCATGAGTTAAATTAGGTCTTGGAACCGAAATTACTTTACCGAAAAGAGGGGCGCATATTTTTGATAATATTTGATTGATTAAAGTGGGATAAAAAGCCAAAAAGATTTTTAATTTTATTTTTACCATGTTTTTAAAATTAATATATAAATCTTAAATTAATATTGTAAACTTTGTAAAAACAATATTTTTAAAATTGTAAATATTTGAAAAATTAATATAAGTTTGGTGTGAATTTATAATATGAATTTTTAAATTAAGTTTGGTGTGAATTTTTAATTATTAAAATATGAATTTTTAATTTTATGCATTTTAAATTGTAAGTTTGGTGTGAATTTTTAATATTAATTTTGAATTTTATATTTAAATTGTGTGAATTTAAAAACAAAAATTTACTTAATCTCATTAAGTTAAAAATATGATTTTTAAAATTCGTCGTAAGTTGAAGACTAGGTCTTTAAACCGAAATTGCTTTACCCGAGGGAGGGACGAGAACTTTTATTATCATTATTTTTAATCTTATTGAATTAAAGTATGCCAAAAACATTGAAAAAAAAACCCAAAAATCTTAGCTTTTAAAACAATCGCTACAAAAAGACAAATTTTAAAATTTTGTCGAGGGACGGACTAGGACATCGATCCGAAACGACCTCATCCTAAATAACAAGGGAAACAAAATTTTAAAATTAAGTACTTAATTGTTTTATAAGTTAATGATTAAAAAAAAAAAATATAGCAAACTCCGCGACTAGCGGAGTTTGGAGGTTTAATCCCCGCGAGTCGCGGAGGGACCAATTTACAGAAAAAAATATAAAACGTAAAAAAACAGATCAGTGCACTCCACAACTCAAACAAACTGCGAAATAACAGCGAAAATACCCGAAAAATACACCCCAAAATCACAATTTTTAACCGTTAATCACCAAATCTTTTACTAAAATCATGTTGAGAAGGATGCTATCTAGGAATTACTCAAGAAAAACGGTAAATTTCTACACCTAAACACCATTTAATCTGAAATTAGTGTTCTTGAGCAATTTTTTTTTCCAATTTGATTTTGATGCTTTTTAGTGTAATTAGGCTTAAATTGTTTATGTATTATGCTTGTATAACCTAGATTGATGCTATTTAACAAGATTAGAAGCTTTAAACTTCAAATTTTGAGTAATCTAGGGTTTGTGTTCTTGAGCAAATTTGGGGCTTTTTGATATAAACAGGTTATGGCCGATTTTTGACATGAATTATTGCTAAATTAAGTAGTGTAACATGTCTAGGTAGTTAAATGATCCAAACTTTGAGCCTAAACATGATTTTGATAATTAAAGTGGACTTTTTCAAGTCTAAAATTCATGAACTTGATTTTTGAAAGATAATGCCATTTGAAACTTGTTTAATTGCTAGTAATGATTATTTTGACATGTTATTTGAGTTGAATGCTTATGAACTTGGCGAACATTTTCGTATATGCTTATTTGAAAAAGTGTAGATTTGATGAAAATATGAAAATAAGCTTAAGTTTGATATAAATTGATCATGTCATTATAATTATTTTGATTGATGATTTTGCTGACACTAATGCATATTTGGATGCACAAAAATTATGTTTGATGTGTTTTGCAGACTGAAAGGGGTGAATCTTCATCCCAAGCTCGCAATGCTCCTGCTGAGAATGCGGAACAACAGGAGGTGGATAACTACTACAAGCAGGATATACCTCATCCAGTCATGACCTTTTCTGATATGCACTTGGAAGATTTGCACCCGAACCTGAGATTTGACAGACTTTGGATAGATTATCCAAAATATCAAAGGGGTTTGCATACTCTTCATTCTAAGGTTGTTGAGGTACCGAGGGTCATAGAATGGGGACCCTTAGAAGCTGTAGAATTGGCAGGGCCAATTAGGGAATTACTTGTACAGAGGTATGGTAATTCTACTTTTAATGACTGGGTACGTTTATTCACCATGCGTAGACCTGTATATAAAGTATGGTGTGAAGAATTATTGTGTAGTATAGAGTTGAATGATCGGGTAGCTAGTTTAACCGATCGTTCTTTTATTAGATTTTTGTTAGGCGGTTCGATGCGCCACATGTCTTTACTGGACATGGCTCAGGGTTTACGTATATATACGCCTGAGGAGTTAGCATCTGTCGATTGTAGAGGGTTGATACTAAACGGTAGAAAGATAGATGAAAATTTTGATACACACGGTGTGTGGAGTCAAATGACATGCCATCACCGTTTCAAAGGGGGAAATTACTCTTATTTGGATATAGATAGAGCCGAATTAAGAGTGATTCATAGGTTTTTAGCTAATTCGATTACACAAAGGGGTAAGAACAAGGAAAAGGTAAATGAACAGGATTTGTTTTACCATATGTGTATTCGAGACCCACAAAGCGCTGTAAGTATACCGTATTGTGTGGGTTATTATTTATCAGCTATGGTTAGGGGGATGAGACCGCATAGCATAATAGGAGGTGGTATTTTTATTACTTTGATTGGTGAATATCTCGGTGTGGATATAAATCGGGGGGGATTATTAGTAGAAGAACCAGAACCCCGCGATACTATAGGTTTAAATGTATACCATGGTGCGAAAGTTTTGAAAAGGCGAAATAACGCCACAGTACCATACCATGGTAGACATCCACAGGTTGAGAGAAACCAACAGCAAGGTAATGTAGGAGGGGGGAATGAGATGCAAGAAATGCAAAGGTTTATAGCTTCTCAGGAGTACGAAAATGCTAGACAGAGAGCATTTGAAGATTGGCAAGTTCATCAGAACCAAATCATAGCTCATTGCCAACATATAGGAAAAAACTATATTCCTACACCGAAACCCATCTTCCCTCCCTGGTCTATAGAGATGCAACCACCGTATCCTACGTATAACCCTGCCGAAGCATTCTATAGCACCTATGGTTATGCCTGGAACCCCTATTGGTACCAGTATCATCCCTAGTATACTTAGTTTTATTTATTTTGTAATTTGTAATGATTGATACGTTTAATACTTTTGTTAATATTGTAATAGTTTTTATAATTGTCTAACTTTTATTCTTAGATTTTAATAATTTTTGAATGTGGGGTAATATACCAAACTTCAAAAATATGTATATATGTTTGCAGTTTATCTTATGTACACAACAGGGTAAAACAACGCATTTTCAAAGACTGACATTAAGTTCAGCAAAAGCAACTAATTTTGACGACAAGATGCAAAATATATGTGAAATAACAACAAGACGGAATGAACAAATGATGTGCACCATTTATCATTCAGCAAACAAACGCCAATATATTTGGAAACTTTGGTAAAAATTTAATCATTTTCACACAAATCACCCTCAATAATTTAAATTATTACCGATTTCTTGCAAATGAGGGCATTGCAAGATCTTAAGTGTGGGAAGGGGTTAAATTCTTTTGGATTTTAAAATTTTTTACTTTATACACTTGGTTACCATTAAAAATACTAGTAAAGCAGTAGTTGTATTAGAATCTAGTGCTCTCTGATAATAAAGAACAGCCCTAGTCTTATATACTGACTACTCAATTCTAGTAAAAATTTTCAAAATTTTCAATTAAATGAACTCAAAATCATGTTTATACATATTTATGAACGATAAAACTAGGTGTTAACACCGAAATTATTGTTACCTCGGAAAGGACATAAATTGAGAAACAAACCAAAATGTTAAAATTCATTTAAAATGGAATAGAGGACGATAAAAAGGAAAATAAAAGCCAAGTGTGGGAAAATTTACCAAGTTATCTTAAACATATGTCACACATATCTGTAACAAATAACTGAAAATACTTTTGCTTTGGACTAAACTAAACTGTTTTACCCGATGAAAGAAAAGAAGAGATGGATCTACACGATGAATCAATTCCAACATTAAAAGGAAGTAAAGTCTTCCGAAAAAGAAACGCGCTTCTTGATTTAGGTCATGAAGTTGTCGTCCAGACCAGCTGTAGGTTGACGAAAAATCTAGAAAAGTCATCACTAAAATCAGCAGGAAATCCACGGACCTCAGCATTAAACAGGGTCGCCAAGTGGTCAGATTTATCCTAACCATGAGAAGGACTTATTTCGTACAATGGGGGGGCACCATGCAAATTAGCTGGATAAGACTAATGAATCAGATCCCCAGAAAGGATAATCTCCTTAAAGATTAAAAATCAGCTTTTAAGACTAATATTACTCAATCCTAGAGATTGACCTTAAAGATTGAGAATTACAAACTCATGGAATTCAATGATATCTAAACTCGAGCTTGAACGAGAAAATATTTTGATCAAAATTACAAACCGATTTGTTTTCTGAAAACCCTATTTTCAATGCGTTCATTACCATTGAAAGTAAAATCCTAGGAATTCACCTTGAATTCATTAGGTCACCTGAACTAAATCGGGTGTCAACCGTAAGAACGGTGGTTGCATAGTGGTCAGAGACAGGACCTTGTGCCAGACCGAAAAATTATAAGGGTGAGCTTTACTATTGCTCCTACCAAGGATAGTAATTGCATCCGACATGTTATAGACCATAACTAAAAGCATGTCAGGGGACATTGCCTTAACAGTTGCTTGTTCAACGCTTTCCTTTACAACCGGACGGTAGTTTACCGAAAGGTAATATACGGGACAAGTAAACTGGACGTGTTGCTTTCCAAATACAAGGTTGGCAAGTGGGTGACACAAAACCGCAAGTTTTGAGCTAAAATTTTCAAAACTGAAACCCACCAAACCCACAAAAATATTTTGCAAACACCGGTAAAGGGTTATTCCGGAAAACTTATCTAGGGTAAAAACTAGATTTAATTTTCAAAACATCAAATGTTTTCATAAAGATCCAATTTCCTTAATGGATCTAAATTTTATAGTCATGTGGGACTGTAAACCATATCGTTACTACCATTGTTTATACCGCCGTATAGAAATCACTGATGTACAAAGTGTGAAGAATAAAGAAGTGATTCTAGTATTTCAAGACGATATTGCTTGAGGACAAGCAACGCTCAAGTGTGGGAATATTTGATAATGCTAAAAACGAACATATATTTCATAGCATTATTCCTCAAGAAAGACAAGCTTTTAGTTGCAATTCTTCTATTTACAAGTGATATTCGTTTAAATAATAAAAGGTGAAGACAAAAGACAGATTCGACGAATTGAAGACGCAAACGACCAAAAAGCTCAAAAGTACAAAAGACAATCAAAGAGGTTCCAATTATTGATAAGAAACGTCTCGAAATTACAAGAGTACAAGATTCAAAACGTAAAGTACAAGATATTAAATTGTACGCAAGGACGTTCGAAAATCCGGAACCGGGACCAGAGTCAACTCCTAACGCTCGACGCAACGGACTAAAAATTACAAGTTAACTATGTATATAAATATAATATAATATATAATTAATTATATTAATTATATATATATTATATATATAAAATAAATCGTCGGCAAGAAAGACTCCAAACATGGGTGAGCTGTAAAAGTAAACTCCGCGACTCGCGGAGTTTGAAGGCAAAAATGCCGCGAGTCGCGGAGCCCCAAAAGTCGAAAATCCCTATAAAAGCAAACGAATTCTGATCGCAAAAATCACCAAATATATCCATCTCTCTATCTATATCGTATATATTTATATTTATATTTTAATTTTAATTTTAATTTTAATTTTAATCCTAATAATAAGGGTATGTTAGCGAATGTTGTAAGGGTGTAAGTAAAAATTATGTCCGTGTAACGCTACGCTAATTTTAATCATTGTAAGTTATGTTCAACCTTTTTACATTAATGTCTCGTAGCTAAGTTATTATTATGCTTATTTAATCCGAAGTAATCATGATGTTGGGCTAATTACTAAAATTGGGTAATTGGGCTTTGTACCATAATTGGGGTTTGGATAAAAGAACGACACTTGTAGAAATTGGACTATGGGCTATTAATGGGTTTTATATTAACTAAACAATACCTTGTTAATTTAATATACAAACTTATAATTCGACATATTTATATATAACCACATACGCTTGACTGGGTACGGTGGGCGGGATATCTATAAATACTAATAATTATTCATTTTACCGGATACGGAATTGGATTAATAGTTAATAGACTTGTTGAAACAGGGGTGAATTACATTCAAGGGTAATTGGTGTAATTGTTAACAAAGTAGTAAAACCTTGGTTTACACGCAGTCGATAACCTAGTGTATTCATTAAACAAAGTATTAAAACCTTGTTACAATTCGAATCCCCAATTAGTTGGAATATTTGACTTCGGGAATAAGAATAATTTGACGAAGGCTTTCGCTCTTTATATTTATGACTGATGGACTATTATGGACAAATCCGTATGGACATATTAAATAATCCAGGACAAAGGACAATTAACCCATGGGGCATAAAACTAAAATCAACACGTCAAACATCATGATTACGAAAGTTTAAATAAGCATAATTCTTTTATTTCATATTTAATTTCCTTTATTTTATATTTAATTGCACTTCTAATTATCGCATTTTTATTGTTATTGTATTTAATTGCACTTTTAATTATCGTACTTTTTAATTATCGCAAGTTTATTTTATCGCACTTTTATTATTCGCAATTTCATTATCGTTATTTACTTTATACTTTAATTTAAGTCTTGTATTTATTTTTAATATTTTACATTTGGTTTTAACTGCGACTAATGTTTTAAAATCGACAAACCGGTCATTAAACGGTAAAAACCCCCATTTATAATAATAATATTACTTATATATATATATATTTGTATTTCTATAAAAGTAAACTAATATAGCGTTAAGCTTTGTTTAAAAAGATTCCCTGTGGAACGAACCGGACTTACTAAAAACTACACTACTGTACGATTAGGTACACTGCCTATAAGTGTTGTAGCAAGGTTTAAGTATATCCGTTCTCTAAATAAATAAATATCTTGTGTAAAATTGTATCATATTAAATAGTATTTCCTGCTAAAATTTAATAGTATTTGCCATAAGTAAGTGTACTGAAGTATTTTTGACATAAGTAAGTGTACTGAAGGTCGCTGTCGGATATACTATTTAGCCGGAAATACTATTTAATACGATACAATTTTACAATACTTGATTGCAATACTTGATTCCCTATTAAGTATTTTATACCCCTTAGCTTTGACATCAAGTATTTTTGGCGCCGATGCCGGGGAAACTCTTTTAAAAGCCGGAAGCGCAACGCTACAAAAAAAAAAAAAAAAAAAACAAAAATTTATATATTTTTAAGAGTTTGGTAAAAGTTTTATAAGTTTCTTTATTTTTATTTTATAAAAATATAAGTTTTATTTAAGTATTTTGTTTTTTATTTAAAACATAAAATCAAAAACCGAAAAAAAAATATATATATATAAATCCAGTTTTAAGATTTTTATAAAATTATAAAATATTTCTATTTTAGTTTTTAGATATAAGTTTTTATTATTTAAATAGTTTTATTAAAACAGAAAATATAAAACAAATAAAAAAAAGCGTAAATTTCCTGTTCCAGAGTTGAAAACTGGAACCCCGCGACTCGCGGGGTTTGCAGCTTTGAGAACCGCGACTCGCGCAGTTTCTCTGACACCGACAGAAACCCTAAACTGCATTTATTACGGATTATTATTAATTATAATTATTATTAACCCTAATTATTATTATTATTATAATTAGTTTTATTTTAATTTAAGTTTTATTTAATTTATATTTTAGTTAAATTAGTTTAATTAAATTGTAAAATTAGTATTTTTAATAAATAAATAATATAAAAATAATATTTTTATAAAAATTGTAATTTTTACAACTTTTTGTATATTTTTATATTTTGTCCCTTTTTAATCGTTGTAGCGTAATATTTGTATTTTTAGCTCATATTTAGTTTTAAACTTAGATTTTGCCATAGTTATTTTTACTTCTAGATTTTTAGGCTTTGCCGTAGAATTCCTTAAGTGCTTTTTCTTTAGACTAAGATTTAGGTGCTTTAGAATTTTGCGACGTCTTTTTAAGTTTTAGTTTCTTTTTAAGTTATTTCCATTTGGGATATAGTTTTTCCTGTAAGCTTTAATATTTTTAGACACCTTTTACTATGTATCAATTATCATTCCAATTAGTAATCTCAATTTGCGATTATAATTTTAAGTTAGTTGTAGTAATAAGGTTAGGTTAGTCAAGTATTTTTAAGTTTTTATAAGTTTCTTTTATTTTTCCGTCACCTTTTATTTTTCAACTATTTTTCTTTTTCGACCTTTTTCGACGAGCTCTTTTTCTTTCTTATTTCTCGCTATTCTAGTTTTAGGACATAGATTTTTATTCTACTTCTTATCTAAATTTCTTAAAATTACGAAAATTTATTTTAAGTGGTTAAATTGATAGACATCAAAATTTTCTTGTTCGTAGTAATAGTTGAATTTGTACGTGGACCGGGTTATTGGAGCCAAACAGTCCTCAATTATATTGAGACCAAACGAATCCTGCTCCTCTGTTGCATCTTTTGGCTATTCGAAACGTGGGCAAAATCAGAAAAGTCTATTGATTGGATAACTTATTATAATTTTTCTTTCCTTTTAAAAACTAATAGGATATTCAGTGAATGCACCGAGCAAGACGATCACCACCTTTTGTACGTTCACCACCTGTAACTAGATCAAGACATTTAGCAAATATAACCGCCATTGATTTTTCTTTAGAATCGTCATCCAGTCGACCAAGTACTTCAGTTCAAATTTTCGATAATTCATTTTTTGAACCCGACCTCACAATTGAGAATCCGGAGAATATTCAGGAACGGTTCGTAGATCCTGAACCACTAAACTTTCCCCCGGAACCACCAATCATTCAAACAGAGATTGTTGAGGAACGAACCATTAAATCAGAATCCTCTAGTGATTCCGATTCAACAAATTCATTTATGGAGAATCTGGAACCTTTAAGTATGGAAGACCGAATGAGAGCTAAACGCACTGGCCAAGGACACGCAATTACTCATCCAGACATTAATGCGCCAGATTATGAAATTAAAGGACAAATTCTACACATGGTGACTAATCAATGCCAATTTAGTGGTGCGCCGAAGGAAGATCCAAATGAACATCTACGTACCTTTAATAGGATCTGCACACTATTTAAAATCCGAGAAGTGGAGGATGAACAGATATATCTCATGTTATTTCCCTGGACTTTAAAGGGAGAAGCCAAAGATTGGTTGGAATCGTTACCTGAAGGGGCGATTAATACATGTGATGTTTTAGTTGACAAATTTCTTAAACAATTCTTTCCTGCATCTAAAGCCGTAAGACTTCAAGCAGAAATTGTTACGTTTACACAGAAGCCAAATGAAACTCTATATGAGGAATGGACAAGATATGGAAAGTTGTTAAGAGGATGTCCGCAACATGGTTTAGACACCTGTCAAATAGTACAAATATTCTACCAAGGATGCGACATCACTACAAGGAAAGACATAGATATAGCAGCTGGTGGTTCTATTATGAAGAAAACCGAAACTGATGCTTACAAAATTATTGATAACACTGCTTCCCACTCACATGAGTGGCACCAAGAAAAAGATATCGTTAGATCATCTAAAGCAGCTAGAGCCGATTCTAGCCACGACTTAGATTCCATTTCCGCAAAGATAGATGCTGTCGAGAGACGAATGGAAAAGATGACTAAGGATATTCACTCAATACGAATTAGTTGTGAGCAGTGTGGAGGACCACATTTGACAAAAGATTGTCTCAGTATTGAATTAACAATGGAACAAAGAGAGAATATTTCATACATAAACCAAAGGCCTGGAAATAATTATCAGAATAATTATCAACCGCCAAGACCGATTTACAATCAAAACCAGAATTATAACAGAAATATTCCATACAACAACCAACAAGGTCCTACCAATCAACAAGTATCCAATAATACTTACAATCAGCAAAGACCTAATTTTCAAAACAAACCACCACAACAAACCGATGATAAAAAGCCGAATTTAGAAGATATGATGACGAAGCTAGTTGAAACTCAAACGCAGTTTTTCACCTCTCAAAAACAAACCAATGAACAAAATGCTCAAGCATTTAGAAATCAACAAGCTTCTATTCAAAATCTGGAACAAGAAGTGAGTAACCTAGCAATGTTAATAGGTGAAAGAAAACCAGGAAGTCTACCTAGTGATACAAATGCTAACCCCCGGAATGAAACAGCTAAAGCTATTACCACAAGAAGTGGTACAACACTTAAACCTCCTGAAATACCTGTAACTTCTGATGAAGCTATTCCTACTCCACAAGAACCACAACCTGATCAAGATAAGGAAAAAGAACCGGTAATTGAAAAGGTTAATGAAGATAACACAGTTAAGGCTAAACCTTATGTTAAACCATACTAACCACCGCTTCCTTACCCGAGTAAAATGAAAAAAGAGAAACTTGAAGCCGAGCAATCCAAATTCTTGGATATGTTTAAACAGATAAATGTAAATCTTCCTTTCATTGATGTGATTTCAGGAATGCCTAGATATGCTAAATTTCTAAAAGATCTAATCACGAATAGAAAGAAAATGGAAGAACTCTCGACCGTTACTATGAATGCTAATTGTTCAGCAGTGCTGTTGAATAAGATACCAGAAAAACTATCTGATCCAGGAAGTTTTACAATTCCATGTTTTCTGGGTAGTCTTAGTTCAATAGAAGCATTGGCAGACTTAGGTGCTAGTATAAATCTAATGCCGTATTCACTATACACTAAACTAGACCTTGGAGAATTGAAACCAACCAGAATAAGCATACAACTAGCCGATAGATCAATAAAATATCCTAGAGGGATAATGGAGAACATGCTAGTTAAAGTTGGTACTTTAGTATTTCCAGTAGATTTTGTTGTTCTGGACATGGAAGAAGATTCTCAAGTTCCTCTCATATTAGGAAGACCATTCTTAAACACGGCTAAAGCAATGATAGACGTGTTCGGTAAGAAACTGACCCTAAGTATAGAGGATGAGAGTGTTACCTTTTCAGTTGATAGAGCAATGCAACAACCACAATCTGCAGATGATACATGTTATTATATTCAAACTATAGATGCACATGCAGAATTATTAGAAGAATTTCCAGAATTACAAGGAACAGGAGAATGTTCTTTAGGAGAAGGTAATGAACCAATTGATGAAGCTGAAATGTTAGCTACACTTATAGCTAATGGATATGAACCAACAACAGAAGAAATTCAAATGCTAAAAGAAGAAGACAGATATCGATATAAATCATCGATAGAAGAACCTCCGAAATTAGAATTAAAGCCACTTCCAAACCATTTGGAATACGCTTATTTACATGGTGAATCTGAATTACCTGTAATAATATCGTCTTCTCTTACTGAAAATGAGAAATCACAACTCATTTCTGTGTTGAAAGCTTATAAACCAGCCATTGCATGGAAGATTCATGATATTAAAGGAATAAGTCCTTCGTATTGCACACATAAAATCCTTATGGAAGAAGGTCATAAAACGTATGTGCAACGCCAACGAAGACTAAATCCTAATATGCAAGATGTAGTTAAGAAAGAGATTATTAAACTGCTAGATGCAGGTCTAATTTATCCAATCTCTGATAGTCCATGGGTAAGCCCAGTTCAATGCGTACCTAAGAAGGGTGGCATGACTGTCATTACAAATGAGAAAAATGAGTTTATTCCTACTAGGACTGTAACAGGATGGCGTGTGTGTATTGATTATAGAAAATTAAATGACGCCACCAGAAAAGATCACTTTCCCTTACCTTTCATAGATCAAATGTTGGAAAGATTAGCCGGAAATAGTTACTATTGTTTCCTAGACGGATTTTCCGAATATTTTCAAATTCCAATAGCACCCGAAGATCAAGAGAAAACCACGTTCACGTGCCCTTATGGTACTTTTGCTTACAAACGCATGCCATTTGGACTTTGTAACGCCCCTGCAACCTTTCAAAGGTGTATGATGGCGATTTTTCACGACATGATAGAAGAATGCATGGAAGTTTTCATGGATGACTTTTCAGTCTTCGGTGATACATTTGAATCATGTCTAGTTAATCTGGAACGAATGCTTATTAAATGCGAACAATCAAATCTAGTTCTTAATTGGGAGAAATGCCATTTCATGGTTAAAGAAGGCATCGTTCTTGGTCATAAAATTTCAAAAGAAGGAATTGAAGTGGATAGAGCTAAAGTAGATGTAATTGCTAAACTTCCACATCCCACCAATGTTAGAGGAGTTAGGAGTTTTCTAGGGCATGCCGGTTTTTACCGACGTTTCATAAAAGACTTTTCTAAAATTGCCACTCCTATGAATAAACTCCTAGAAAAGGATGCTCCATTCATCTTTTCAGATGAGTGTATCAAATCTTTTAATATTCTTAAAGAGAAACTCACTAATGCGCCGATCATGATAACACCAAATTGGAATCTACCATTTGAACTAATGTGCGATGCAAGTGATTTTGCAATGGGAGCCGTTTTAGGACAAAGGATTGAAAAACGATTTCAACCTATATATTATGCTAGTAAGACGTTACAAGGAGCACAAACGAACTATACAACTACTGAAAAAGAACTCCTTGCTATTGTCTTTGCTTTTGACAAATTTCGATCATATCTCGTTCTAGCAAAAACGATGGTCTATACCGACCATTCTGCTCTTAGATACCTATTTTCAAAACAAGATGCTAAACCAAGATTAATCCGTTGGATCTTACTCTTACAAGAGTTTGATATTGAAATCCGAGATAAAAGAGGAGCAGAAAATCTCGCCGATGATCATCTTTCTCGTCTTGAAAATCCCGAATTAGAAGTTCTAAATGAATCGGCCATACAAGACAACTTTCCTGATGAATATCTATTGAAGATAGATTATAAAGAAATACCATGGTTTGCAGACTATGCAAACTATTTAGTATGTGGATTCCTTGAAAAAGGATTATCGTACCAAAAACGAAAGAAATTCTTCAGTGATATAAAACACTATTTTTGGGAAGATCCACATCTGTTTAAAAGTTGTCCCGATGGAATAATACGCCGATGTGTATTTGGAGATGAAGCTAGTAAAATTTTAAACCATTGTCACACAGGACCAACAGGAGGGCATTATGGGCCTCAACTAACAGCAAGAAAAGTTTATGATGCTGGATTCTATTGGCCTACAATTTACAAAGACGCACACCTTCTTTGCAAATCCTGTGATGCATGTCAAAGGGCCGAAAAAATAAGTCAACGTGATGAAATGCCACAAAATGTCATCCAAGTATGTGAAGTATTTGACATTTGGGGTATTGACTTTATGGGTCCATTTCCAAAATCTCATAATAATCTATATATACTCGTAGCCATTGATTATGTATCTAAATGGGCGGAAGCACAAGCTCTCCCAACTAACGATGCACCAGTTGTAGTCAACTTTTTAAAACGTCTTTTTGCAAGGTTTGGAACGCCGAAAGCTTTGATAAGTGATCGGGGTACTCATTTCTATAATAATCAACTTGAGAAAGTTCTTAAAAGATATGGAGTAACTCATAAAATCTCCACCGCATATCATCCACAAACAAGTGGACAAGTTGAAAATACCAACCGAGCTTTAAAACGTATTCTAGAGAAAACTGTAGGATCAAATCCGAAGGAATGGTCCATTAAATTGGAGGATGCACTCTGGGCTTTTAGAACAGCCTACAAAACTCCAATTGGAACCACACCTTTTAGACTTGTTTATGGAAAAGCATGTCATCTTCCAGTAGAAATTGAACACAAAGCATTTTGGGCATTGAAAACATGTAATCTTGATTTACATGAAGCTGGACGTCTACGATTAAGTCAACTAAACGAATTAGAATAATTAAGACATGAAGCATACGATAATTCGTTAATCTATAAAGAAAGAACGAAGAAATAGCATGATAAAAGAATCAGAAGTTCAAAAGAATTTAAAGAAGGAGACAGAGTTCTTCTTTTCAATTCACGATTCAAGCTATTTCCTGGAAAATTGAAATCAAGATGGTCTGGACCATTCATAGTCAAAAGAGTTTTCCCATACGGAACGATAGAATTGATAAATTCTAATGGGATTGAATTTAAAGTTAATGGTCACAGAGTTAAACATTACATACATGGTCCGATGGAAGTCGACAACGAAGTTAATCACAATTTCGATACCACAGCCAACTAAGTGTGGGGAGAATCAAAGGGGTTTATGTATTTCTGTTAGAGTTAGATTGTCTGTTTTCGTGTAGTTCTCGAAAATGGAACCCGAATGGTCTTTCCCTAGCAGACCCTAAAGAACTAGTCTTCTCCCCCCATTCCGAATTTTTATTTTTTTAGGTTTTTACGAAATGAAGACTTCCTGTGAACTAAACCATGGTCTAATGCTACACGCTTTGATCACTAAACGTAATAATGACATACTTCCGAGTGAATTAGTATCAGTAATCAGAGAAAGAATGGACGGAGTTAGAAAAGAATCCAGATGCGAAGATAATAAGTTACAATTTGGTAAAGGAAAATCAAAATTCGCAGCAAAAAGAAGAGCACGACACCTAGAAAGATGTCACAAATGCGGAAAATGGTCACATGGAGGTAAATGTTCAAATAATCAAACCTATTCAAACACCGAATTTGTTACTCTATGCAGAGACGGACCGTTCATATGTTTAGAAGAAAAGACACTGAATGCTCGAGGTTACGCCTATGTAGCCATGGAAAACCAATTCAACCGACTATCTTATGAATGGGATAGATCATATAACTAAGAAATCTATTTCACAGGTATGTCTGTACAGTTTTTATTTTTATTTTTATTTTTAACCTTTTAATAATAAACGCTAATTTGTTCGCTAAAAAGTATTAAATTGGTATTGAATAAAATTAGGTTTGGCGACCAAAATTATTGATATCATTCAAAAATTTATTACATCACTGCGAAATTTAACGTTTATTCTTAAGGTATAAATATCTTTAATCAATCAACCCAAAATATTTCAAAAATTCGTCATGAGTTAAATTAGGTCTTGGAACCGAAATTACTTTACCAAAAAGAGGGGCGCATATTTTTGATAATATTTGATTGATTAAAGTGCGATAAAAAGCCAAAAAGATTTTTAATTTTATTTTTACCATGTTTTTAAAATTAATATATAAATCTTAAATTAATATTGTAAACTTTGTAAAAACAATATTTTTAAAATTGTAAATATTTGAAAAATTAATATAAGTTTGGTGTGAATTTATAATATGAATTTTTAAATTAAGTTTGGTGTGAATTTTTAATTATTAAAATATGAATTTTTAATTTTATGCATTTTAAATTGTAAGTTTGGTGTGAATTTTTAATATTAATTTTGAATTTTATATTTAAATTGTGTGAATTTAAAAACAAAAATTTACTTAATCTCATTAAGTTAAAAATATGATTTTTAAAATTCGTCGTAAGTTGAAGACTAGGTATTTAAACCGAAATTGCTTTACCCGAGGGAGGGACGAGAACTTTTATTATCATTATTTTTAATCTTATTGAATTAAAGTATGCCAAAAACATTGAAAAAAAAACCTAAAAATCTTAGCTTTTAAAACAATCGCTACAAAAAGACAAATTTTAAAATTTTGTCGAGGGACGGACTAGGACATCGATCCGAAACGACCTCGTCCTAAATAACAAGGGAAACAAAATTTTAAAATTAAGTACTTAATTGTTTTATAAGTTAATGATTATAAAAAAAAAAAATATAGCAAACTCCGCGACTCGCGGAGTTTGGAGGTTTAATCCCCGCGAGTCGCGGAGGGACCAATTTACAGAAAAAAATATAAAACGTAAAAAAACAGATCAGTGCACTCCACAACTCAAACAAACTGCGAAATAACAGCGAAAATACCCGAAAAATACACCCCAAAATCACAATTTTTAACCGTTAATCACCAAATCTTTTACTAAAATCATGTTGAGAAGGATGCTATCTAGGAATTACTCAAGAAAAAGGTAAATTTCTACACCTAAACACCATTTAATCCGAAATTAGTGTTCTTGAGCAATTTTTTTTCCCAATTTGATTTTGATGCTTTTTAGTGTAATTAGGCTTAAATTGTTTATGTATTATGCTTGTATAACATAGATTGATGCTGTTTAACAAGATTAGAAGCTTTAAACTTCAAATTTTGAGTAATCTAGGGTTTGTGTTCTTGAGCAAATTTGGGGCTTTTTGATATAAACAGGTTATGGCCGATTTTTGTCATGAATTGTTGCTAAATTAAGTAGTGTAATATGTCTAGGTAGTTAAATGATCCAAACTTTGAGCCTAAACATGATTTTGATAATTAAAGTGGACTTTTTCAAGTCTAAAATTCATGAACTTGATTTTTGAAAGATAATGCCATTTGAAACTTGTTTAATTGCTAGTAATGATTATTTTGACATGTTATTTGAGTTGAATGCTTATGAACTTGGCGAACATTTTCGTATATGCTTATTTGAAAAAGTATAGATTTGATGAAAATATGAAAATAAGCTTAAGTTTGATATAAATTGATCATGTCATTATAATTATTTTGATTGATGATTTTGCTGACACTAATGCATATTTGGATGCACAAAAATTGTGTTTGATGTGTTTTGCAGACTGAAAGGGGTGAATCTTCATCCCAAGCTCGCAATGCTCCTGCTGAAAATGCGGAACAACAGGAGGTGGATAACTACTACAAGCAGGATATACCTCCAGTCATGACCTTTTCTGATATGCACTTGGAAGATTTGCACCCGAACCTGAGATTTGACAGACTTTGGATAGATTATCCAAAATATCAAAGGGGTTTGCATACTCTTCATTCTAAGGTTGTTGAGGTACCGAGGGTCATAGAATGGGGACCCTTAGAAGCTGTAGAATTGGCCGGGCCAATTAGGGAATTACTTGTACAGAGGTATGGTAATTCTACTTTTAATGACTGGGTACGTTTATTCACCATGCGTAGACCTGTATATAAAGTATGGTGTGAAGAATTGTTGTGTAGTATAGAGTTGAATGATCGGGTAGCTAGTTTAACCGATCGTTCTTTTATTAGATTTTTGTTAGGCGGTTCGATGCGCCACATGTCTTTACTGGACATGGCTCAGGCTTTACGTATATATACGCCTGAGGAGTTAGCATCTGCCGATTGTAGAGGGTTGATACTAAACGGTAGAAAGATAGATGAAAATTTTGATACACACGGTGTGTGGAGTCAAATGACATGCCATCACCATTTCAAAGGGGGAAATTACTCTTATTTGGATATAGATAGAGCCGAATTAAGAGTGATTCATAGGTTTTTAGCTAATTCGATTACACAAAGGGGTAAGAACAAGGAAAAGGTAAATGAACAGGATTTGTTTTACCATATGTGTATTCGAGACCCACAAAGCGCTGTAAGTATACCGTATTGTGTGGGTTATTATTTATCAGCTATGGTTAGGGGGATGAGACCGCATAGCATAATAGGAGGTGGTATTTTTATTACTTTGATTGGTGAATATCTCGGTGTGGATATAAGTCGAGGGGGATTATTAGTAGAAGAACTAGAACCCCGCGATACTATAGGTTTAAATGTATACCATGGTGCGAAAGTTTTGAAAAGGCGAAATAACGCCGCAGTACCATACCATGGTAGACATCCACAGGTTGAGAGAAACCAACAGCAAGGTAATGTAGGAAGGGGGAATGAGATGCAAGAAATGCAAAGGTTTATAGCTTCTCAGGAGTACGAAAATGCTAGACAGAGAGCATTTGAAGATTGGCAAGTTCATCAGAACCAAATCATAGCTCATTGCCAACATATAGGAAGAAACTATATTCCTACACCGAAACCCATCTTCCCTCCCTGGTCTATAGAGATGCAACCACCGTATCCTACGTATAACACTGCCGAAGCATTCTATAGCACCTATGGTTATGCCTGGAACCCCTATTGGTACCAGTATCATCCCTAGTATACTTAGTTTTATTTATTTTGTAATTTGTAATGATTGATACGTTTAATACTTTTGTTAATATTGTAATAGTTTTTATAATTGTCTAACTTTTATTCTTAGATTTTAATAATTTTTGAATGTGGAGTAATATACCAAACTTCAAAAATATGTATATATGTTTGCAGTTTATCTTATGTACACAACAGGGTAAAACAACGCATTTTCAAAGACTGGCATTAAGTTCAGCAAAAGCAACTAATTTTGACGACAAGATGCAAAATATATGTGAAATAACAATAAGACAGAATGAACAAATGATGTGCACCATTTATCGTTCAGCAAACAAACGCCAATATATTTGGAAACTTTGGTAAAAATTTAATCATTTTCACACAAATCACCCTCAATAATTTAAATTATTACTGATTTCTTGCAAATGAGGGCATTGCAAGATCTTAAGTGTGGGAAGGGGTTAAATTCTTTCGGATTTTAAAATTTTTTACTTTATAAACTTGGTTACCATTAAAAATACTAGTAAAGCAGTAGTTGTATTAGAATCTAGTGCTCTCTGATAATAAAGAACAGCCCTAGTCTTATATACTGACTACCCAATTCTAGTAAAATTTTTCAAAATTTTCAATTAAATGAACTCAAAATCATGTTTATACATATTTATGAACGATAAAACTAGGTGTTAACACCGAAATTATTGTTACCTCGGAAAGGACATAAATTGAGAAACAAACCAAAATGTTAAAATTCATTTAAAATGGAATAGAGGACGATAAAAAGGAAAATAAAAGCCAAGTGTGGGAAAATTTACCAAGTTATCTTAAACATATGTCACACATATCTGTAACAAATAACTGAAAATACTTTTGCTTTGGACTAAACTAAACTGTTTTACCCGATGAAAGAAAAGAAGAGATGGATCTACACGATGAATCAATTCCATCATTAAAAGGAAGTAAAGTCTTCCGAAAAAGAAACGCGCTTCTTGATTTAGGTCATGAAGTTGTCGTCCAGACCAGCTGTAGGTTGACAAAAAATCTAGAAAAGTCATCACTAAAATCAGCAGGAAATCCACGGACCTCAGCATTAAACAGGGTTGCCAAGTGGTCAGATTTATCCTAACCATGAGAAGGACTTATCTCGTACAATGGGGGGGCACCATGCAAATTAGCTGGATAAGACTAATGAATCAGATCCCCAGAAAGGATAATCTCCTTAAAGATTAAAAATCAGCTTTTAAGACTGATATTACTCAATCCTAGAGATTGACCTTAAAGATTGAGAATTACAAACTCATGGAATTCAATGATATCTAAACTCGAGCTTGAACGAGAAAATATTTTGATCAAAATTACAAACCGATTTGTTTTCTGAAAACCCTATTTTCAATGCGTTCATTACCATTGAACGTAAAATCCTAGGAATTCACCTTGAATTCATTAGGTCACCTGAACTAAATCGGGTGTCAACCGTAAGAACGGTGGTTGCATAGTGGTCAGAGACAGGACCTTGTGCCAGACCGAAAAATTATAAGGGTGAGCTTTACTATTACTCCAACCAAGGATAGTAATTGCATCCGACACGTTATAGACCATAATTAAAAGCATGTCAGGGGACATTGCCTTAACAGTTGCTTGTTCAACGCTTTCCTTTACAACCGGACAGTAGTTTACCGAAAGGTAATATATGGGACAAGTAAACTGGATGTGTTGCTTTCCAAATACAAGGTTGGCAAGTGGGTGACACAAAACCGCAAGTTTTGAGCTAAAATTTTCAAAACTAAAACCCACCAAACCCACAAAAATATTTTGCAAACACCGGTAAAGGGTTATTCCGGAAAACTTATCTAGGGTAAAAACTAGATTTAATTTTCAAAAGATCAAATATTTTCATAAAGATCCAATTTCCTTAATGGATCTAAATTTTATAGTCATGTGGGACTGTAAACCATATCGTTACTACCATTGTTTATACCGTCGTATAGAAATCACTGATGTACAAAGTGTGAAGAATAAAGAAGTGATTCTAGTATTTCAAGACGATATTGCTTGAGGACAAGCAACGCTCAAGTGTGGGAATATTTGATAATGCTAAAAACGAACATATATTTCATAGCATTATTCCTCAAGAAAGACAAGCTTTTAGTTGCAATTGTTCTATTTACAAGTGATATTCGTTTAAATAATAAAAGGTGAAGACAAAAGACAGATTCGACGAATTGAAGACGCAAACGACCAAAAAGCTCAAAAGTACAAAAGACAATCAAAGAGGTTCCAATTATTGATAAGAAACGTCTCGAAATTACAAGAGTACAAGATTCAAAACGCAAAGTACAAGATATTAAATTGTACGCAAGGACGTTCGAAAATCCGGAACCGGGACCAGAGTCAACTCCTAACGCTCGACGCAACGGACTAAAAATTACAAGTTAACTATGTATATAAATATAATATAATATATAATTAATTATATTAATTATATATATATTATATATATAAAATAAATCGTCGGCAAGAAAGACTCCAAACATGGGTGAGCTGTAAAAGTAAACTCCGCGACTCGCGGAGTTTGAAGGCAAAAATGCCGCGAGTCGCGGAGCCCCAAAAGTCGAAAATCCCTATAAAAGCAAACGAATTCTGATCGCAAAAATCACCAAATATATCCATCTCTCTATCTATATCGTATATATTTATATTTATATTTTAATTTTAATTTTAATTTTAATTTTAATTTTAATTTTAATCCTAATAATAAGGGTATGTTAGCGAATGTTGTAAGGGTGTAAGTCGAAATTCTGTCCATGTAACGCTACGCTATTTTTAATCATTGTAAGTTATGTTCAACCTTTTTACATTAATGTATCGTAGCTAAGTTATTATTATTCTTATTTAATCCGAAGTAATCATGATGTTGGGCTAATTACTAAAATTGGGTAATTGGGCTTTGTACCATAATTGGGGTTTGGATAAAAGAACGACACTTGTAGAAATTGGACTATGGGCTATTAATGGGTTTTATATTAACTAAACAATACCTTGTTAATTTAATATACAAACTTATAATTCGACATATTTATATATAACCACATACGCTTGACTGGGTACGGTGGGCGGGATATCTATAAATACCAATAATTATTCATTTTACCGGATACGGAATTGGAATAATAGTTAATAGACTTATTGAAACAGGGGTGAATTACATTCAAGGGTAATTGGTGTAATTTTCAACAAAGTAGTAAAACCTTGGTTTACACGCAGTCGATAACCTGGTGTATTCATTAAACAAAGTATTAAAACCTTGTTACAATTCGAATCCCCAATTTGTTGGAATATTTGACCTCGGGAATAAGAATAATTTGACGAAGGCTTTCGCTCTTTATATTTATGACTGATGGACTATTATGGACAAATCCGTATGGACATATTAAATAATCCAGGACAAAGGACAATTAACCCATGGGCATAAAACTAAAATCAACACGTCAAACATCATGATTACGGAAGTTTAAATAAGCATAATTCTTTTATTTCATATTTAATTTCCTTTATTTTATATTTAATTGCACTTCTAATTATCGCATTTTTATTGTTATTGTATTTAATTGCACTTTTAATTATCGTACTTTTTAATTATCGCAAGTTTATTTTATCGCACTTTTATTATTCGCAATTTCATTATCGTTATTTACTTTATGCTTTAATTTAAGTCTTGTATTTATTTTTAATATTTTACATTTGGTTTTAACTGCGACTAAAGTTTTAAAATCGACAAACCGGTCATTAAACGGTAAAAACCCCCCTTTATAATAATAATATTACTTATATATATATTTGTATTTCTATAAAAGTAAACTAATATAGCGTTAAGCTTTGTTTAAAAAGATTCCCTGTGGAACGAACCGGACTTACTAAAAACTACACTACTGTACGATTAGGTACACTGCCTATAAGTGTTGTAGCAAGGTTTAAGTATATCCGTTCTCTAAATAAATAAATATCTTGTGTAAAATTGTATCGTATTAAATAGTATTTCCTGCTAAAATTTAATAGTATTTTATACCCCTTAGCTTTGACATCGTTGCTCCAGATAGGTATTCCACCATGTTAACGCAGTACCTGTGAAGGTATGCGTAGCGTACTTCACTTTGTCCTCTTTAGTACACTTACTTATGGCAAACACCGATTCGACCTTCTCGGTACACCGTTTCAATCCGATCGGTCCTTCGGTTCTATCAAATTCCAAAGGTTTGCAGGCAGTGAATTCTTTGTAGGTGCATCCTACATGATTTCTTGCACCGTTAGCTGCATTGCTAGATTCGGATTTATTGTTGGTATGTAGCGCAGCCTGTACTGAAAGGACCCGTTCATATACATTATAAACGATTCACAATAGTTGATTACATCGCGAGGTATTTGACCTCTATATGATACATTTTACAAACATTTCATTCGTTTTTAAAAGACAAACTTTCTTTACAACGAAAGTTGACGGCATGCATACCATTTCATAATACATCCAACTATAATTGGCTTAATAATAATCTTGATGAACTCAATGACTCGAATGCAACGTCTTTCAAAATATGCCATGAATGACTCCAAGTAATATCCTTAAGATGAGCTAATGCACAGCGGAAGATTTCTTTAATACCTGAGAATAAACATGCTTTAAAGTGTCAACCAAAAGGTTGGTGAGTTCATAGGTTTATCATAACAATCATTTCAATATATTAATAGACCACAAGATTTTCGTTTATAAATATATGTACACTCGCAAGTGTATAAAAGTATTCTATAAGTTGTAGGCACCCGGTAACAAGCCTTAACGTTCATGTTTTACCCTCTGAAGTACACTAGATCAGGTGTGTTTAAAATAACCTCGAAGTACTAAAGCATCCCATAGTCAGGATGGGGTTTGTTAGGCCCAATAGATCTATCTTTAGGATTTGCGTCTACCGTACATAGACAAGTAGTTTAATGTTACCAAGCTAAGGGTATATTTCTGGTTTAAACCCACATAGAATTAGTTTTAGTACTTGTGCCTATTTCGTAAAACATTTATAAAACAGCGCATGTATTCTCAGCCCAAAAATATATATAAAAAGGGAGTAATGAAACTCACAATACTGTATTTCGTAGTAAAAATACATATAACGTCATTTAACAAGTGCAAGGTTGGCCTCGGATTCACGAACGCATCAATATTGAGATTCAAATTGCAGGAAAGTACGTAGATGCAACGGAGGTGATAAACACTAGATTGACCTCACAAGCATACCCATGAACCATACCCATCACCTCCATAGTTATAACCCATAATTTCCTTAGCTTCGACTCATTCAAAAAAACTATTTTGAAATCACTCGGACAGCACTCCGTCGTAATATTTTATGTATACTAATAATATCTTGAAATAATACAGAGCAAAAATATATATATATATATATATATATATATATATATATATATATATATATATATATATATATATATATATATATATATATATATATATATATATATATATAAATCGATTGAGAGAGTTTAGAGAAATACATTTTCAAGTTTTTATGAAATAATGAAACCTATTGAATTATATTTATAATAGATTTTTGAATTATTAAAGTGAATTATTAAAGTATAAATAATTAAAGTGAATTATTAAAGTATGAATTATTAAAGTGAATTATTAAAGTATGAATTATTAAAGTATGAATTATTAAAGTGAATTATTAAAGTATGAATTATTAAAGTGAATTATTAAAGTATGAATTATTAAAGTATGAATTATTAAAGTGAATTATTAAAGTATGAATTATGAAAGTGAATTATTAAAGTATAAATTATTAAAGTGAATTATTAAAGTTAAAGTAAAGTAAAAGTAAAGTAAAGGTAAAGTTAAAGTATAGTAAAAGTATAAAAACTATGTATGTATAATACGCGTATAAATATATATAATATTAATTTAAATCGTTATATATATTTAATGAAATAAAATATAAATATCGTTATATTTATTATACTGGTTAAGTAATGAGTTGTCAAAAGTGTATCTAGATATTTATAAAAAGTTATATACGTTTTAATAATAAAGTTCTTTTTAAACTGAAAACGTCTTTGTACGTTTGAAAATAGATTAATAGAATATTATGGAAACCAATTCTCCACTAACTTTTGTCTAACTTTCGTAAATGACACTTTTTGTTTTTATTTATAAATAGCTTTACAAATTATTCTGAATATCGTTAAGAGGAATAGATTTTCTCAAATCATAGTGGACCTCTCAACAGAGACTTGTAATCATAATTCAATGTTTCTGATAATTCAATCATTTAATATATTTTTTTTTCATCAAAAATCATATTGAAACAAATACGTTCGTGTAAATTATTATACGTTTAATACTTTATTAATATTCTCAAGTTATAATATATATATACATATACGTATCTATTTATATATAACGGTTCGTGAATCGTCAGAATTTGGTCGAGGTTATAATGAATGTATGAACACAGTTTAAAATTCTTGAGATTTAACTTAACAAACTTTGCTTATCGTGTCGGAATAATATAAAGATTAAAGTTTAAATTTGTTTAGAAATTTCCGGGTCGTCACAGTACCTACCCGTTAAAGAAATTTCATCCCCGAAATTTGATAGAGGTCGTCATGACTAACAATGAGAATGTTATTATAACGATTATAGAGTTTTATCATGCTCAAGAAGAATGGATAAAATAATTCGATTACTCGAATCGTGTGAGTGAAGTTATCGTAAATGAATGAAATAAGATAATAGTGATTCGTCGTATCTTTTGACGTCATCACGATTGATCTCCGAAAAGAAAATCTTTGTAATCTATATTGGATTTGATTATTCGGCGATTAAGGAAATTATGATCCTCTTCGAATTAATGCGATAATCCATTTTGATTTCTCTGTCGGATATTTCACTATAAATCCACCTCATTTGTTTTCTTACAACTCACACCTTCTCAACTCATATTTAAAGTATTTGTCAATATGCTTCATCCAGTGATGATTCTTGATATACTCCTCACTTTCATATCTGTCGCTCTTCTTTTTCATCTGCCTCCAGAAGAATCCATTTACTTCTACTATACTCTTGATTTTATAGTGTTTTTAGTTCTCCCATCTTTATATTGCTATATGCATTGATATATACGGTTTGTGATTTCTGGGTTGTTGTTGGGTTTTATATCTTCCCTTATATTTCAAAGTCCTTGCTTCTTCTATAATCATTGTCATCCACAGTTAATGCTCTCTTCTATTTGCTATGATTTATACTCCCATTTCTAGTTTGGAGCTTTGTCCTTTCGTTTCTTCTTCTTGCGATTAAGCACCGCTTGTAATGGTCCAGAATTCGCAGATATAAATTTCGGAATGAACATTGTTAATGTTCTAGGAAGGAAATTGTAATGGCACGATCTTGACTTGTCAAATTACCAGAATACCTCGGAAAAGGCCGAATCATCAAGAAATATTTTCTTGATATTTAGAGATCAAAGAGATTACAAGAGTCGTGTAACATAGCACATGATGATGTTATGATCTGTGAATCATCATGTTCCATTTAGAAACTCAGCATGAATTACTGTAATATAATCACGTTGATCAAGTGTCATTATATTTTACTAACTCATGCTTCAGCTCCCAACACTTCTTCAAGAATATTCCTATTTTAAACTCGAATGTTTCAGAATTTAGAAACTAAAATAGTTTCTTTTATGATATAATACAGATAGCGCGAAGAGGTAAATGATTTCAGATAAAAATAATTATAAAAATATCTTCAGAAGTATGGATGATATTTATAATGAAAGATACGATGATATCTTAGAATGTCTAATATCAGAGGATGATGAAGGATATTGTCTGTAGGGGTTTAGAGTCAGGAGCAAGGTATTTGTTAATGACTTCAGCAAATACTGAATCATTTGGATTCTTTGAAGGCAGGTTCAGCCTTTGTGATTTGTCCACAGCCTCCTTCATACTTTGCTCAATCTGTTTTCCAGTTCTAAAGCTTCTCTTTTTCTGAGCTTTGCCAATATACTATCCTTTATCATCCAATTTTTTTACTGTTAAGGTCGTTTACAGTTTTTGCTGCTTCATCAGCATTTTTCAAAATTTCGAGAACTGGTTCACAGTTTAGGGTGTTTTTCAGAAATTTCTCATTCAAAGAATGTATGTCTTGGAGGTAGACGTTGTGTGTATATGTAATTGTTGATGTAGACATGCTGCGAGGTTTCAAAATACTGATTGCTGATTCTCAATAATTGGTATGGCAATTCTTGTTATAAGGTACGAATGAGTATATGATAGGGTTTTGATAATTATAATGATTTTTTTTTTGGAAAGTCAAAGATCAATGAAGTTGTTGGTAAGTTTATTACTAATGTGGTGAATATAAACGATTCCCCGATAACGTTGGCGAAAGGGCAACGTATCTATCGAGGTTATAATAAGACTGTTTTGATTGAGAAGTCGAAGTTGACTTGCTGGAGCTGTGACAAAACTGTCTATTTTGAAACGGAATTGAAAAGTTATTTTAGCTAGTAAATGCCAAAGGGTCTAACACGGATACGTGTCGAACTATGACATGGGTTTTGAGAGTTTTTCAGGTGTATAACTGTGGGTAACATGTGGTTAGATCATCATCTCGATTGTTCCTTAGTTGAAGTGTCTTCAGGAATTTCGAAGGGTTTTAGCACATATTGTAATCGTTAATACATATGATGTTCTAACACAGTTTTGAAGTCAAAGTATAGCTTTGAAAGATATAGGAATCTAAGAGTGATGATGCTGGTTATATTTCGAATTGAATTATGCGATTTCAAAATCAGAATATGTAATTGAATTTGAATGAGTATGATTGTTTTGATTTATATGAAAGAATGGATATTGTTGTGAAAGTAGGGAGTATAGTTGATGATTGCTGAATCAGTTTCAAAAAATGTAATATATTAATTGTGAATTTATATATCTCTCGGGTATTACCTACCCGTTAAAATTTTTTCACAATTAATATTTTGTACAAAAGAAGTTTATTACAGTCTTTATGAAAATATATGTGTATATTTTCTTTAGATGTAATATAGATTTAATGAGTTAATATTAAATTAAACTCATTTGTTTTATGGTTGGAACTAGAATTCAGTAATCCCTAAAACTTTATAAATTGCATAAGTATTTCTTCAATAATATTGAAATTATGAATCATTACTTTGTTATTTGTTGGTTTTCGTGAAATTCTTTTGAACTTCGCAAGGTACGAATGATGTTATTTGAAAAGTTTCGAGTACATCGATGATTGTCATAACCCGTCCTTAACCATAAGAACGCGTTAGATAACGTATGATTTCATTGCGAGGTATTGACCTCTATATGAGACATTTTTGAAAGAAAACTGCATATATTATACATTACAAACCATAACCATTATTTTTGTTACAAACTTAAGACAATAAAAAGAAGATTAACGTTTAGCGATAATCTTCGACTTACAAACTTTACAAATGATGACAACAACACGGTTTCTAGCATATTTTACAGTACAACATCTTGGATATGCAGTTTTATTTTTGACACAAACATGCGTACGCAAGATCCTGGTTAGATCCAACATGATGCAGCGGAAGCTTTAGAAATCACCTGAGAATAGACATGTTTAAAAAGGTCAACATAAAGTTGGTGAGATATAGGTTTAATGCCGGCTGCAATATATATATAGACCACAAGATTTCGTATATAATCAGTTTAATAAAAGTATTCTAAGTGGTTGAGCACTCGGTAACCATACTTAACATTTTCACGTCGCATATTCCCTTTAATATGAAATCTTACTACACCGTACCAAGTGTAGTCACAAAAACGAAGTACTGTGCAACCGTTGAATACTGGTCGTCCAGTCCGGTTGGGGTTGTCAGGCCCGATAGATCTATCAACAGGATTCGCGTTTACAATACCGCTGTAAATATTAGTTACCAAGCTACAGGGAAGTATGCCAGTGGTACAACTCAACGTAGAATATATTTTTCAGTTACTTGTGTCCATATCGTAAAACATAAAATACATGTATTCTCATCCCGAAATATTTAGAGTTTAAAAGTGGGACTATATACTCACACTTGTCTTGATGATATATATAATTTGACTCGGTCTTCCGGTTGATATCACGGACCTATCCATATATAATATATCAATATGTTTTCATTTTAAACAAACGTTACATATATATATACTTGTTATACTTTTAATACTTTGAATATTTCCTTAGTCCGAAGTTAGCATTCCGATGTTAGTAATTCAATTTTTAATGGTTCATTTTTAGATGTTTAATATACCCGCAATAAATAAAACCCCCAACGAAATAAATAAAACCCCAACGTATATGTATTGGTCGAGATTAATCTTGACCCATGGTACCGGTGTTGTCAAATGACGTGTTGCGTACAATCATGGGATCTTATGATTAATCTTCTCGTGTTGTTTACGGGTGATCCTGAACCATATAAAATTGAATTATAAGTACATATATATAAAATATCATGTTATCTTAGAAGTATGTGATTTTATGTAAATTTTTCCAATGAATCCCGAAGTCATTTAAGCCTTGGATAACCAATTTTGTTTCGGTCATAGTTTCTTCGTTACAAGTCCGTTTTCGTTGATTCAACTTGCCATCTCCTTGGATCGAGTCCCTCTTTAAGACTATGAACTGTAAATACCTTAGTTTGTATTCAAAATCACACGGCATAGGTCAAACTTTAGTGAAACTTATGAAGTTAATCATTTTCGTTACAACAAAATCATTTAATGACCATTTTTCTAAAAATACTTATACTTTGAAAAACCAAGTTTTACCTTGTTAAATTAGCATATACATAAGTTATATTACAGGTCTTGAAGTATTTTAAAAATTAAGTTAGAAGGATCTATTTAGTTTGCAAACAAGTTTGAAAACATTCAAACTATGTTCTTGTTGTTAAACTTGTATACCACAAAATATGATAGCTATATATATATGAATCGAATAAGGTTATGAACATATATTCTACCTCAAGTTCCTTGGATGAAGTTGCTGTAAAAGA
Organism: Rutidosis leptorrhynchoides; assembly: GCF_046630445.1. Taxonomy (NCBI): domain Eukaryota; kingdom Viridiplantae; phylum Streptophyta; class Magnoliopsida; order Asterales; family Asteraceae; genus Rutidosis; species Rutidosis leptorrhynchoides. Next base: position 407,673,466 of record NC_092337.1, on the reverse strand, counting down.
GAAGTAAGAAGCTAGAATCAAAAGGGTGATAGAAGTGGATGAAAGATTGGAAGTAAGTTGGTGTTCTTGGAGGGTTTTCTTGAAGTGTTTTTGTATGGTTTTCTTATGGTGTTTTAGTATGGTTTTTGAAGCTAGATCTTTATGGAATTTTGCTGGGTTGTTATGGAGTTTAGAGAGTAAGAAAGAGTGTGTGTTTTAGCTAGGAAATTGAAGTAGTAAATGAAGCAAAATGATCATGTATATATACACCATAAAAACGTGAATGATGATGATGATGGACAAGTTCACATGTTGTATTTTTGTGTAATAATTCATGCATGCATCCAAAATCCAATTACCTTGCTCTAAGGGCAGTAACAAGGGTGGGTTAGGTGGTGATTTGATGTGTATTTACTATTAGTAAATACGTATAGAAGCTTGGTATGATACGAGTACAAATACTCTAGGTATACGTATAGAAATTTTGTGAAAAATGGAATGAGGATTCAAATATAGCTATCTTTTGTGAATACACTTATATGATTTTATGTATTTAAGTCTTTAAAAGTGATTAAATACATTACTTATACAATATATGTATAAACATTATAAGTCTTAAGTATTTATGTCAATTAACGTTACGTATTGTTATCATTTTGAAAACTTAAGTTAGTAGTTTCAAAATATACTTATAACTTGTTGTTATTAATACAAAATGAGATATTAAAACATTTATTAATCATGTTAAATATGTATATATACATATATATACACAAACGTATAATTATTATATATTGTATAGTTCGTGATATCATTGGTCAAACTAGACGGTCAAACGTTGCGTAAAACTCTTTTCGGAAATATAAATCTCGACAATTTGGATTGCTTATCATGTTGGCAAGGTTTAATTTATGTAAGTATTAATCTTATAAGTATAGTATGATCGAAAAAATGCGGGTCGTTACATTACCTCCCCGTTAAATAAATTTCGTCCCGAAATTTTAAAATTGTACCTATTTTGCGTCATCAAGAAACAAGTGTGGATACTTTTGCTTCATCTGATCCTCTCGTTCCCAAGTAAACTCGGGACCTCTTCTAGCATTCCAACGAACCTTAACAATCGGTATATTGCTCTGTTTGAGCTGTTTAACTTCACGGTCCATGATTTCGATTGGTTCTTCGACGAATTGTAGTTTCTCGTCGACATGGATTTCTTCGAGAGGAATGGTAAGGTCTTCCTTTGCAAGACACTTCTTAAGGTTTGAGACGTGAAAGGTATTATGTACTCCAGCGAGTTGTTGCGGTAACTCGAGTCGATAAGCTACCGGTCCAATGCGTTCGATGATCTTAAACGGGCCTACGTACCTTGGGTTCAGTTTACCCCTTTTGCCGAAACGTATTACACCTTTCCAAGGTGACACCTTTAGCATAACCATGTCCCCGACCTGAAACTCTAATGGTTTCCTTCGGACATCGGCGTAGCTCTTTTGGCGACTACGGGCTGTTTTCAATCTCTCCTTGATTTGTACTATCTTCTCGGTCGTTTCGTGTATGATCTCGGGACCAGTTAAATGCCGATCTCCTACTTCAGTCCAACAGATAGGAGATCTACACTTCCTTCCATACAATGCTTCGAATGGTGCAGCTCCAATGCTCGCATGATAACTATTATTATACGAGAATTCTGCTAACGGTAGATACTTATCCCATCCGTTTCCAAAATCGATCACACATGCCCTGAGCATATCTTCAAGAGTCTGAATTGTTCTTTCACTCTGCCCGTCGGTCTGCGGATGATATGCGGTACTCATATCCAAACGAGTTCCTAGTGCCTCCTGTAGTGATTGCCAAAACTTTGAGGTAAATCTACTATCACGATCGGATATAATGGAAATAGGTATTCCATGCCTTGAAACAACTTCCTTTATATACAATCGTAATAGTTTCTCCATTCTATCCGTTTCCTTTATAGGCAAGAAATGTGCAGACTTGGTGAGACGATCAACAATCACCCAAATGGTGTCGTATCCCCAGGCAGTCTTTGGTAACTTCGTGATGAAATCCATGGTAATACCATCCCATTTCCATTCTGGGATTTCTGGTTGTTGAAGTAACCCTGACGGCTTTTGGTGTTCTGCTTTAACCTTGGAACAAGTTAAACACTCCCCAACATATGTTGCAACGTCTGTTTTTAAATTAGGCCACCAATAACGTGTCTTAAGATCTTGATACATTTTTCCAACTCCAGGATGTATCGAGTATCTTGTCTTATGTGCCTCGTTCAATATCAACTTCCTTAATCCACCCAACTTCGGTACCCAAATACGATTTGCAAAATATCGAATTCCATCTTCCCGCATAATGAGTTGCTTCTCATACTTCTTCATTATTTCATTTCCTACATTTTCTTTAGTAAGTGCTTCTCGTTGAACTTCTTTGATTTGTGAGTTGAGATTCATACGAATTTTTATGTTCATTGCTCGAACTCGAATTGGTTCTCGTTCTTTTCTGCTTAAAGCATCAGCCACCACGTTTGCCTTCCCGGGATGATAACGAATTTCACAATCATAGTCGTTTATTAACTCGACCCACCTACGTTGCCTCATGTTCAATTGTTTCTGATCAAAAATATGTTGAAGGCTTTTATGATCAGTAAACACAGTGAATTTAACCCCATACAAGTAGTGTCTCCACATCTTCAATGCAAACACGACTGCTCCCAATTCTAGATCATGCGTCGTATAATTTCGCTCGTGAATCTTCAATTGTCGGGATGCAAATGCAATAACTTTCTTCCGTTGCATAAGAACACAACCAAAACCTTGTCGCGAAGCGTCACAATATATTTCAAAATCATTGTTCCCTTCTGGTAACGATAAAATAGGCGCCGTAGTTAACTTCTTCTTCAGTAATTGAAATGCGTTCTCCTGCTCCGAGGTCCATTCGTATTTCTTCCCTTTTTGTGTTAATGCTGTCAACGGCTTAGCTATTCGGGAAAAATCTTGAATAAACCTTCTATAATAACCGGCTAAACCCAAAAATTGGCGTATCTGTGTTGGTGTCTTAGGAGTCTCCCATTTTTCAATAGCTTCAGTTTTTGCTGGATCGACCTGAATTCCTTTGCTATTAACAACGTGACCAAGAAATTGCACTTCTTTCAACCAGAAAGCACACTTAGAAAATTTAGCGTATAGCTGTTCTTTTCTCAACAACTCTAATATCAACCTTAAATGCTGCTCATGCTCTTGCTCACTCTTGGAATAGATAAGAATATCATCAATGAAAACGATAACAAACTTATCTAAATACGGACTACAAACTCGATTCATGAGGTCCATGAATACAGCTGGCGCATTTGTCAACCCAAACGGCATGACCAAAAATTCGTAATGACCATAACGTGTTCGAAAAGCAGTTTTCGGAATGTCCTCTTCTTTGACACGTAGTTGATGATAGCCCGATCTTAGGTCGATTTTCGAATAAACACATGATCCCTGGAGTTGATCAAATAAGTCGTCAATTCTCGGTAGTGGATACCGATTTTTGATAGTTAACTTATTTAATTCACGATAATCTATGCACATCCTAAAAGATCCATCTTTCTTCTTAACAAACAAAATTGGAGCTCCCCACGGTGATGTACTTGGTCGTATGAATCCACGGTCCAATAATTCTTTTAACTGACTTTGAAGTTCTTTTAATTCGGACGGTGCAAGTCTATATGGCGCACGAGCCACTGGTGCAGCTCCTGGTACTAAATCTATTTGAAATTCTACCGATCTAAATGGAGGTAATCCCGGCAATTCTTCCGGAAAAACTTCAGGAAAATCTCTTGCCACAGGCACGTCGTTGATGCACTTTTCTTTCTTTTCGACTTTATTAACATGTGCTAAAATAGCGTAACATCCCTTTTCTAAACACTTCTTGGCTTTCAAACAGCTAATGAGTTTTAGCTTTGAATTACCCTTCTCTCCATAAATCATCACCGGTATTTTATCCTTACCAGGAATACGAATTGCCTTCTTGGCACAAACAACTTCCGCTCCTATTTTGGACATCCAGTCCATGCCGACTATTACATCAAAACCTCCTAATTCTACGGGTATTAAGTCGATTTTAAACGTTTCTCCGGCTAGATTTATTTCACAATCACGACAAATTTTATCGGCTTTAATTAGCTTACCATTAGCTAACTCAATCAAGTACTTAGCATCTAGAGGTAATGATGAACAATTCAATTTAGTGTAAAAATTTATACACACGTAACTTCTATCGGCGCCAGTATCAAATAAAATAGATGCTGATAAGTTATTAATGGTAAACGTACCCGTAACAAGTTCCGGGTCTTCTCGTGCCTCTCTAGCATTAATAACAAACGCTCTTCCACGTGCAGGTCCGCCATTCTTTTCTGGATTCGGGCACTGACTCTTATAGTGACCTTGTTTTCCACACCCAAAACAAGTAATGTTAGCCAAAGCAGTTCTATTTGCGTTGGTGGCAGGAGTCTTGTTACCATTTGCATTTGTAACGAGAGCCTTACAATCTTCAGCAAGATGTCCCTGTCTATTGCATTTGGTGCACAACACACTGCAGTAACCAAAATGATGTTTGTGACAACGGTTGCATAAAGGACTTTGTCCTTTGTAACCAAAGCCTGAACCGCTACCCGCACCTTTCGTGGTTTCTTGTTTCTTATAAGGTTGTTGTTGGTTACCTCGATCATAACCTCCATTCCATTTTTTCTTGTTCCCCAATACCTTCACCTCAGTATTGAATGCTTTCTTGTCCAAAATGACCTGATCCATTAGCTCGTTCGCCATGGTTATAGCTTCATGAATTGTCTTAGGTTTCGACGCCGTAACGTTTGCCTTGACCTTTTTGGGCAAACCACCCTTGTACATTTCAATCTTCCGTGCTTCGATTGGGACCAATTCAGGACATAGTAAAACTAATTCCATGAATCGCTGGTTGTAGTTGGTGATTTCAGTACCAACCACCTTCAAACTTCGTAACTCATCTTCTAACTTAATAACCTCATTCCTTGGACAATACTCGGTGATTATCATTGCTTTGAATTCTTCCCATGGAGTATCATAAGCTACATCTCCTCCTACCGCCTTCACATAATTCTTCCACCATGTGAGTGCACTATCTTGTAAAGTGCACGATGCATACTTGGTCATGTCTTTTTCATCACAACCGCTGATTTTGAACACCGTCTCCATCTTTTCTATCCATCGGGTTAAACCGATAGGTCCTTCCGTTCCACTGAATGATGAAGGTTTGCAAGCTTGAAACGTCTTGTAGGAGCATCCTACACGAGGATTTGGATTAACTGCAGTAGCTCTTGCAGCTTCGACCCATAGCATTCTATCGTTGACTCGCTGGTTGATGAAGTTCTCGACTTCTTGTTCCGTCATTCGGTTCAATCGTGCCATTTCCTAATGAAAGAAAATAATTATTCACATGGATTATTATAGATGTAGTATGTATTTATAGTACATTTATAGCTTGTTAATAATATGAACCAGGTATTATTATAAAAGCCTTTTCTTCTTATTAGCGTTTTATAATTATATCTTGGGTAGTACCTACCCGTTAATGTTCATACTTAATAGCTTAGTACAGAATCAATTACTACAATCTAAATAATACTTAACCATGGAAAATTATTGCATTTCATACTTCGCTATTTTACATATGCTTATCTTACATCAAACTTTAAGCAAACCACACTAATAATATTATACAAAACATTATATGATTCCATGGCTGAATACGGCAGTGCATCGTTCGGTCTATTTTCTAGGGCGTTTAGTTCCAATGAATGGTCTAACGCTTATCCTAGCTGTCTGCCTACGTTTTGGCTGAGGAGCCGAAGAACTAGATGCGGGGATAGCACTAATAGGAATAGCGGGAATAGGGGTGGTAGTGTTGAGTGGAATTGGTGCTACGTCATTCTCACTAAGTTCGGGATTTGAATTTTCTAATTCATTCGCTTTTCGTTTCTTTCCTTGATCGAATTTTTCTTTCGTAATTTCTAGTATTTCTTCCTCGGGTTCACTTTCTTCTTCGGGTTCACTTTCCTCTTCGGGTTCACTTTCCTCCTCGGGTTCACTTTCCGATATTTCTATAGTTGGTTCATCTGGAAATTGTGAGTCTTCCCCAAAAATACCATTTTCGTCATCGGATATGTTAATGACTGAAACACAATCTGAAGATTCTGATTCGGAGTCGCTGAATGTGATAATAAGTTTCGAGCCCGACATCTATCACACAACAACTAACCCATTAGTACTTACATAATATTTTCATATGAATTTTTAACCAACAGTGATAAGCAATGGTTTTTTTTTTTTTTTAAAATCAAACCCGGTCAAAGTCCAGACTTACTAATGTATCCTAACGACTTATCGGTTTAGACACACTAATGCAAACCTGGTTCGCTAAGACCACCGCTCTGATACCACATGTCATAACCCGTCCTTAACCATAAGAACGCGTTAGATAACGTATGATTTCATTGCGAGGTATTGACCTCTATATGAGACATTTTTGAAAGAAAACTGCATATATTATACATTACAAACCATAACCATTATTTTTGTTACAAACTTAAGACAATAAAAAGAAGATTAACGTTTAGCGATAATCTTCGACTTACAAACTTTACAAATGATGACAACAACACGGTTTCTAGCATATTTTACAGTACAACATCTTGGATATGCAGTTTTATTTTTGACACAAACATGCGTACGCAAGATCCTGGTTAGATCCAACATGATGCAGCGGAAGCTTTAGAAATCACCTGAGAATAGACATGTTTAAAAAGGTCAACATAAAGTTGGTGAGATATAGGTTTAATGCCGGCTGCAATATATATATAGACCACAAGATTTCGTATATAATCAGTTTAATAAAAGTATTCTAAGTGGTTGAGCACTCGGTAACCATACTTAACATTTTCACGTCGCATATTCCCTTTAATATGAAATCTTACTACACCGTACCAAGTGTAGTCACAAAAACGAAGTACTGTGCAACCGTTGAATACTGGTCGTCCAGTCCGGTTGGGGTTGTCAGGCCCGATAGATCTATCAACAGGATTCGCGTTTACAATACCGCTGTAAATATTAGTTACCAAGCTACAGGGAAGTATGCCAGTGGTACAACTCAACGTAGAATATATTTTTCAGTTACTTGTGTCCATATCGTAAAACATAAAATACATGTATTCTCATCCCGAAATATTTAGAGTTTAAAAGTGGGACTATATACTCACACTTGTCTTGATGATATATATAATTTGACTCGGTCTTCCGGTTGATATCACGGACCTATCCATATATAATATATCAATATGTTTTCATTTTAAACAAACGTTACATATATATATATACTTGTTATACTTTTAATACTTTGAATATTTCCTTAGTCCGAAGTTAGCATTCCGATGTTAGTAATTCAATTTTTAATGGTTCATTTTTAGATGTTTAATATACCCGCAATAAATAAAACCCCCAACGAAATAAATAAAACCCCAACGTATATGTATTGGTCGAGATTAATCTTGACCCATGGTACCGGTGTTGTCAAATGACGTGTTGCGTACAATCATGGGATCTTATGATTAATCTTCTCGTGTTGTTTACGGGTGATCCTGAACCATATAAAATTGAATTATAAGTACATATATATAAAATATCATGTTATCTTAGAAGTATGTGATTTTATGTAAATTTTTCCAATGAATCCCGAAGTCATTTAAGCCTTGGATAACCAATTTTGTTTCGGTCATAGTTTCTTCGTTACAAGTCCGTTTTCGTTGATTCAACTTGCCATCTCCTTGGATCGAGTCCCTCTTTAAGACTATGAACTGTAAATACCTTAGTTTGTATTCAAAATCACACGGCATAGGTCAAACTTTAGTGAAACTTATGAAGTTAATCATTTTCGTTACAACAAAATCATTTAATGACCATTTTTCTAAAAATACTTATACTTTGAAAAACCAAGTTTTACCTTGTTAAATTAGCATATACATAAGTTATATTACAGGTCTTGAAGTATTTTAAAAATTAAGTTAGAAGGATCTATTTAGTTTGCAAACAAGTTTGAAAACATTCAAACTATGTTCTTGTTGTTAAACTTGTATACCACAAAATATGATAGCTATATATATATGAATCGAATAAGGTTATGAACATATATTCTACCTCAAGTTCCTTGGATGAAGTTGCTGTAAAAGAGAAGTAAGAAGCTAGAATCAAAAGGGTGATAGAAGTGGATGAAAGATTGGAAGTAAGTTGGTGTTCTTGGAGGGTTTTCTTGAAGTGTTTTTGTATGGTTTTCTTATGGTGTTTTAGTATGGTTTTTGAAGCTAGATCTTTATGGAATTTTGCTGGGTTGTTATGGAGTTTAGAGAGTAAGAAAGAGTGTGTGTTTTAGCTAGGAAATTGAAGTAGTAAATGAAGCAAAATGATCATGTATATATACACCATAAAAACGTGAATGATGATGATGATGGACAAGTTCACATGTTGTATTTTTGTGTAATAATTCATGCATGCATCCAAAATCCAATTACCTTGCTCTAAGGGCAGTAACAAGGGTGGGTTAGGTGGTGATTTGATGTGTATTTACTATTAGTAAATACGTATAGAAGCTTGGTATGATACGAGTACAAATACTCTAGGTATACGTATAGAAATTTTGTGAAAAATGGAATGAGGATTCAAATATAGCTATCTTTTGTGAATACACTTATATGATTTTATGTATTTAAGTCTTTAAAAGTGATTAAATACATTACTTATACAATATATGTATAAACATTATAAGTCTTAAGTATTTATGTCAATTAACGTTACGTATTGTTATCATTTTGAAAACTTAAGTTAGTAGTTTCAAAATATACTTATAACTTGTTGTTATTAATACAAAATGAGATATTAAAACATTTATTAATCATGTTAAATATGTATATATACATATATATACACAAACGTATAATTATTATATATTGTATAGTTCGTGATATCATTGGTCAAACTAGACGGTCAAACGTTGCGTAAAACTCTTTTCGGAAATATAAATCTCGACAATTTGGATTGCTTATCATGTTGGCAAGGTTTAATTTATGTAAGTATTAATCTTATAAGTATAGTATGATCGAAAAAATGCGGGTCGTTACAATGATGAAAGTGTAAAATCAAACATATATTCGAATAGTACACTTGATTTATTATGAATTGGATTTTTATTGAATTGAGACAGAGATTGTAATTGACGATGGTTAAGTTGCGGACGAAGGACGTACATCATTGCATATTTGTAATATGAATTAACTGAGTAGTTAAGATTCACGCATAATAGCTTAGTACGGTAAGATTTATTACGGTTTAAAAATTTATACATATAAAATATACATATAAATCTTTCGATTGGAAATGAGTTAATACTTCATAACTCGTTGATACAATATATTTGTTGTTGATTCGTAATGATGTCCATAATGATTCTTGAACTGACAGAGTTTGTGATGTTACAGGTGCTGTTGATTCTGACGATACTGACGGCACTGACTGTGTTGATGATGCTACGGTCCTGTTGATGCTGTTGTTAAAACAATTCTAGCTTGTAAATCGTACACCATTTTCGATCAAAGTTTCTACTCTACCATCTCCATTCACTCATCCGATTTACGGTCAGAATTAAATAATCTCTAAGATTTTGGAGATTACAAAACTGCCGCAGAGATATATCTTCAATGAAGTTTATGAATTAATACTTCATCGTTTGTTGTTGTTGATATTCCTGGATATTTACAGGGCGTATGACGTTGATGTTTGAGATACAGATTGTGATGTTGCGGTGTGGGATGTGGATGTTGTGTTGGTGGTGGTGATGGTACAGTTGGTGTTGCTGATGGTGGTACTGTTTATGCTGCTGGTGCTTGTAACCTTTGCACCATATTCTCCAAAGTCACTACCCGAGCGCGAAGCTCGTTGACTTCTTCTATTACACCGGGGTGATAGTCGGTTCGGACGAGCGGATAAATAAAATCTAGAATTTGGTGTAGTATGTAATCGTGACGAGATACTCTAGAAATAAGAGAGAAAATGGTGTTTTGGATAGGTTCGCCGGTAAGTGCTTCAGGTTCTTCGCCAAGAGGGCAATGTGGTGGATGGAAGGGATCACCTTCTTCTTGTCTCCAATGATTAAGGAGGCTACGAACCCATCCCCAATTCATCCAGAATAGATGATGACTAACTGGTTGATCCATTCCGGTCACACTGCTTTCGGAACTTGAGTGGGATTCCATTTCGGAATCCGAGGGACTTGAACTAATGACGAATTCCATTTCGTACGATTGAATAAAGAATTTTTCGATATGAAATGATTTTCCGGCTATCGGGTGGTATTCTAATTATATAGAGCAAAAGGTTTCGTAGATTACGGAGGAATTTACGGAATATGTCAGGCAAAGTTTACAGTAACAGATACGCTAAGATATGAATTAGAAGATACGCTAAGATATGAATTTTGTCTATACACTATTCATGCAATCAATGCAATAAGATGTGTCTAGACTAAGAATGATAAGCAGGTAATTTCTGACAAAAATGATGAGCAAAACTTTTGACATGCAGACAAGGTCGAAGTCCAGACTCACTAATGCATCCTAACAACTATCAGTTAGACACACTAATGCAGACCTGGTTCGCTAAGACCACTGCTCTGATACCAACTGAAAGGACCCGTTCATATACATTATAAACGATTCACAATAGTTGATTACATCGCAAGGTATTTGACCTCTATATGATACATTTTACAAACATTGCATTCGTTTTTAAAAGACAAACTTTCTTTACAACGAAAGTTGACGGCATGCATACCAATTCATAATACATCCAACTATAATTGGCTTAATAATAATCTTGATGAACTCAATGACTCGAATGCAACGTCTTTCAAAATATGCCATGAATGACTCCAAGTAATATCCTTAAGATGAGCTAATGCACAGCGGAAGATTTCTTTAATACCTGAGAATAAACATGCTTTAAAGTGTCAACCAAAAGGTTGGTGAGTTCATAGGTTTATCATAACAATCATTTCAATATATTAATAGACCACAAGATTTCCGTTTATAAATATATGTACACTCGCAAGTGTATAAAAGTATTCTATAAGTTGTAGGCACCCGGTAACAAGCCTTAACGTTCATGTTTTACCCTCTGAAGTACACCAGATCAGGTGTGTTTAAAATAACCTCGAAGTACTAAAGCATCCCATAGTCAGGATGGGGTTTGTTAGGCCCAATAGATCTATCTTTAGGATTCGCGTCTACCGTACATAGACAAGTAGTTTAATGTTACCAAGCTAAGGGTATATTTCTGGTTTAAACCCACATAGAATTAGTTTTAGTACTTGTGCCTATTTCGTAAAACATTTATAAAACAGCGCATGTATTCTCAGCCCAAAAATATATATAAAAAGGGAGTAATGAAACTCACAATACTGTATTTCGTAGTAAAAATACATATAACGTCATTTAACAAGTGCAAGGTTGGCCTCGGATTCACGAACGTACCAATATTGAGATTCAATATTGCAGGAAAGTACGTAGATGCAACGAAGGTGATAAACACTAGATTGACCTCACAAGCATACCCATGAACCATACCCATCACCTCCATAGTTATAACCCATAATTTCCTTAGCTTCGACTCATTCAAAAAAACTATTTTGAAATCACTCGGACAGCACTCCGTCGTAATATTTTATGTATACTAATAATATCTTGAAATAATAAAGAGTATATATATATATATATATATATATATATATATATATATATATATATATATATATATATATATATATATATATATATATATATAAATCGATTGAGAGAGTTTAGAGAAATACATTTTCAAGTTTTTATGAAATAATGAAACCTATTGAATTATATTTATAATAGATTTTTGAATTATTAAAGTGAATTATTAAAGTATAAATTATTAAAGTGAATTATTAAAGTATGAATTATTAAAGTGAATTATTAAAGTATGAATTATTAAAGTATGAATTATTAAAGTGAATTATTAAAGTATGAATTATTGAAGTGAATTATTAAAGTATGAATTATTAAAGTATGAATTATTAAAGTATGAATTATTAAAGTGAATTATTAAAGTATAAATTATTAAAGTGAATTATTAAAGTTAAAGTAAAGTAAAAGTAAAGTAAAGGTAAAGTTAAAGTATAGTAAAAGTATAAAAACTATGTATGTATAATACGCGTATAAATATATATAATATTAATTTAAATCGTTATATATATTTAATGAAATAAAATATAAATATCGTTATATTTATTATACTGGTTAAGTAATGAGTTGTCAAAAGTGATTCTAGATATTTATAAAAGTTATATACGTTTTAATAATAAAGTTCTTTTTAAACTGAAAACGTCTTTGTACGTTTGAAAATAGATTAATAGAATATTATGGAAACCAATTCTCCACTAACTTTTGTCTAACTTTCGTAAATGACACTTTTTGTTTTTATTTATAAATAGCTTTACAAATTATTCTGAATATCGTTAAGAGGAATAGATTTTCTCAAATCATAGTGGACCTCTCAACAGAGACTTGTAATCATAATTCAATGTTTCTGATAATTCAATCATTTAATATATTTTTTTTCATCAAAAATCATATTGAAACAAATACGTTCGTGTAAATTATTATACGTTTAATACTTTATTAATATTCTCAAGTTATAATATATATATATACATATACGTATCTATTTATATATAACGGTTCGTGAATCGTCGGAATTTGGTCGAGGTTATAATGAATGTATGAACACAGTTTAAAATTCTTGAGATTTAACTTAACAAACTTTGCTTATCGTGTCGGAATAATATAAAGATTAAAGTTTAAATTTTTTCAGAAATTTCCGGGTCGTCACATGTACTGCGGCTATGTTTGAAGCAAGAAATTCACGAAATTCCTCTTCGCTCATATTCAAGGTGTGTCGAGTAGTCGGTGCCATTTCCTTCAAAATAGTCAAATGAAACGAGTTAATCATATAGAATATCAAGAGTAGTCAATAGTATTTCGTAGCGTAATATGAACTTATTTATAAAAGCTCTTTCTTCATATTAGCGTTTTATACTCTTTAATTTGGGTAGTACCTACCCGTTAAGTTCATACTTAGTAGCTAACATACCATTTCAACTACTACAATTCTATATGAAAAACTAATCACAAAAAAAAATATCATATTCAAACCGTTATACAATAACTTGCAAACTTACAATACCGCTTTTTTTACATATAGCATGAAATATAGCACATAAAACTTTGATACAAAGTAGTTGCGAATATAATTCTAGTTAATAAATAAGGCGTTCAGGAAAGGCAATAAAGACACGTAATTCATACGTCCAGAAACAAGTCATGCATTCTGGTTTTACTAATACCACTTCCCATCTTTGGTTTTGTGGAATATAACCATTGTGACCGATAGTAAGACAATGTATTGTAACGTCGTTAAAAGGATGAAGGTTACGTAATGACTAACAGTCTCGTAATAACCTAAAAACCTCATTTCTTACCCCAATTACCGACTCCGTCACTTGTGGGAACGTTTTGTTTAATAGTTATAGCCCGATGTTCTTATTCTCACTTTGGTGAGAAGCGAACATTATGTCACGACCCGAAAAATTTTGACTAATTGTAAACCAAACTCTCGATACGATTTAATAGTTTAACACAATAAGCAAGTCTGTAAAGTTGAGTCTCAAAAATTTTGAACTGTTTTCATATATTCAATTGACCTTCGACCTTTCCCGACGATTCACGAAAAACTATTTGAAAATAGTTATATATATATATATATATATATATATATATATATATATATATATATATATATATATATATATATATATATATATATATATATATATATATATATATTTAAATATATAAATATATATATGTATATAAATATTACTTGTATATATATATATATATATATATATTTAAATATATATATATATATGTATATAAATATTACTTGTATATATATATATATATATATATATATATATATATATATATATATATATATATAAATGTGTATTAATCTATTTGTTTAAAAATATACAATATATTTATGTAGTAAAACTTGCTATTAAAAACTATATATATATATATATATATATATATATATATATATATATATATATATATATATATATATATATATATATATATATATATATATATATATATATATATATATAGAAAGTATATTAAATATAAATGATTTTGAGCTTAATTTGTCAAAGTTTGTATTACTCGGTTGACATTTCATTAGCGTTAATATAGATTTAACATGAGTTTATGAAAGATTAAAATAAAAGTTTGAGTGTAAATCGATTACGAAGATTTTAGATTTGATAAAAAATATTTTTACCTTTTTAATTTAAATATTAGTACTCCGTACATATAAATTGGAACAGAAAATAAATAATTATCGAACCTTTTTAATCAGGTTTCAAACAGTTAATGAGTGAAATAATTAAATATATTTAATCTAAAAATTTAGGATTTTTAGGAACACTTTTATACGTTAACTGTTTAGCAATGGACACGATATAGTCATCCGGAATAAACTGTCGGTAGATATTATTTCATTGATGGATGTACTGTTTTCTTTGGATTCTTTCTTAACTCACATGTTTTAATTAATATTATTATTATATTATAATTATAATTATTATATTATATATTATATAACTTTATCTTATATATATTTATGCATGCATATAGGGTATATGATCACACACACCCATCATACTCTTCTCATCCTTCTCTCTTTAGTTTTTCTGGCCGATGATTAAACACGAGCCAAAACCACCTTAGCTAATTGTTGCTACATATTCATTTCTGTTGGAATCATAAATCAAACCGTCACCTTAATATCACTAACTAGCCACCCTCACTTTCCAAAACTAATATCCACGATCACCACCTTGAAATCATCATCACAACTAACCACTTTCTTTTGCGTCTGTTTCTATTTAAACTGCCACAAGGAAAGACTGCTACTGCAGCTAGTTTGTCTCAGTTTACATTCGAAAACAAATCATTAAAACCCAGGAAAAACCATCACCATAGTTGCTGTTAAATGTTTCTGTTTTCTATTCGTATTAAACCACCACCCTACCACCTGAAACCGTCGCCACCACCTAAGAACACCACTTCTCTCTCTACTCTCTCTCCTCTCTTTCTCCCCTACGAATCACCACCATGGGTCACTAGCTTCTTCTTGTTGCAACCATCGGCTAACACACTTGACCCATCACTACCACCTTCCACCACCGTGAGCATCTCCATCATCAACAATCATCACCACCACTAAACCCACTTCAAATTTCTATTTTCATTCGATTAAACAAAACAACCATAATACCACCACCTAAAACCTTCACATCGAGCTCCACCACCAACACCATTAAGATATAACTACCATCTAGAAAGATAAAAGAAAAAGAAGAAGCTGCTGCTCGCTAATTTTTTTTGTTTTTATTTTTCTTCCTCATCGTGGATGTTACACTACAGCTTTACGTATGGGTTTTAACAATGAAGCTTATGTTAATGATGTAATTGTGAGGATGAGGGTGATTGAAATATTGATGAGGTTATGAAGGTGACGATGAATAGTTTTGGGTTGCTGCTACCGCTCGAATTCTTTCAAACCCAAAACCATTGTTAATTAACTGATACAGTTTCTGTTTTCGTTTAATAGCCACACCAACTTAACACCTTCTTGTCCCTACTATTGCTACACATTTTTTTTCTCTTCTCTTTGTTAATGGCCGACATGTATCACAAAGAATACCCCACTTGCTTATTAAACGAAACTGATATGTTACACTAGTTTTAGTTGGGGCTGTTGAGTTTTTAACGGGCCATTTAAAGATAAAAATCATTTTGGGCTTGTATTGATATCGGGCCATGAACTTGAAATCCAACGGTTCCATTTTCCTGTTTTCTTGTTCGACGACAACCCAAACACACACACATTAATTAATGCGAAGATGATGATTATGATATGATGGTGAAGACAGTTGTTAATGATGTTGATAGCGAGGGGGAAATGATGATGATGATATAAATGTGAGGTCACGATGATATATGATTAGGAAGAGGAAAGACAGAAGTAGATCGGTTAAAAGAATTTAATCCGGGAGTTAAAACAGATAAGCAATGGTCAGAGGACTGGTTAGGCATGTGGTTGTGGAAGGAAAGGTCCTGGGTTCGAACCCAGTTAGTGACATATTTTTATGAGGATTTTTACTTTAAGGTAGTATTAATTATTATTATTAATTATTATTATTATTATTATTATTATTATTATTATTATTATTATTATTATTATTATTATTATTATTATTAAAAGTATCATTAATTTTTAAATTTATCATTTTTATTAAAATTAGTATTATTATTGAAACTAACATTTTTATCAAAATTGTCATTTCTATTATTAAAATTATCATTTTTATTATTATTAGAATTATCATGATTTTTTTATCATTATTATTATTAGTATTATTAATATACCAAATAAAGATTTTCTATATAAAAATATATCTATAACATAAAACATTACTATATTAATATTTTTGTAATAAATATTAATTATCTATTTAAAGTATATAAAAATAAATATATCTGATTAAGTTATTAATAAAACATATAAATTGTTAAAATAATAATTATATCACTAATAATACATAAATTTATTCGATTACCATTATGAGTTAATATATATATAAATGATATAGGTTCGTGAATTCGAGGTCAACTCTACACTTGTTAAATGTCGTCATATGTATTTTTACTACAAAATACAGTATGGTGAGTTTCATTTGCTCCCTTTTTAATTGTTTTTGCAATATATAATTTTGGGCTAAGAATACATGCGCTGCTTTTATAAATGTTTACGAAATAGACACAAGTACTTAAAATATATTCTACGTTGAGTTGTGCCACTGGCATACTTCCCTGTAGCTTGGTAACTACTATTTACATGAGTATTGTAAACGCGAATCCTGTTGATAGATCTATCGGGCCTGACAACCCCAACCGGACTGGACGACCAGTATTCAAAGGTTGCACAGTACTTCGTTTCGTGACTACATTTGGTACGGTGTAGTGAGATTTCATAATAAAGGGAATATGCGACGTTGATTAAATGTTAAGTATGGTTACCAAGTGCTCAACCACTTAGAATATTTTTATTAAAACGTCTATGAATATGAAATCTTGTGGTCTATTAATATATTGAAATTATTGTTATGATAAACCTATGAACTCACCAACCTTTTGGTTGACACTTTTAAGCATGTTTATTCTCAGGTACAAATTAAGTCTTCCGCTGTGCATTAGCTCATTTTAAGGACATTGTCGATCATCGCAATGGGACCAAATGTTGATGACTTCGTCCAGGTGGATAAGGACGGGTCTTTACACATTACTAACCCGTAAGCATAACATGCTTCTTTATGTTGCATGTTAGCCGCTTTTTGTAAATCACGAAGTCCTATATTCGGATATATTGAGTCAAAATAATTTCTTAAACCGTTGCGTAAAATAGCATTTGGGTTCCCCGCAATATATGCGTCAAAGTAAATGTAGTGACCCAAACTTTTCCATGTTTATATATATTAATTGAGATTGATATTTACATGATTAAATGTTTCCAACATGTTAAGCAATCAAACTTGTTAAGACTTGATTAATTGAAATATGTTTCATATAGACAATTGACCACCCAAGCTGACCGGTGATTCACGAACGTTAAAACTTGTAAAAACTATATGATGACATATATATGGATATATATATAGTTAACATGATACTATGATAAGTAAACATATCATTAAGTATATTAACAATGAACTACATATGTAAAAACAAGACTACTAACTTAATGATTTTTAAACGAGACATATATGTAACGATTATCGTTGTAAAGACATTTAATGTATATATATCATATTAAGAGATATTCATACATGATAATATCATGATAATATAATAATTTAAAATCTCATTTGATATTATAAACATTGGGTTAACAACATTTAACAAGATCGTTAACCTAAAGGTTTCAAAACAACACTTACATGTAACGACTAACGATGACTTAACGACTCAGTTAAAATGTATATACATGTAGTGTTTTAATATGTATTTATACACTTTTGAAAGACTTCAATACACTTATCAAAATACTTCTACTTAACAAAAATGCTTACAATTACACACCTTTTAGATGTATGTACTATTGGTATATACACTCCAATGATCAGATCTTAGCAGCCCATGTGAGTCACCTAACACATGTGGGAACCATCATTTGGCAACTAGCATGAAATATCTCATAAAATTACAAAAATATGAGTAATCATTCATGACTTATTTACATGAAAACAAAATTACATATCCTTTATATCTAATCCATACACCAACGACCAAAAACACCTACAAACACTTTCATTCTTCAATTTTCTTCATCTAATTGATCTCTCTCAAGTTCTATCTTCAAGTTCTAAGTGTTCTTCATAAATTCCAAAAGTTCTAGTTTCATAAAATCAAGAATACTTTCAAGTTTGCTAGCTCACTTCCAATCTTGTAAGGTGATCATCCAACCTCAAGAAATCTTTGTTTCTTATAGTAAGTTATCATTCTAATACAAGGTAATAATCATATTCAAACTTTGGTTCAATTTCTATAACTATAACAATCTTATTTCAAGTGATGATCTTACTTGAACTTGTTTTCGTGTCATGATTTTGCTTCAAGAACTTCGAGCCATCCAAGGATCCATTGAAGCTAGATCCATTTTTCTCTTTTCCAGTAGGTTCATCCAAGGAACTTAAGGTAGTAATGATGTTCATAACATCATTCGATTCATACATATAAAGCTATCTTATTCGAAGGTTTAAACTTGTAATCACTAGAACATAGTTTAGTTAATTCTAAACTTGTTCGCAAACAAAAGTTAATCCTTCTAACTTGACTTTTAAAATCAACTAAACACATGTTCTATATCTATATGATATGCTAACTTAATGATTTAAAACCTGGAAACACGAAAAACACCGTAAAACCGGATTTACGCCGTCGTAGTAACACCGCGGGCTGTTTTGGGTTAGTTAATTAAAAACTATGATAAACTTTGATTTAAAAGTTGTTATTCTGAGTAAATGATTTTTATTATGAACATGAAACTATATCCAAAAATTATGGTTAAACTCAAAGTGGAAGTATGTTTTCTAAAATGGTCATCTAGACGTCGTTCTTTCGACTGAAATGACTACCTTTACAAAAATGACTTGTAACTTATTTTCCGACTATAAACCTATACTTTTCTGTTTAGATTCATAAAATAGAGTTCAATATGAAACCATAGCAATTTGATTCACTCAAAACGGATTTAAAATGAAGAAGTTATGGGTAAAACAAGATTGGATAATTTTTCTCATTTTAGCTACGTGAAAATTGGTAACAAATCTATTTCAACCATAACTTAATCAACTTGTATTGTATATTATGTAATCTTGAGATACCATAGACACGTATACAATGTTTCGACCTATCATGTCGACACATCTATATATATTTCGGAACAACCATAGACACTCTATATGTGAATGTTGGAGTTAGCTATACAGGGTTGAGGTTGATTCCAAAATATATATAGTTTGAGTTGTGATCAATACTGAGATACGTATACACTGGGTCGTGGATTGATTCAAGATAATATTTATCGATTTATTTCTGTACATCTAACTGTGGACAACTAGTTGTAGGTTACTAACGAGGACAGCTGACTTAATAAACTTAAAACATCAAAATATATTAAAAGTGTTGTAAATATATTATGAACATACTTTGATATACATGTATATATTGTTATAGGTTCGTGAATCAACCAGTGGCCAAGTCTTACTTCCCGACGAAGTAAAAATCTGTGAAAGTGAGTTATAGTCCCACTTTTAAAATCTAATATTTTTGGGATGAGAATACATGCAGGTTTTATAAATGATTTACAAAATAGACACAAGTACGTGAAACTACATTCTATGGTTGAATTATCGAAATCGAATATGCCCCTTTTTATTAAGTCTGGTAATCTAAGAATTAGGGAACAGACACCCTAATTGACGCGAATCCTAAAGATAGATCTATTGGGCTTAACAAACCCCATCCAAAGTACCGGATGCTTTAGTACTTCGAAATTTATATCATATCCGAAGGGTGTCCCGGAATGATGGGGATATTCTTATATATGCATCTTGTTAATGTCGGTTACCAGGTGTTCACCATATGAATGATTTTTATCTCTATGTATGGGATGTGTATTGAAATATGAAATCTTGTGGTCTATTATTATGATTTGATATATATAGGTTAAACCTATAACTCACCAACATTTTTGTTGACGTTTTAAGCATGTTTATTCTCAGGTGATTATTAAGAGCTTCCGCTGTCGCATACTTAAATAAGGACGAGATTTGGAGTCCATGCTTGTATGATATTGTGTAAAAACTGCATTCAAGAAACTTATTTTGTTGTAACATATTTGTATTGTAAACCATTATGTAATGGTCGTGTGTAAACAGGATATTTTAGATTATCATTATTTGATAATCTACGTAAAGCTTTTTAAAACCTTTATCTATGAAATAAAGGTTATGGTTTGTTTTAAAAATGAATGCAGTCTTTGAAAAACGTCTTATATAGAGGTCAAAACCTCGCAACGAAATCAATTAATATGGAACGTTTTTAATCAATAAGAACGGGACATTTCAGTTGGTATCAGAGCGTTGGTCTTAGAGAACCAGAATTTTGCATTAGTGTGTCTTATCGAGTTTGTTAGGATGCATTAGTGAGTCTGGACTTCGACCGTGTTTACTTGAAAAATGATTGCTTAACAAATTTTGTTGGAAACTATATATTTTTAACATGTGAATATTATGTGATATATTAATCTCTTAACGCGTTTGATATTATGTGATAGATGTCTACCTCTAGAACAAGTCCCATTGACTCACCTAATAATAATGAAGAGTCAAATGTAAATTGGAATGATTCGTGGACTGATTCACAAGTTCCCGAAGAGGAACCGGAAGAAGAGTCGGAACCGGAAGAAGAATCGGAACCGGAAGAAGAATCGGAACCGGAAGAAGAAATAGAACCGGTGGGGGAAATAATAAAACGGTTAAGTAAAAGAGAATCCTCAACCAACCGACCAAGGTTAATTATGGTCAATGGTGTTTCCGCCAAGGAAGCAAAATATTGGGAGGATTACCAATTCTCCGATGAATCGGATTCCGGCGAGAATTCCGATGATGTTATAGGAATTACCCCAACTGAATTTAAAAAGGCAAAAGAAAATAATAAGGGAAAGGGCATAAAAATAGAGAAATCTAATTCCAACCCCGATGAACTTTATATGTATCGTCAACCCCCGAAGTCCTTAAGTTGTAACAATGACCCGGGAACCTCTAAACCACCAGGTTTTTCTAAACCAATGTGGAAAATTACGGCTCGTATTAGGGGAACATCATATATCCCTAGAAACTTGGCAAAACGAACCAAAACCGAAGAAGAAGAAACAAGCGAGTCGGAATAAGATAGTTGTATTCGTGTGGTGTAATATATGTAATATAGTGTGCTTATGCTTTATGATATATGTAAAAATTTCTTGTATTAATAAGTATTTTTTTTATGAATCTAACTCTTGTCTATTTTACAGTATAAAAACACAAAATGGATAGACAACCCAATATTTTAAGAGACCTACCCGGAGACATGATTGATGAAATCTTGTCTAGAGTCGGTCAGAATTCTTCGGCACAACTACTTAAGGCGAGTTCAATTTGTAAGACATTCGAAGAACGTTCAAAGAATGCCTTGGTTTATAAAAGGCTTTCGTTCGAAAGATGGGGGATATCACATTGGGAAATCCATAAGTTACGATGTGTTTACTTTGACGCATATATTGCGGGGAACCCAAATGCTATTTTACGCAATGGGTTAAGAAATTATTTTGACTCAATATATCCGAATATTGGACTTCGTGATTTAGAAAAAGCGGCTAACATGCAACATAAAGAAGCATGTTATGCTTACGGATTAGTAATGTTCGCTTCTCACCAAAGTGAGAACAAGAACATCGGGCTACAACTATTAAACAAAACGTTCCCACAAGTGACGGAGTTGGTAATTGGGGTAAGAAATGAGGTTTTTAGATTGTTACGGGACTGTTGGACATTACGTAACCCTCGTCCCTTTGACAACGTTACAACACGCTGTCTTATCAACGGCCATAACGGTTATGTTCCACAAGACCAAGGATGGGAAGTAATCCTAGTAAAACCAGAATGCATGACTTGTTTCTGGACGTATGAATTACGTGTCTTTATTGCCTTTGCTGAACGACTTGTGTACTAGCTAGAATTATCTTCACAACCATCTTGTATCAAATTTATTGTGTGCTATATTTCATGCTATATGTAAAATAAGCGGTATTGTAAGTTTGTAAAATATTGTGTAAAAGTTTGAACGCGAAATATTATTATAATCAGTTTTTCATATAGAATTGTAGTAGTTGAATTGTATATTAGCTACTAAGTATGAACTTAACGGGTAGGTACTACCCGAATTTAAACTTATAAAACGCTAATATGAAGAAAAAGCTTTTATAAATGAGTTCATATTATGCTACAAAATACTATTAACTACTCTTAATATTCTGTATGATTAACTTGTTCCATTTGACTATTTTGAAGGAAATGGCACCGACTACTCGACACACCGTGAATATGAATGAAGAGGAATTCCGTACTTTTCTAGCTTCAAACATAGCCGCAATACAGGCTGCGCTACATACCAACAATAACCTTGGATCTGGCAGTACAGGAAATCGTGTAGGATGCACCTACAAAGAATTCACTGCCTGCAAACCTTTGGAATTTGATGGAACCGAAGGACCGATCGGATTGAAACGGTGGACCGAGAAGGTCGAATCGGTGTTTGCCATAAGTAAGTGTACTGAAGAGGACAAAGTGAAGTACGCTACGCATACCTTCACAGGTTCTGCGTTAACATGGTGGAATACCTATCTAGAGCAAGTGGGACAAGATGATGCGTACGCACTACCGTGGTCAGCATTCAAGCACTTGATGAACGAGAAGTACCGTCCCAGAACCGAGGTCAATAAGCTCAAGACAGAACTTAGAGGGTTACGAACCCAAGGATTTGATATTACCACGTACGAAAGACGATTCACAGAATTGTGCATATTGTGTCCGGGAGCATTCGAAGATGAGGAAGAGAAGATCAACGCGTTTGTGAAAGGATTACCGGAAAGAATCCAAGAAGATATAAGTTCACACGATCCCGCCTCCATACAACAGGCATGTAGAATGGCTCACAAACTCGTGAACCAGATTGAAGAAAGAATTAAAGAACAGACTGCTGAAGAGGCCAATGTGAAGCAAGTCAAAAGAAAGTGGGAGGAAAACGGTGATAAGAATCACCAATACAACAACAACAGCAATTACAACAATAATCGCAACAATTATCCCAACAATCACAACATCAATCGCAACTACAACAAACGGCCCAACAACAACAACAACATAAACAACAACAACAACAACAGCAACTACAACAATCATCCCAACAACAATAATAACCGCAACAACAACAACAATCAGAAGCAGCTATGCCAAAGGTGTGAAAAGAATCACTCGGGGTTCTGCACCAAATTTTGCAACAAGTGTAAAAGAAATGGTCATAGCGCGGCGAAGTGTGAGGTCTACGGACCAGGGGTTAATAGAACGAAAGGAACAAATGGTGTCGGAACGAGTAATGGCGGAGCAAGTAGTGTCGGAGCAAGTTATGCCAATGTAGTTTGTTATAAATGTGGAAAACCGGGCCACATTATTAGAAATTGCCCAAACCAGGAGAACACGAATGAACAAGGCCGTGGAAGAGTTTTCAATATTAATGCGGCAGAGGCACAGGAAGACCCGGAGCTTGTTACGGGTACGTTTCTTATTGACAATAAATCTGCTTACGTTTTATTTGATTCGGGTGCGGATAGAAGCTATATGAGTAGAGATTTTTGTGCTAAATTAAGTTGTCCATTGACGCCTTTGGATAGTAAATTTTTACTCGAATTAGCAAATGGTAAATTAATTTCAGCAGATAATATATGTCGGAATCGAGAAATTAAACTGGTTAGCGAAACATTTAAGATTGATTTGATACCAGTAGAGTTAGGGAGTTTTGATGTGATAATCGGTATGGACTGGTTGAAAGAAGTGAAAGCGGAGATCGTTTGTTACAAAAATGCAATTCGCATTATACGAGAAAAAGGAAAACCCTTAATGGTGTACGGAGAAAAGGGCAACACGAAGCTACATCTTATTAGTAATTTGAAGGCACAAAAACTAATAAGAAAAGGTTGCTATGCTGTTCTAGCACACGTCGAGAAAGTACAAACTGAAGAAAAGAGCATCAATGATGTTCCCGTCGCAAAAGAATTTCCTGATGTATTTCCGAAAGAATTACCGGGATTACCCCCACATCGATCCGTTGAATTTCAAATAGATCTTGTACCAGGAGCTGCACCAATAGCTCGTGCTCCTTACAGACTCGCACCCAGCGAGATGAAAGAACTACAAAGCCAATTACAAGAACTTTTAGAGCGTGGTTTCATTCGACCAAGCACATCACCGTGGGGAGCTCCTGTTTTGTTTGTCAAGAAGAAAGATGGTACATTCAGGTTGTGTATCGACTACCGAGAGTTGAACAAACTTACCATCAAGAACCGCTACCCACTACCGAGAATCGATGACTTATTTGATCAACTACAAGGCTCGTCTGTTTATTCAAAGATTCACTTACGTTCCGGGTATCATCAAATGCGGGTGAAAGAAGATGATATTCCAAAGACTGCTTTCAGAACACGTTACGGTCATTACGAGTTTATGGTCATGCCGTTTGGTTTAACTAATGCACCAGCTGTGTTCATGGACCTTATGAACCGAGTGTGTGGACCATACCTTGACAAGTTTGTCATTGTTTTCATTGATGACATACTTATTTACTCAAAGAATGACCAAGAACACGGTGAACATTTGAGAAAGGTGTTAGAAGTATTGAGGAAGGAAGAATTGTACGCTAAGTTTTCAAAGTGTGCATTTTGGTTGGAAGAAGTTCAATTCCTCGGTCACATAGTGAACAAAGAAGGTATTAAGGTGGATCCGGCAAAGATAGAAACTGTTGAAAAGTGGGAAACCCCGAAAACTCCGAAACACATACGCCAGTTTTTAGGACTAGCTGGTTACTACAGAAGGTTCATCCAAGACTTTTCCAGAATAGCAAAACCCTTGACTGCATTAACGCATAAAGGGAAGAAATTTGAATGGAATGATGAACAAGAGAAAGCGTTTCAGTTATTGAAGAAAAAGCTAACTACGGCACCTATATTGTCATTGCCTGAAGGGAATGATGATTTTGTGATTTATTGTGATGCATCAAAGCAAGGTCTCGGTTGTGTATTAATGCAACGAACGAAGGTGATTGCTTATGCATCTAGACAATTGAAGATTCACGAACAAAATTATACGACGCATGATTTGGAATTAGGCGCGGTTGTTTTTGCATTAAAGACTTGGAGGCACTACCTATATGGGGTCAAAAGTATTATATATACCGACCACAAAAGTCTTCAACACATATTTAATCAGAAACAACTGAATATGAGGCAGCGTAGGTGGATTGAATTATTGAATGATTACGACTTTGAGATTCGTTACCACCCGGGGAAGGAAAATGTGGTAGCCGATGCCTTGAGCAGGAAGGACAGAGAACCCATTCGAGTAAAATCTATGAATATAATGATTCATAATAACATTACTACTCAAATAAAGGAGGCGCAACAAGGAGTTTTAAAAGAGGGAAATTTAAAGGATGAAATACCCAAAGGATCGGAGAAGCATCTTAATATTCGGGAAGACGGAACCCGGTATAGGGCTGAAAGGATTTGGGTACCAAAATTTGGAGATATGAGAGAAATGGTACTTGGAGAAGCTCATAAAACCAGATACTCAATACATCCTGGAACGGGGAAGATGTACAAGGATCTCAAGAAACATTTTTGGTAGCCGGGTATGAAAGCCGATGTTGCTAAATACGTAGGAGAATGTTTGACGTGTTCTAAGGTCAAAGCTGAGCATCAGAAACCATCAGGTCTACTTCAACAACCCGAAATCCCGGAATGGAAATGGGAAAACATTACCATGGATTTCATCACTAAATTGCCAAGGACTGCAAGTGGTTTTGATACTATTTGGGTAATAGTTGATCGTCTCACCAAATCAGCACACTTCCTGCCAATAAGAGAAGATGACAAGATGGAGAAGTTAGCACGACTGTATTTGAAGGAAGTCGTCTCCAGACATGGAATACCAATCTCTATTATCTCTGATAGGGATGGCAGATTTATTTCAAGATTCTGGCAGACATTACAGCAAGCATTAGGAACTCGTCTAGACATGAGTACTGCCTATCATCCACAAACTGATGGGCAGAGCGAAAGGACGATACAAACGCTTGAAGACATGCTACGAGCATGTGTTATTGATTTTGGAAACAGTTGGGATCGACATCTAACGTTAGCAGAATTTTCCTACAACAACAGCTACCATTCAAGCATTGAGATGGCGCCGTTTGAAGCACTTTATGGTAGAAAGTGCAGGTCTCCGATTTGTTGGAGTGAAGTGGGGGATAGACAGATTACGGGTCCGGAGATTATACAAGAAACTACCGAGAAGATCATCCAAATTCAACAACGGTTGAAAACCGCCCAAAGTCGACAAAAGAGCTACGCTGACATTAAAAGAAAAGATATAGAATTTGAAATTGGAGAGATGGTCATGCTTAAAGTTGCACCTTGGAAAGGCGTTGTTCGATTTGGTAAACGAGGGAAATTAAATCCAAGGTATATTGGACCATTCAAGATTATTGATCGTGTCGGACCAGTAGCTTACCGACTAGAGTTACCTCAACAACTCGCGGCTGTACATAACACTTTCCACGTCTCGAATTTGAAGAAATGTTTTGCTAAAGAAGATCTCACTATTCCGTTAGATGAAATCCAAATCAACGAAAAACTTCAATTCATCGAAGAACCCGTCGAAATAATGGATCGTGAGGTTAAAAGACTTAAGCAAAACAAGATACCAATTGTTAAGGTTAGATGGAATGCTCGTAGAGGACCCGAGTTCACCTGGGAGCGTGAAGATTAGATGAAGAAGAAATACCCGCATCTATTTCCAGAAGATTCGTCAACACCTTCAACACCTTAAAATTTCGGGACGAAATTTATTTAACGGGTAGGTACTGTAGTGACCCGAACTTTTCCATGTTTATATATATTAATTGAGATTGATATTTACATGATTAAATGTTTCCAACATGTTAAGCAATCAAACTTGTTAAGACTTGATTAATTGAAATATGTTTCATATAGACAATTGACCACCCAAGCTGACCGGTGATTCACGAACGTTAAAACTTGTAAAAACTATATGATGACATATATATGGATATATATATAGTTAACATGATACTATGATAAGTAAACATATCATTAAGTATATTAACAATGAACTACATATGTAAAAACAAGACTACTAACTTAATGATTTTTAAACGAGACATATATGTAACGATTATCGTTGTAAAGACATTTAATGTATATATATCATATTAAGAGATATTCATACATGATAATATCATGATAATATAATAATTTAAAATCTCATTTGATATTATAAACATTGGGTTAACAACATTTAACAAGATCGTTAACCTAAAGGTTTCAAAACAACACTTACATGTAACGACTAACGATGACTTAACGACTCAGTTAAAATGTATATACATGTAGTGTTTTAATATGTATTTATACACTTTTGAAAGACTTCAATACACTTATCAAAATACTTCTACTTAACAAAAATGCTTACAATTACATCCTCATTCAGTTTCATCAACAATTCTACTCGTATGCACCCGTATTCGTACTCGTACAATACACAGCTTTTAGATGTATGTACTATTGGTATATACACTCCAATGATCAGCTCTTAGCAGCCCATGTGAGTCACCTAACACATGTGGGAACCATCATTTGGTAACTAGCATGAAATATCTCATAAAATTACAAAAATATGAGTAATCATTCATGACTTATTTACATGAAAACAAAATTACATATCCTTTATATCTAATCCATACACCAACGACCAAAAACACCTACAAACACTTTCATTCTTCAATTTTCTTCATCTAATTGATCTCTCTCAAGTTCTGTCTTCAAGTTCTAAGTGTTCTTCATAAATTCCAAAAGTTCTAGTTTCATAAAATCAAGAATACTTTCAAGTTTGCTAGCTCACTTCCAATCTTGTAAGGTGATCATCCAACCTCAAGAAATCTTTGTTTCTTACAGTAGGTTATCATTCTAATACAAGGTAATAATCATATTCAAACTTTGGTTCAATTTCTATAACTATAACAATCTTATTTCAAGTGATGATCTTACTTGAACTTGTTTTCGTGTCATGATTTTGCTTCAAGAACTTCGAGCCATCCAAGGATCCATTGAAGCTAGATCCATTTTTCTCTTTTCCAGTAGGTTCATCCAAAGAACTTAAGGTAGTAATGATGTTCATAACATCATTCGATTCATACATATAAAGCTATCTTATTCGAAGGTTTAAACTTGTAATCACTAGAACATAGTTTAGTTAATTCTAAACTTGTTCACAAACAAAAGTTAATCCTTCTAACTTGACTTTTAAAATCAACTAAACACATGTTCTATATCTATATGATATGCTAACTTAATGATTTAAAACCTGGAAACACGAAAAACACCGTAAAACCGGATTTACGCCGTCGTAGTAACACCGCGGGCTGTTTTGGGTTAGTTAATTAAAAACTATGATAAACTTTGATTTAAAAGTTGTTATTCTGAGAAAATGATTTTTATTATGAACATGAAACTATATCCAAAAATTATGGTTAAACTCAAAGTGGAAGTATGTTTTCTAAAATGGTCATCTAGACGTCGTTCTTTCGACTGAAATGACTACCTTTACAAAAATGACTTGTAACTTATTTTCCGACTATAAACCTATACTTTTCTGTTTAGATTCATAAAATAGAGTTCAATATGAAACCATAGCAATTTGATTCACTCAAAACGGATTTAAAATGAAGAAGTTATGGGTAAAACAAGATTGGATAATTTTTCTCATTTTAGCTACGTGAAAATTGGTAACAAATCTATTCCAACCATAACTTAATCAACTTGTATTGTATATTATGTAATCTTGAGATACCATAGACACGTATACAATGTTTCGACCTATCATGTCGACACATCTATATATATTTCGGAACAACCATAGACACTCTATATGTGAATGTTGGAGTTAGCTATACAGGGTTGAGGTTGATTCCAAAATATATATAGTTTGAGTTGTGATCAATACTGAGATACGTATACACTGGGTCGTGGATTGATTCAAGATAATATTTATCGATTTATTTCTGTACATCTAACTGTGGACAACTAGTTGTAGGTTACTAACGAGGACAGCTGACTTAATAAACTTAAAACATCAAAATATATTAAAAGTGTTGTAAATATATTATGAACATACTTTGATATACATGTATATATTGTTATAGGTTCGTGAATCCACCAGTGGCCAAGTCTTACTTCCCGACGAAGTAAAAATCTGTGAAAGTGAGTTATAGTCCCACTTTTAAAATCTAATATTTTTGGGATGAGAATACATGCAGGTTTTATAAATGATTTACAAAATAGACACAAGTACGTGAAACTACATTCTATGGTTGAATTATCGAAATCGAATATGCCCCTTTTTATTAAGTCTGGTAATCTAAGAATTAGGGAACAGACACCCTAATTGACGCGAATCCTAAAGATAGATCTATTGGGCTTAACAAACCCCATCCAAAGTACCGGATGCTTTAGTACTTCGAAATTTATATCATATCCGAAGGGTGTCCCGGAATGATGGGGATATTCTTATATATGCATCTTGTTAATGTCGGTTACCAGGTGTTCACCATATGAATGATTTTTATCTCTATGTATGGGATGTGTATTGAAATATGAAATCTTGTGGTCTATTATTATGATTTGATATATATAGGTTAAACCTATAACTCACCAACATTTTTGTTGACGTTTTAAGCATGTTTATTCTCAGGTGATTATTAAGAGCTTCCGCTGTCGCATACTTAAATAAGGACGAGATTTGGAGTCCATGCTTGTATGATATTGTGTAAAAACTGCATTCAAGAAACTTATTTTGTTGTAACATATTTGTATTGTAAACCATTATGTAATGGTCGTGTGTAAACAGGATATTTTAGATTATCATTATTTGATAATCTACGTAAAGCTTTTTAAAACCTTTATCTATGAAATAAAGGTTATGGTTTGTTTTAAAAATGAATGCAGTCTTTGAAAAACGTCTCATATAGAGGTCAAAACCTCGCAACGAAATCAATTAATATGGAACGTTTTTAATCAATAAGAACGGGACATTTCAGTAAACACATCGTAACTTATGGATTTCCCAATGTGATATCCCCCCATCTTTCAAACGAAAGCCTTTTATAAATCAAGGCATTCTTGGAACGTTCTTCGAATGTCTTACAAACTGATCTCGCCTTAAATAGTTGTGCCGAGAAATTCTGACCGACTCTAGACAAGATTTCATCAATCATGTCTCCGGGTAGGTGTCTTAAAATATTAGGTTGTCTATCCATTTTGTGTTTTTATACTGTAAAATAGACAAGAGTTAGATTCATAAAAAAAATACTTATTAATACAAGCAATTTTTACATATATCATAAAGCATAAGCACACTATATTACATATATTACACCACACGAATACAACTATCTTATTCCGACTTGCTCGTTTCTTCTTCTTAGGTTTTGGTTCGTTTTGCCAAGTTTCTAGGGATATATGATGTTCCCCTAATACGAGCCGTCGCTTTCCACATTGGTTTAGAAAAACCTGGTGGTTTAGAGGTTCCCGGGTTATTGTCACAACTTAAGAAATACGGGTGTTGATGATACATATAAAGTTCATCGGGTTTGGAATCAAATTTCTCTATTTTTATGCCCTTTCCCTTATTGTTCTCTTTTGCCTTATTAAATTGTGTTGAGGTAATTTCTATAACATCATCGGAATCCTTGTTGGGATCCGATTTATCTGAGAATTGGTAATCCTCCCAATACTTTGCTTCCTTGGCGAAAACACCATTGACCATAATTAATTTTGGTCGGTTGGTTGAGGATTTTCTTCTACTTAACCGTTTTATTATTTCCCCCAATGGTTCTATTTCTTCTTCCGGTTCCGATTCTTCTTCCGGTTCCGATTCTTCTTCCGGTTCCGACTCTTCTTTCGGTTCCTCTTCGGGAACTTGTGAATCAGTCCACGAATCATTCCAATTTATATTTGACTCTTAATTATTATTAGGTGAGTCAATGGGACTTGTTCTAGAGGTAGACATCTATCACATAATATCAAACACGTTAAGAGATTAATATATCACATAATATTCACATGTTAAAAATATATAGTTTCCAACAAAAATGTTAAGTAATCATTTTTAAAGAAAACACGGTCGAAGTTCAGACTCACTAATGCATCCTAAGAAACTCGATAAGATACACTAAAGCAAATTTTCTGGTTCTCTAAGACCAACGCTCGGATACCAACTGAAATGTCACGTTCATATTGATTATAAACGTTCCATATTAATTGATTTCGTTGCGAGGTTTTGACCTCTATATGAGACGTTTTTCAACGACTGCATTCATTTTTAAAACATCCATAACCTTTATTTTATCAATAAAGGTTTCAAAAGCATTACGTAGATTATCAAATAATGATAATCTAAAATATACTGTTTACACACGACCATTACATAATGGTTTACAATAGAAATATATTACATCGACATATGTTTCTTGAATGCAGTTTTTACACAATATCATACAAAAATGGACTCCAAATCTTGTCCTTATTTTAGTATGCAACAGCGGAAGCTCTTAGTATTCATCTGAGAATAAACATGCTTTAAACGTCAACAAAAATGTTGGTGAGTTATAGGTTTAACCTATATATATCAAATCGTAATAATAGACCACAAGATTTCATATTTCAATACACATCCTGTCATATGTGGGGATGCATCCCACTCAGTGCCTTCCCAGCTAACCGCCTGGTGACCACTGTGAAATGTCCCGTTCTTATTGATTAAAAACGTTCCATATTAATTGATTTCGTTGCGAGGTTTTGACCTCTATATGAGACGTTTTTCAAAGACTGCATTCATTTTAAAACAAACCATAACCTTTATTTCATCAATAAAGGTTTAAAAAGCTTTACGTAGATTATCAAATAATGATAATCTAAAATATCCTGTTTACACACGACCATTACATAATGGTTTACAATACAAATATGTTACAACAAAATAAGTTTCTTGAATGCAGTTTTTACACAATATCATACAAGCATGGACTCCAAATCTCGTCCTTATTTAAGTATGTGACAGCGGAAGCTCTTAATAATCACCTGAGAATAAACATGCTTAAAACGTCAACAAAAATGTTGGTGAGTTATAGGTTTAACCTATATATATCAAATCATAATAATAATAGACCACAAGATTTCATATTTCAATACACATCCCATACATAGAGATAAAAATCATTCATATGGTGAACACCTGGTAACCGACATTAACAAGATGCATATATAAGAATATCCCCATCATTCCGGGACACCCTTCGGATATGATATAATTTTCGAAGTACTAAAGCATCCTGTACTTTGGATGGGGTTTGTTAGGCCCAATAGATCTATCTTTAGGATTCGCGTCAATTAGGGTGTCTGTTCCCTAATTCTTAGATTACCAGACTTAATAAAAAGGGGCATATCCGATTTCGATAATTCAACCATAGAATGTAGTTTCACGTACTTGTGTCTATTTTGTAAATCATTTATAAAACCTGCATGTATTCTCATCCCAAAAATATTAGATTTTAAAAGTGGGACTATAACTCACTTTCACAGATTTTTACTTCGTCGGGAAGTAAGACTTGGCCACTGGTTGATTCACGAACCTATAACAATATATACATATATATCAAAGTATGTTCAAAATATATTTACAACACTTTTAATATATTTTGATGTTTTAAGTTTCTTAAGTCAGCTGTCCTCGTTAGTAACCTACAACTAGTTGTCCACAGTTAGATGTACAGAAATAAATCGATAAATATTATCTTGAATCAATCCACGACCCAGTGT
This sequence comes from Rutidosis leptorrhynchoides, assembly GCF_046630445.1. Classification (NCBI taxonomy): domain Eukaryota; kingdom Viridiplantae; phylum Streptophyta; class Magnoliopsida; order Asterales; family Asteraceae; genus Rutidosis; species Rutidosis leptorrhynchoides. Next base: position 407,639,933 of record NC_092337.1, on the reverse strand, counting down.
ATACGTATCTCAGTATTGATCACAACTCAAACTATATATATTTTGGAATCAACCTCAACCCTGTATAGCTAACTCCAACATTCACATATAGAGTGTCTATGGTTGTTCCGAAATATATATAGATGTGTCGACATGATAGGTCGAAACATTGTATACATGTCTATGGTATCTCAAGATTACATAATATACAATACAAGTTGATTAAGTTATGGTTGGAATAGATTTGTTACCAATTTTCACGTAGCTAATGTAGTGACCCGAACTTTTCCATGTTTATATATATTAATTGAGATTGATATTTACATGATTAAATGTTTCCAACATGTTAAGCAATCAAACTTGTTAAGACTTGATTAATTGAAATATGTTTCATATAGACAATTGACCACCCAAGTTGACCGGTGATTCACGAACGTTAAAACTTGTAAAAACTATATGATGACATATATATGGATATATATATAGTTAACATGATACTATGATAAGTAAACATATCATTAAGTATATTAACAATGAACTACATATGTAAAAACAAGACTACTAACTTAATGATTTTTAAACGAGACATATATGTAACGATTATCGTTGTAAAGACATTTAATGTATATATATCATATTAAGAGATATTCATACATGATAATATCATGATAATATAATAATTTAAAATCTCATTTGATATTATAAACATTGGGTTAACAACATTTAACAAGACCGTTAACCTAAAGGTTTAAAAACAACACTTACATGTAACGACTAACGATGACTTAACGACTCAGTTAAAATGTATATACATGTAGTGTTTTAATATGTATTTATACACTTTTGAAAGACTTCAATACACTTATCAAAATACTTCTACTTAACAAAAATGCTTACAATTACATCCTTGTTCAGTTTCATCAACAATTCTACTCGTATGCACCCGTATTCGTACTCGTACAATACACAGCTTTTAGATGTATGTACTATTGGTATATACACTCCAATGATCAGCTCTTAGCAGCCCATGTGAGTCACCTAACACATGTGGGAACCATCATTTGGCAACTAGCATGAAATATCTCATAAAATTACAAAAATATGAGTAATCATTCATGACTTAATTACATGAAAACAAAATTACATATCCTTTATATCTAATCCATACACCAACGACCAAAAACACCTACAAACACTTTCATTCTTCAATTTTATTCATCTAATTGATCTCTCTCAAGTTCTATCTTCAAGTTCTAAGTGTTCTTCATATATTCTACAAGTTCTAGTTACATAAAATCAAGAATACTTTCAAGTTTGCTAGCTCACTTCCAATCTTGTAAGGTGATCATCCAACCTCAAGAAATCTTTGTTTCTTACAGTAGGTTATCATTCTAATACAAGGTAATAATCATATTCAAACTTTGGTTCAATTTCTATAACTATAACAATCTTATTTCAAGTGATGATCTTACTTGAACTTGTTTTCATGTCATGATTCTGCTTCAAGAACTTCGAGCCATCCAAGGATCCGTTGAAGCTAGATCCATTTTTCTCTTTTCCAGTAGGTTTATCCAAGGAAATTAAGGTAGTAATGATGTTCATAACATCATTCGATTCATACGTATAAAGCTATCTTATTCGAAGGTTTAAACTTGTAATCACTAGAACATAGTTTAGTTTATTCTAAACTTGTTCGCAAACAAAAGTTAATCCTTCTAACTTGACTTTTAAAATCAACTAAACACATGCTCTATATCTATATGATATGCTAACTTAATGATTTAAAACCTGAAAACACGAAAAACACCGTAAAACCGGATTTACGCCGTCGTAGTAACACCGCGGGCTGTTTTGGGTTAGTTAATTAAAAACTATGATAAACTTTGATTTAAAAGTTGTTATTCTGAGAAAATGATTTTTATTATGAACATGAAACTATATCCAAAAATTATGGTTAAACTCAAAGTGGAAGTATGTTTTCTAAAATGGTCATCTAGACGTCGTTCTTTCGACTGAAATGACTACCTTTACAAAAACGACTTGTAACTTATTTTTCCGACTATAAACCTATACTTTTTCTATTTAGATTCATAAAATAGAGTTCAATATGAAACCATAGCAATTTGATTCACTCAAAACGGATTTAAAATGAAGAAGTTATGGGTAAAACAAGATTGGATAATTTTTCTCATTTTAGCTACGTGAAAATTGGTAACAAATCTATTCCAACCATAACTTAATCAACTTGTATTGTATATTATGTAATCTTGAGATACCATAGACACGTATACAATGTTTCGACCTATCATGTCGACACATCTATATATATTTCGGAACAACCATAGACACTCTATATGTGAATGTTGGAGTTAGCTATACATGGTTGAGGTTGATTCCAATATATATATAGTTTGAGTTGTGATCAATACTGAGATACGTATACACTGGGTCATGGATTGATTCAAGATAATATTTATCGATTTATTTCTGTACATCTAACTGTGGACAACTAGTTGTAGGTTACTAACGAGGACAGCTGACTTAAGAAACTTAAAACATCAAAATATATTAAAAGTGTTGTAAATATATTTTGAACATACTTTGATATATATGTATATATTGTTATAGGTTCGTGAATCAACCAGTGGCCAAGTCTTACTTCCCGACGAAGTAAAAATCTGTGAAAGTGAGTTATAGTCCCACTTTTAAAATCTAATATTTTTGGGATGAGAATACATGCAGGTTTTATAAATGATTTACAAAATAGACACAAGTACGTGAAACTACATTCTATGGTTGAATTATCGAAATCCAATATGCCCCTTTTTATTAAGTCTGGTAATCTAAGAATTAGGGAACAGACACCCTAATTGACGCGAATCCTAAAGATAGATCTATTGGGCCTAACAAACCCCATCCAAAGTACCGGATGCTTTAGTACTTCGAAATTTATATCATATCCGAAGGGTGTCCCGGAATGATGGGGATATTCTTATATATGCATCGTGTTAATGTCGGTTACCAGGTGTTCACCATATGAATGATTTTTATCTCTATGTATGGGATGTGTATTGAAATATGAAATCTTGTGGTCTATTATTATGATTTGATATATATAGGTTAAACCTATAACTCACCAACATTTTTGTTGACGTTTTAAGCATGTTTATTCTCAGGTGATTATTAAGAGCTTCCGCTGTCGCATACTTAAATAAGGACGAGATTTGGAGTCCATGCTTGTATGATATTGTGTAAAAACTGCATTCAAGAAACTTATTTTGTTGTAACATATTTGTATTGTAAACCATTATGTAATGGTCGTGTGTAAACAGGATATTTTAGATTATCATTATTTGATAATCTACGTAAAGTTTTTTTTTAAACCTTTATTGATGAAATAAAGGTTATGGGTTGTTTTAAAATGAATGCAGTCTTTGAAAAACGTCTCATATAGAGGTCAAAACCTCGCAACGAAATCAATTAATATGGAACGTTTTTAATCAATAAGAACGGGACATTTCAGTTGGTATCCGAGCGTTGGTCTTAGAGAACCAGAATTTTGCATTAGTGTGTCTTATCGAGTTTGTTAGGATGCATTAGTAAGTCTGGACTTCGACCGTGTTTACTTGAAAAATGATTGCTTAACAAATTTTGTTGGAAACTATATATTTTTAACATGTGAATATTATGTGATATATTAATCACTTAACGCGTTTGATATTATGTGATAGATGTCTACCTCTAGAACAAGTCCCATTGACTCACCTAATAATAATGAAGAGTCAAATGTAAATTGGAATGATTCGTGGACTGATTCACAAGTTCCCGAAGAGGAACCGGAAGAAGAGTCGGAACCGGAAGAAGAATCGGAACCGGAAGAAGAATCGGAACCGGATGAAGAAATAGAACCGGTGGGGGAAATAATAAAACGGTTAAGTAAAAGAAAATCCTCAACCAACCGACCAAGGTTAATTATGGTCAATGGTGTTTCCGCCAAGGAAGCAAAATATTGGGAGGATTACCAATTCTCCGATGAATCGGATTCCGACGAGAATTCCGATGATGTTATAGAAATTACCCCAACCGAATTTAAAAAGGCAAAAGAAAATAATAAGGGAAAGGGCATAAAAATAGAGAAATCTAATTCCAACCCCGATGAACTTTATATGTATCGTTAACCCCCGAAGTCCTTAAGTTGTAACAATGACCCGGGAACCTCTAAACCACCAGGTTTTTCTAAACCATTGTGGATAACGACGGCTCGTATTAGGGGAAAATCATATATCCCTAGAAACTTGGCAAAACGAACCAAAACCGAAGAAGAGGAAACAAGCGAGTCGGAATAAGATAGTTGTATTCATGTGGTGTAATATATGTAATATAGTGTGCTTATGCTTTATGATATATGTAAAAAATTGCTTGTATTAATAAGTATTTTTTTTATGAATCTAACTCTTGTCTATTTTACAGTATAAAAACGCAAAATGGATAGACAACCCAATATTTTAAGAGACCTACCCGGAGACATGATTGATGAAATCTTGTCTAGAGTTGGTCAGAATTCCTCGGCACAACTATTTAAGGCGAGATCAGTTTGTAAGACATTCGAAGAACGTTCCAAGAATGTCTTGGTTTATAAGAGACTTTCGTTTGAAAGATGGGGGATATCACATTGGGAAACCCATAAGTTACGATGTGTTTACTTTGACGCATATATTGCGGGGAACCCAAATGCTATTTTACGCAACGGGTTAAGAAATTATTTTGACTCAATGTATCCGAATATAGGACTTCATGATTTAGAAAAAGCGGCTAACATGCAACATAAAGAAGCATGCTATGCTTATGGGTTAGTAATGTTCGCTTCTCACCAAAGTGAGAAAAAGAACATCGGGCTACAGCTATTAAACAAAACGTTCCCACAAGTGACGGAGTCGGTAATTGGGGTAAGAAATGAGGTTTTTAGATTGTTACGGGACTGTTGGACATTACGTAACCCTCGTCCCTTTGACGACGTTACAACACGCTGTCTTATCAACGGCCATAACGGTTATGTTGCACAAGACCAAGGATGGGAAGTAGTCCTAGTAAAACCAGAATGCATGACTTGTTTCTGGACGTATGAATTACGTGTCTTTATTGCCTTTGCTGAACGACTTGTGTACTAGCTAGAATTATCTTCACAACTATCTTGTATCAAAGTTATTGTGTGCTATATTTCATGCTTTATGTAAAATAAGCGGTATTGTAAGTTTGTAAAATATTGTATAAAAGTTTGAACGCGAAATATTATTATAATCAGTTTTTCATATAGAATTGTAGTAGTTGAATTGTATATTAGCTACTAAGTATGAACTTAACGGGTAGGTACTACCCGAATTTAAACTTATAAAACGCTAATATGAAGAAAAAGCTTTTATAAATGAGTTCATATTATGCTACGAAATACTATTAACTACTCTTAATATTCTGTATGATTAACTTGTTCCATTTAACTATTTTGAAGGAAATGGCACCGACTACTCGACACACCGTGAATATGAATGAAGAGGAATTCCGTACTTTTCTAGCTTCAAACATAGCCGCAGTACAGGCTGCGCTACATACCAACAATAACCTTGGATCTAGCATTACAGGAAATCGTGTAGGATGCACCTACAAAGAATTCACTGCCTGCAAACCTTTGGAATTTGATGGAACCGAAGGACCGATCGGATTGAAACAGTGGACCGAGAAGGTCGAATCGGTGTTTGCCATAAGTAAGTGTACTGAAGAGGATAAAGTGAAGTACGCTACGCATACCTTCACAGGTTCTGCGTTAACATGGTGGAATACCTATCTAGAGCAAGTGGGACAAGACGATGCGTACGCACTACCGTGGTCAGCATTCAAGCACTTGATGAACGAGAAGTACCGTCCCAGAACCGAGGTCAATAAGCTCAAGACAGAATTTAGAGGGTTACGAACCCAAGGATTTGATATTACCACGTACGAAAGACGATTCACAGAATTGTGCCTATTGTGTCCGGGAGCATTCGAAGATGAGGAAGAGAAGATCGACGCGTTTGTGAAAGGATTACCGGAAAGAATCCAAGAAGATATAAGTTCACACGAGCCCGCCTCCATACAACAGGCATGTAGAATGGCTCACAAACTCGTGAACCAGATTGAAGAAAGAATTAAAGAACAGACTGCTGAAGAGGCCAATGTGAAGCAAGTCAAAAGAAAGTGGGAGGAAAACGGTGATAAGAATCACCAATACAACAACAACAGCAATTACAACAATAATCGCAACATCAATCGCAACTACAACAAACGGCCCAACAACAACAACAACAATAACAACAACAACTACAACAATCATCCCAACAACAATAATAACCGCAACAACAACAACAATCAGAAGCAGCTATGCCAAAGGTGTGAAAAGAATCACTCGGGGTTCTGCACCAAATTTTGCAAAAAGTGTAAAAGAAATGGTCATAGCGCGGCGAAGTGTGATTTCTACGGACCAGGGGTTAACAGAACGAAAGGAACAAATGGTGTCGGAACGAGTAATGGCGGAGCAAGTAGTGTCGGAGCAAGTTATGCCAATGTAGTTTGTTATAAATGTGGAAAACCGGGCCAGATTATTAGAAATTGCCCGAACCAGGAGAACACGAATGGACAAGGCCGCGGAAGAGTTTTCAATATTAATGTGGCAGAGGCACAGGAAGACCCGGAGCTTGTTACGGGTACGTTTCTTATTGACAATAAATCTGCTTACGTTTTATTTGATTCGGGTGCTGATAGAAGCTATATGAGTAGAGATTTTTGTGCTAAATTAAGTTGTCCATTGACGCCTTTGGATAGTAAATTTTTACTCGAATTAGCAAATGGTAAATTAATTTCAGCAGATAATATATGTCAGAATCGAGAAATTAAACTGGTTAGCGAAACATTTAAGATTGATTTGATACCAGTAGAGTTAGGGAGTTTTGATGTGATAATCGGTATGGACTGGTTGAAAGATGTGAAAGCAGAGATCGTTTGTTACAAAAATGCAATTCGCATTATACGAGAAAAAGGAAAACCCTTAATGGTGTACGGAGAAAAGGGCAACACGAAGCTACATCTTATTAGTAATTTGAAGGCACAAAAACTAATAAGAAAAGGTTGCTATGCTGTTCTCGCACACGTCGAGAAAGTACAAACTGAAGAAAAGAGCATCAATGATGTTCCCATCGCAAAAGAATTTCCCGATGTATTTCCGAAAGAATTACCGGGATTACCCCCACATCGATCCGTTGAATTTCAAATAGATCTTGTACCAGGAGCTGCACCAATAGCTCGTGCTCCTTACAGACTCGCACCCAGCGAGATGAAAGAACTGCAAAGCCAATTATAAGAACTTTTAGAGCATGGTTTCATTCGACCAAGCACATCACCGTAGGGAGCTCCTGTTTTGTTTGTCAAGAAGAAAGATGGTACATTCAGGTTGTGTATCGACTACCGAGAGTTGAACAAACTTACCATCAAGAACCGCTACCCACTACCGAGAATCGACGACTTATTTGATCAACTACAAGGCTCGTCTGTTTATTCAAAGATTGACTTACGTTCCGGGTATCATCAAATGCGGGTTAAAGAAGATGATATTCCAAAGACTGCTTTCAGAACACGTTACGGTCATTACGAGTTTATGGTCATGCCATTTGGTTTAACTAATGCACCAGCTGTGTTCATGGACCTTATGAACCGAGTGTGTGGATCATACCTTGACAAGTTTGTCATTGTTTTCATTGATGACATACTTATTTACTCAAAGAATGACCAAGAACACGGTGAACATTTGAGAAAGGTGTTAGAAGTATTGAGGAAGGAAGAATTGTACGCTAAGTTTTCAAAGTGTGCATTTTGGTTGGAAGAAGTTCAATTCCTCGGTCACATAGTGAACAAAGAAGGTATTAAGGTGGATCCGGCAAAGATAGAAACTGTTGAAAAGTGGGAAACCCCGAAAACTCCGAAACACATACGCCAGTTTTTAGGACTAGCTGGTTACTATAGAAGGTTCATCCAAGACTTTTCCAGAATAGCAAAACCCTTGACTGCATTAACGCATAAAGGGAAGAAATTTGAATGGAATGATGAACAAGAGAAAGCGTTTCAGTTATTGAAGAAAAAGCTAACTACGGCACCTATATTGTCATTGCCTGAAGGGAATGATGATTTTGTGATTTATTGTGACGCATCAAAGCAAGGTCTCGGTTGTGTATTAATGCAACGAATGAAGGTGATTGCTTATGCGTCTAGACAATTGAAGATTCACGAACAAAATTATACGACGCATGATTTGGAATTAGGCGCGGTTGTTTTTGCATTAAAGACTTGGAGGCACTACTTATATGGGGTCAAAAGTATTATATATACCGACCACAAAAGTCTTCAACACATATTTAATCAGAAACAACTGAATATGAGGCAGCGTAGGTGGATTGAATTGTTGAATGATTACGACTTTGAGATTCGTTACCACCCGGGGAAGGCAAATGTGGTAGCCGATGCCTTGAGCAGGAAGGACAGAGAACCCATTCGAGTAAAATCCATGAATATAATGATTCATAATAACCTTACTACTCAAATAAAGGAGGCGCAACAAGGAGTTTTAAAAGAGAGAAATTTAAAGGATGAAATACCCAAAGGATCGGAGAAGCATCTTAATATTCGGGAAGACGGAACCCGGTATAGGGCTGAAAGGATTTGGGTACCAAAATTTGGAGATATGAGAGAAATGGTACTTAGAGAAGCTCATAAAACCAGATACTCAATACATCCTGGAACGGGGAAGATGTACAAGGATCTCAAGAAACATTTTTGGTGGCCGGGTATGAAAGCCGATGTTGCTAAATACGTAGGAGAATGTTTGACGTGTTCTAAGGTCAAAGCTGAGCATCAGAAACCATCAGGTCTACTTCAACAACCCGAAATCCCAGAATGGAAATGGGAAAACATTACCATGGATTTCATCACTAAATTGCCAAGGACTGCAAGTGGTTTTGATACTATTTGGGTAATAGTTGATCGTCTCACCAAATCAGCACACTTCCTGCCAATAAGAGAAGATGACAAGATGGAGAAGTTAGCACGACTGTATTTGAAGGAAGTCGTCTCCAGACATGGAATACCAATCTCTATTATCTCTGATAGGGATGGCAGATTTATTTCAAGATTCTGGCAGACATTACAGCAAGCATTAGGAACTCGTCTAGACACGAGTACTGCCTATCATCCACAAACTGATGGGCAAAGCGAAAGGATGATACAAACGCTTGAGGACATGCTACGAGCATGTGTTATTGATTTCGGAAACAGTTGGGATCGACATCTACTGTTAGCAGAATTTTCCTACAATAACAGCTACCATTCAAGAATTGAGATGGCGCCGTTTGAAGCACTTTATGGTAGAAAGTGCAGGTCTCCGATTTGTTGGAGTGAAGTGGGGGATAGACAGATTACGGGTCCGGAGATTATACAAGAAACTACCGAGAAGATCATCCAAATTCAACAACGGTTGAAAACCGCCCAAAGTCGACAAAAGAGCTACGCTGACATTAAAAGAAAAGATATAGAATTTGAAATTGGAGAGATGGTCATGCTTAAAGTTGCACCTTGGAAAGGCGTTGTTCGATTTGGTAAACGAGGGAAATTAAATCCAAGGTATATTGGACCATTCAAGATTATTGATCGTGTCGGACCAGTAGCTTACCGACTAGAGTTACCTCAACAACTCGAGGCTGTACATAACACTTTCCACGTCTCGAATTTTAAGAAATGTTTTGCTAAAGAAGATCTCACTATTCCGTTAGATGAAATCCAAATCAACGAAAAACTTCAATTCATCGAAGAACCCGTCGAAATAATGGATCGTGAGGTTAAAAGACTTAAGCAAAACAAGATACCAATTGTTAAGGTTCGATGGAATGCTCGTAGAGGACCCGAGTTCACCTGGGAGCGTGAAGATCAGATGAAGAAGAAATACCCACATCTATTTCCAGAAGATTCGTCAACACCTTCAACAGCTTAAAATTTCGGGACGAAATTTATTTAACGGGTAGGTACTGTAGTGACCCGAACTTTTCCATGTTTATATATATTAATTGAGATTGATATTTACATGATTAAATGTTTCCAACATGTTAAGCAATCAAACTTGTTAAGACTTGATTAATTGAAATATGTTTCATATAGACAATTGACCACCCAAGTTGACCGGTGATTCACGAACGTTAAAACTTGTAAAAACTATATGATGACATATATATGGATATATATATAGTTAACATGATACTATGATAAGTAAACATATCATTAAGTATATTAACAATGAACTACATATGTAAAAACAAGACTACTAACTTAATGATTTTTAAACGAGACATATATGTAACGATTATCGTTGTAAAGACATTTAATGTATATATATCATATTAAGAGATATTCATACATGATAATATCATGATAATATAATAATTTAAAATCTCATTTGATATTATAAACATTGGGTTAACAACATTTAACAAGACCGTTAACCTAAAGGTTTAAAAACAACACTTACATGTAACGACTAACGATGACTTAACGACTCAGTTAAAATGTATATACATGTAGTGTTTTAATATGTATTTATACACTTTTGAAAGACTTCAATACACTTATCAAAATACTTCTACTTAACAAAAATGCTTACAATTACATCCTCGTTCAGTTTCATCAACAATTCTACTCGTATGCACCCGTATTCGTACTCGTACAATACACAGCTTTTAGATGTATGTACTATTGCTATATACACTCCAATGATCAGCTCTTAGCAGCCCATGTGAGTCACCTAACACATGTGGGAACCATCATTTGGCAACTAGCATGAAATATCTCATAAAATTACAAAAATATGAGTAATCATTCATGACTTAATTACATGAAAACAAAATTACATATCCTTTATATCTAATCCATACACCAACGACCAAAAACACCTACAAACACTTTCATTCTTCAATTTTCTTCATCTAATTGATCTCTCTCAAGTTTTATCTTCAAGTTCTAAGTGTTCTTCATATATTCTACAAGTTCTAGTTACATAAAATCAAGAATACTTTCAAGTTTGCTAGCTCACTTCCAATCTTGTAAGGTGATCATCCAACCTCAAGAAATCTTTGTTTCTTACAGTAGGTTATCATTCTAATACAAGGTAATAATCATATTCAAACTTTGGTTCAATTTCTATAACTATAACAATCTTATTTCAAGTGATGATCTTACTTGAACTTGTTTTCGTGTCATGATTCTGCTTCAAGAACTTCGAGCCATCCAAGGATCCGTTGAAGCTAGATCCATTTTTCTCTTTTCCAGTAGGTTTATCCAAGGAAATTAAGGTAGTAATGATGTTCATAACATCATTCGATTCATACGTATAAAGCTATCTTATTCGAAGGTTTAAACTTGTAATCACTAGAACATAGTTTAGTTTATTCTAAACTTGTTCGCAAACAAAAGTTAATCCTTCTAACTTGACTTTTAAAATCAACTAAACACATGCTCTATATCTATATGATATGCTAACTTAATGATTTAAAACCTGAAAACACGAAAAACACCGTAAAACCGGATTTACGCCGTCGTAGTAACACCGCGGGCTGTTTTGGGTTAGTTAATTAAAAACTATGATAAACTTTGATTTAAAAGTTGTTATTCTGAGAAAATGATTTTTATTATGAACATGAAACTATATCCAAAAATTATGGTTAAACTCAAAGTGGAAGTATGTTTTCTAAAATGGTCATCTAGACGTCGTTCTTTCGACTGAAATGACTACCTTTACAAAAACGACTTGTAACTTATTTTTCCGACTATAAACCTATACTTTTTCTATTTAGATTCATAAAATAGAGTTCAATATGAAACCATAGCAATTTGATTCACTCAAAACGGATTTAAAATGAAGAAGTTATGGGTAAAACAAGATTGGATAATTTTTCTCATTTTAGCTACGTGAAAATTGGTAACAAATCTATTCCAACCATAACTTAATCAACTTGTATTGTATATTATGTAATCTTGAGATACCATAGACACGTATACAATGTTTCGACCTATCATGTCGACACATCTATATATATTTCGGAACAACCATAGACACTCTATATGTGAATGTTGGAGTTAGCTATACAGGGTTGAGGTTGATTCCAAAATATATATAGTTTGAGTTGTGATCAATACTGAGATACGTATACACTGGGTCGTGGATTGATTCAAGATAATATTTATCGATTTATTTCTGTACATCTAACTGTGGACAACTAGTTGTAGGTTACTAACGAGGACAGCTGACTTAAGAAACTTAGAACATCAAAATATATTAAAAGTGTTGTAAATATATTTTGAACATACTTTGATATATATGTATATATTGTTATAGGTTCGTGAATCAACCAGTGGCCAAGTCTTACTTCCCGACGAAGTAAAAATCTGTGAAAGTGAGTTATAGTCCCACTTTTAAAATCTAATATTTTTGGAATGAGAATACATGCAGGTTTTATAAATGATTTACAAAATAGACACAAGTACGTGAAACTACATTCTATGGTTGAATTATCGAAATCCAATATGCCCCTTTTTATTAAGTCTGGTAATCTAAGAATTAGGGAACAGACACCCTAATTGACGCGAATCCTAAAGATAGATCTATTGGGCCTAACAAACCCCATCCAAAGTACCGGATGCTTTAGTACTTCAAAATTTATATCATATCCGAAGGGTGTCCCGGAATGATGGGGATATTCTTATATATGCATCGTGTTAATGTCGGTTACCAGGTGTTCACCATATGAATGATTTTTATCTCTATGTATGGGATGTGTATTGAAATATGAAATCTTGTGGTCTATTATTATGATTTGATATATATAGGTTAAACCTATAACTCACCAACATTTTTGTTGACGTTTTAAGCATGTTTATTCTCAGGTGATTATTAAGAGCTTCCGCTGTCGCATACTTAAATAAGGACGAGATTTGGAGTCCATGCTTGTATGATATTGTGTAAAAACTGCATTCAAGAAACTTATTTTGTTGTAACATATTTGTATTGTAAACCATTATGTAATGGTCGTGTGTAAACAGGATATTTTAGATTATCATTATTTGATAATCTACGTAAAGTTTTTTTTTAAACCTTTATTGATGAAATAAAGGTTATGGGTTGTTTTAAAATGAATGCAGTCTTTGAAAAACGTCTCATATAGAGGTCAAAACCTCGCAACGAAATCAATTAATATGGAACGTTTTTAATCAATAAGAACGGGACATTTCAGCTAAAATGAGAAAAATTATCCAATCTTGTTTTACCCATAACTTCTTCATTTTAAATCCGTTTTGAGTGAATCAAATTGCTATGGTTTCATATTGAACTCTATTTTATGAATCTAAACAAAAAAAGTATAGGTTTATAGTCGGAAAAATAAGTTACAAGTCGTTTTTGTAAAGGTAGTCATTTCAGTCGAAAGAACGACGTCTAGATGACCATTTTAGAAAACATACTTCCACTTTGAGTTTAACCATAATTTTTGGATATAGTTTCATGTTCATAATAAAAATCATTTTCTCAGAATAACAACATTTAAATCAAAGTTTATCATAGTTTTTAATTAACTAACCCAAAACAGCCCGCGGTGTTACTACGACGGCTTAAATCCGGTTTTACGGTGTTTTTCGTGTTTTCAGGTTTTAAATCATTAAGTTAGCATATCATATAGATATAGAACATGTGTTTAGTTGATTTTAAAAGTCAAGTTAGAAGGATTAACTTTTGTTTGCGAACAAGTTTAGAATTAACTAAACTATGTTCTAGTGATTACAAGTTTAAACCTTCGAATAAGATAGCTTTATACGTATGAATCGAATGATGTTATGAACATCATTACTACCTTAATTTCCTTGGATAAACCTACTGGAAAAGAGAAAAATGGATCTAGCTTCAACGGATCCTTGGATGGCTCGAAGTTCTTGAAGCAGAATCATGACACGAAAACAAGTTCAAGTAAGATCATCACTTGAAATAAGATTGTTATAGTTATAGAAATTGAACCAAAGTTTGAATATGATTATTACCTTGTATTAGAATGATAACCTACTGTAAGAAACAAAGATTTCTTGAGGTTGGATGATCACCTTACAAGATTGGAAGTGAGCTAGCAAACTTGAAAGTATTCTTGATTTTATGTAACTAGAACTTGTAGAATATATGAAGAACACTTAGAACTTGAAGATAGAACTTGAGAGAGATCAATTAGATGAAGAAAATTGAAGAATGAAAGTGTTTGTAGGTGTTTTTGGTCGTTGGTGTATGGATTAGATATAAAGGATATGTAATTTTGTTTTCATGTAAATAAATCATGAATGATTACTCATATTTTTGTAATTTTATGAGATATTTCATGCTAGTTGCCAAATGATGGTTCCCACATGTGTTAGGTGACTCACATGGGCTGCTAAGAGCTGATCATTGGAGTGTATATACCAATAGTACATACATCTAAAAGCTGTGTATTGTACGAGTACGAATACGGGTGCATACGAGTAGAATTGTTGATGAAACTGAACGAGGATGTAATTGTAAGCATTTTTGTTAAGTAGAAGTATTTTGATAAGTGTATTGAAGTCTTTCAAAAGTGTATAAATACATATTAAAACACTACATGTATATACATTTTAACTGAGTCGTTAAGTCATCGTTAGTCGTTACATGTAAGTGTTGTTTTTAAACCTTTAGGTTAACGGTCTTGTTAAATGTTGTTAACCCAATGTTTATAATATCAAATGAGATTTTAAATTATTATATTATCATGATATTATCATGTATGAATATCTCTTAATATGATATATATACATTAAATGTCTTTACAACGATAATCGTTACATATATGTCTCGTTTAAAAATCATTAAGTTAGTAGTCTTGTTTTTACATATGTAGTTCATTGTTAATATACTTAATGATATGTTTACTTATCATAGTATCATGTTAACTATATATATATCTATATATATGTCATCATATAGTTTTTACAAGTTTTAACGTTCGTGAATCACCGGTCAACTTGGGTGGTCAATTGTCTATATGAAACATATTTCAATTAATCAAGTCTTAACAAGTTTGATTGCTTAACATGTTGGAAACATTTAATCATGTAAATATCAATCTCAATTAATATATATAAACATGGAAAAGTTCGGGTCACTACAGTACCTACCCGTTAAATAAATTTCGTCCCGAAATTTTAAGCTGTTGAAGGTGCTGACGAATCTTCTGGAAATAGATGTGGGTATTTCTTCTTCATCTGATCTTCACGCTCCCAGGTGAACTCGGGTCCTCTACGAGCATTCCATCGAACCTTAACAATTGGTATCTTGTTTTGCTTAAGTCTTTTAACCTCACGATCCATTATTTCGACGGGTTCTTCGATGAATTGAAGTTTTTCGTTGATTTGGATTTCATCTAACGGAATAGTGAGATCTTCTTTAGCAAAACATTTCTTCAAATTCGAGACGTGGAAGGTGTTATGTACAGCCGCGAGTTGTTGAGGTAACTCTAGTCGGTAAGCTACTGGTCCGACACGATCAATAATCTTGAATGGTCCAATATACCTTGGATTTAATTTCCCTCGTTTACCAAATCGAACAACGCCTTTCCAAGGTGCAACTTTAAGCATGACCATCTCTCCAATTTCAAATTCTATATCTTTTCTTTTAATGTCAGCGTAGCTCTTTTGTCGACTTTGGGCGGTTTTCAACCGTTGTTGAATTTGGATGATCTTCTCGGTAGTTTCTTGTATAATCTCCGGACCCGTAATCTGTCTATCCCCCACTTCACTCCAACAAATCGGAGACCTGTACTTTCTACCATAAAGTGCTTCAAATGGCGCCATCTCAATGCTTGAATGGTAGCTGTTGTTGTAGGAAAATTCTGCTAACGGTAGATGTCGATCCCAACTGTTTCCAAAATCAATAACACATGCTCGTAGCATGTCTTCAAGCGTTTGTATCGTCCTTTCGCTCTGCCCATCAGTTTGTGGATGATAGGCAGTACTCATGTCTAGACGAGTTCCTAATGCTTGCTGTAATGTCTGCCAGAATCTTGAAATAAATCTGCCATCCCTATCAGAGATAATAGAGATTGGTATTCCATGTCTGGAGACGACTTCCTTCAAATACAGTCGTGCTAACTTCTCCATCTTGTCATCTTCTCTTATTGGCAGGAAGTGTGCTGATTTGGTGAGACGATCAACTATTACCCAAATAGTATCAAAACCACTTGCAGTCCTTGGCAATTTAGTGATGAAATCCATGGTAATGTTTTCCCATTTCCATTCCGGGATTTCGGGTTGTTGAAGTAGACCTGATGGTTTCTGATGCTCAGCTTTGACCTTAGAACACGTCAAACATTCTCCTACGTATTTAGCAACATCGGCTTTCATACCCGGCCACCAAAAATGTTTCTTGAGATCTTTGTACATCTTCCCCGTTCCAGGATGTATTGAGTATCTGGTTTTATGAGCTTCTCTAAGTACCATTTCTCTCATATCTCCAAATTTTGGTACCCAAATCCTTTCAGCCCTATACCGGGTTCCGTCTTCCTGAATATTAAGATGCTTCTCCGATCCTTTGGGTATTTCATCCTTTAAATTTCCCTCTTTTAAAACTCCTTGTTGCGCCTCCTTTATTTGAGTAGTAAGGTTATTATGAATCATTATATTCATAGATTTTACTCGAATGGGTTCTCTGTCCTTCCTGCTCAAGGCATCGGCTACCACATTTGCCTTCCCCGGGTGGTAACGAATCTCAAAGTCGTAATCATTCAACAATTCAATCCACCTACGCTGCCTCATATTCAGTTGTTTCTGATTAAATATGTGTTGAAGACTTTTGTGGTCGGTATATATAATACTTTTGACCCCATATAAGTAGTGCCTCCAAGTCTTTAATGCAAAAACAACCGCGCCTAATTCCAAATCATGCGTCGTATAATTTTGTTCGTGAATCTTCAATTGTCTAGACGCATAAGCAATCACCTTCGTTCGTTGCATTAATACACAACCGAGACCTTGCTTTGATGCGTCACAATAAATCACAAAATCATCATTCCCTTCAGGCAATGACAATATAGGTGCCGTAGTTAGCTTTTTCTTCAATAACTGAAACGCTTTCTCTTGTTCATCATTCCATTCAAATTTCTTCCCTTTATGCGTTAATGCAGTCAAGGGTTTTGCTATTCTGGAAAAGTCTTGGATGAACCTTCTGTAGTAACCAGCTAGTCCTAAAAACTGGCGTATGTGTTTCGGAGTTTTCGGGGTTTCCCACTTTTCAACAGTTTCTATCTTTGCCGGATCCACCTTAATACCTTCTTTGTTCACTATGTGACCGAGGAATTGAACTTCTTCCAACCAAAATGCACACTTTGAAAACTTAGCGTACAATTCTTCCTTCCTCAATACTTCTAACACCTTTCTCAAATGTTCACCATGTTCTTGGTCATTCTTTGAGTAAATAAGTATGTCATCAATGAAAACAATGACAAACTTGTCAAGGTATGGTCTACACACTCGGTTCATAAGGTCCATGAACACTGCTGGTGCATTAGTTAAACCAAACGGCATGACCATAAACTCGTAATGACCGTAATGTGTTCTGAAAGCAGTCTTTGGAATATCATCTTCTTTCACCCGCATCTGATGATACCCGGAACGTAAGTCAATCTTTGAATAAACAGACGAGCCTTGTAGTTGATCAAATAAGTCGTCGATTCTCGGTAGTGGGTAGCGGTTCTTGATGGTAAGTTTGTTCAACTCTCGGTAGTCGATACACAACCTGAATGTACCATCTTTCTTCTTGACAAACAAAACAGGAGCTCCCCACGGTGATGTGCTTGGTCGAATGAAACCACGCTCTAAAAGTTCTTGTAATTGGCTTTGCAGTTCTTTCATCTCGCTGGGTGCGAGTCTGTAAGGAGCACGAGCTATTGGTGCAGCTCCTGGTACAAGATCTATTTGAAATTCAACAGATCGATGTGGGGGTAATCCCGGTAATTCTTTCGGAAATACATCGGGAAATTCTTTTGCGACGGGAACATCATTGATGCTCTTTTCTTCAGTTTGTACTTTCTCGACGTGTGCTAGAACAGCATAGCAACCTTTTCTTAATAGTTTTTGTGCCTTCAAATTACTAATAAGATGTAGCTTCGTGTTGCCCTTTTCTCCGTACACCATTAAGGGTTTTCCTTTTTCTCGTATAATGCGAATTGCATTTTTGTAACAAACGATCTCTGCTTTCACTTCTTTCAACCAGTCCATACCGATTATCACATCAAAACTCCCTAACTCTACTGGTATCAAATCAATCTTAAATGTTTCGCTAACCAGTTTAATTTCTCGATTCCGACATATATTATCTGCTGAAATTAATTTACCATTTGCAAATTCGAGTAAAAATTTACTATCCAAAGGCGTCAATGGACAACTTAATTTAGCACAAAAATCTCTACTCATATAGCTTCTATCCGCACCCGAATCAAATAAAACGTAAGCAGATTTATTGTCAATAAGAAACGTACCCGTAACAAGCTCCGGGTCTTCCTGTGCCTCTGCCGCATTAATATTGAAAACTCTTCCGCGGCCTTGTCCATTTGTGTTCTCCTGGTTCGGACAATTTCTAATAATGTGGCCCGGTTTTCCACATTTATAACAAACTACATTGGCATAACTTGCTCCGACACTACTTGCTCCACCATTACTCGTTCCGACACCATTTGTTCCTTTCGTTCTATTAACCCCTGGTCCGTAGACATCACACTTCGCCGCGCTATGACCATTTCTTTTACACTTGTTGCAAAATTTGGTGCAGAACCCCGAGTGATACTTTTCACACCTTTGGCATAGCGGCTTCTGATTGTTGTTGTTGTTGCGGTTATTATTGTTGTTAAGATGATTGTTGTGGTTGCTGTTATTGTTGTTGTTGTTGTTGTTGGGCCGTTTGTTGTAGTTGCGATTGATGTTGCGATTGTTAGGATAGTTGTTGCGATTATTGTTATAATTGCTGTTGTTGTTGTATTGGTGATTCTTATCACCGTTTTCCTCCCACTTTCTTTTGACTTGCTTCACATTGGCCTCTTCAGCAGTCTGTTCTTTAATTCTTTCTTCA
The DNA here is from genome assembly GCF_046630445.1 of Rutidosis leptorrhynchoides. Lineage (NCBI taxonomy): Eukaryota > Viridiplantae > Streptophyta > Magnoliopsida > Asterales > Asteraceae > Rutidosis > Rutidosis leptorrhynchoides. The sequence continues at coordinate 407,620,723 of NC_092337.1, read as the reverse complement.
ATCTGGTTCACTAGTTTGTGAGCCATTCTACATGCCTGTTGTATGGAGGTGGGCTCGTGTGAACTTATATCTTCTTGGATTCTTTTCGGTAATCCTTTCACAAACGCGTCGATCTTCTCTTCCTCATCTTCGAATGCTCCCGGACACAATAGGCACAATTCTGTGAATCGTCTTTCGTACGTGGTAATATCAAATCCTTGGGTTCGTAACCCTCTAAGTTCTGTCTTGAGTTTATTGACCTCGGTTCTGGGACGGTACTTCTCGTTCATCAAGTGCTTGAATGCTGACCACGGTAGTGCGTACGCATCGTCTTGTCCCACTTGCTCTAGATAGGTATTCCACCATGTTAACGCAGAACCTGTGAAGGTATGCGTAGCGTACTTCACTTTGTCCTCTTCAGTACACTTACTTATGGCAAACACCGATTCAACCTTCTCGGTCCACCGTTTCAATCCGATCGGTCCTTCGGTTCCATCAAATTCCAAAGGTTTGCAGGCAGTGAATTCTTTGTAGGTGCATCCTACACGATTTCCTGTACTGCTAGATCCAAGGTTATTGTTGGTATGTAGCGCAGCCTGTACTGCGGCTATGTTTGAAGCTAGAAAAGTACGGAATTCCTCTTCATTCATATTCACGGTGTGTCGAGTAGTCGGTGCCATTTCCTTCAAAATAGTTAAATGGAACAAGTTAATCATACAGAATATTAAGAGTAGTTAATAGTATTTCGTAGCATAATATGAACTCATTTATAAAAGCTTTTTCTTCATATTAGCGTTTTATAAGTTTAAATTCGGGTAGTACCTACCCGTTAAGTTCATACTTAGTAGCTAATATACAATTCAACTACTACAATTCTATATGAAAAACTGATTATAATAATATTTCGCGTTCAAACTTTTATACAATATTTTACAAACTTACAATACCGCTTATTTTACATAAAGCATGAAATATAGCACACAATAACTTTGATACAAGATAGTTGTGAAGATAATTCTAGCTAGTACACAAGTCGTTCAGCAAAGGCAATAAAGACACGTAATTCATACGTCCAGAAACAAGTCATGCATTCTGGTTTTACTAGGACTACTTCCCATCCTTGGTCTTGTGCAACATAACCATTATGGCCGTTGATAAGACAGCGTGTTGTAACGTCATCAAAGGGACGAGGGTTACGTAATGTCCAACAGTCCCGTAACAATCTAAAAACCTCATTTCTTACCCCAATTACCGACTCCGTCACTTGTGGGAACGTTTTGTTTAATAGCTGTAGCCCGATGTTCTTTTTCTCACTTTGGTGAGAAGCGAACATTACTAACCCATAAGCATAGCATGCTTCTTTATGTTGCATGTTAGCCGCTTTTTCTAAATCATGAAGTCCTATATTCGGATACATTGAGTCAAAATAATTTCTTAACCCGTTGCGTAAAATAGCATTTGGGTTCCCCGTAATATATGCGTCAAAGTAAACACATCGTAACTTATGGGTTTCCCAATGTGATATCCCCCATCTTTCAAACGAAAGTCTCTTATAAACCAAGACATTCTTGGAACGTTCTTCGAATGTCTTACAAACTGATCTCGCCTTAAATAGTTGTGCCGAGGAATTCTGACCGACTCTAGACAAGATTTCATCAATCATGTCTCCGGGTAGGTCTCTTAAAATATTGGGTTGTCTATCCATTTTGCGTTTTTATACTGTAAAATAGACAAGAGTTAGATTCATAAAAAAAAATACTTATTAATACAAGCAATTTTTACATATATCATAAAGCATAAGCACACTATATTACATATATTACACCACATGAATACAACTATCTTATTCCGACTCGCTTGTTTCTTCTTCTTCGATTTTGGTTCGTTTTGCCAAGTTTCTAGGGATATATGATTTTCCCCTAATACGAGCCGTCGTTATCCACATTGGTTTAGAAAAACCTGGTGGTTTAGAGGTTCCCGGGTCATTGTTACAACTTAAGGACTTCGGGGGTTGACGATACATATAAAGTTCATCGGGGTTGGAATTAGATTTCTCTATTTTTATGCCCTTTCCCTTATTATTTTCTTTTGCCTTTTTAAATTCAGTTGGGGTAATTTCTATAACATCATCGGAATTCTCGTCGGAATCCGATTCATCGGAGAATTGGTAATCCTCCCAATATTTTGCTTCCTTGGCGGAAACACCATTGACCATAATTAACCTTGGTCGGTTGGTTGAGGATTTTCTTTTACTTAACCGTTTTATTATTTCCCCCACCGGTTCTATTTCTTCATCCGGTTCCGATTCTTCTTCCGGTTCCGATTCTTCTTCCGGTTCCGACTCTTCTTCCGGTTCCTCTTCGGGAACTTGTGAATCAGTCCACGAATCATTCCAATTTACATTTGACTCTTCATTATTATTAGGTGAGTCAATGGGACTTGTTCTAGAGGTAGACATCTATCACATAATATCAAACGCGTTAAGAGATTAATATATCACATAATATTCACATGTTAAAAATATATAGTTTTCAACAAAATTTGTTAAGCAATCATTTTTCAAGTAAACACGGTCGAAGTCCAGACTCACTAATGCATCCTAACAACCTCGATAAGACACACTAATGCAAAATTCTGGTTCTCTAAGACCAACGCTCGGATACCAACTGAAATGTCCCGTTCTTATTGATTAAAAACGTTCCATATTAATTGATTTCGTTGCGAGGTTTTGACCTCTATATGAGACGTTTTTCAAAGACTGCATTCATTTTAAAACAAACCATAACCTTTATTTCATCAATAAAGGTTTAAAAAGTTTTACGTAGATTATCAAATAATGATAATCTAAAATATCCTGTTTACACACGACCATTACATAATGGTTTACAATACAAATATGTTACAACAAAATAAGTTTCTTGAATGCAGTTTTTACACAATATCATACAAGCATGGACTCCAAATCTCGTCCTTATTTAAGTATGTGACAGCGGAAGCTCTTAATAATCACCTGAGAATAAACATGCTTAAAACGTCAACAAAAATGTTGGTGAGTTATAGGTTTAACCTATATATATCAAATCATAATAATAATAGACCACAAGATTTCATATTTCAATACACATCCCATACATAGAGATAAAAATCATTCATATGGTGAACACCTGGTAACCGACATTAACAAGATGCATATATAAGAATATCCCCATCATTCCGGGACACCCTTCGGATATGATATAATTTTCGAAGTACTAAAGCATCCGGTACTTTGGATGGGGTTTGTTAGGCCCAATAGATCTATCTTTAGGATTCGCGTCAATTAGGGTGTCTGTTCCCTAATTCTTAGATTACCAGACTTAATAAAAAGGGGCATATTCGATTTCGATAATTCAACCATAGAATGTAGTTTCACGTACTTGTGTCTATTTTGTAAATCATTTATAAAACCTGCATGTATTCTCATCCCAAAAATATTAGATTTTAAAAGTGGGACTATAACTCACTTTCACAGATTTTTACTTCGTCGGGAAGTAAGACTTGGCCACTGGTTGATTCACGAACCTATAACAATATATACATATATATCAAAGTATGTTCAAAATATATTTACAACACTTTTAATATATTTTGATGTTTCAAGTTTCTTAAGTCAGCTGTCCTCGTTAGTAACCTACAACTAGTTGTCTACAGTTAGATGTACAGAAATAAATCGATAAATATTATCTTGAATCAATCCACGACCCAGTGTATACGTATCTCAGTATTGATCACAACTCAAACTATATATATTTTGGAATCAACCTCAACCCTGTATAGCTAACTCCAACATTCACATATAGAGTGTCTATGGTTGTTCCGAAATATATATAGATGTGTCGACATGATAGGTCGAAACATTGTATACGTGTCTATGGTATCTCAAGATTACATAATATACAATACAAGTTGATTAAGTTATGGTTGGAATAGATTTGTTACCAATTTTCACGTAGCTAAAATGAGAAAAATTATCCAATCTTGTTTTACCCATAACTTCTTCATTTTAAATCCGTTTTGAGTGAATCAAATTGCTATGGTTTCATATTGAACTCTATTTTATGAATCTAAACAGAAAAAGTATAGGTATATAGTCGGAAAAATAAGTTACAAGTCTTTTTTGTAAAGGTAGTCATTTCAGTCGAAAGAACGACGTCTAGATGACCATTTTAGAAAACATACTTCCACTTTGAGTTTAACCATAATTTTTGGATATAGTTTCATGTTCATAATAAAAATAATTTTCTCAGAATAACAACTTTTAAATCAAAGTTTATCATAGTTTTTAATTAACTAACCCAAAACAGCCCGCGGTGTTACTACGACGACTTAAATCCGGTTTTACGGTGTTTTTCGTGTTTTCAGGTTTTAACTCATTAAGTTAGCATATCATATAGATATAGAACATGTGTTTAGTTGATTTTAAAAGTCAAGTTAGAAGGATTAACTTTTGTTTGCGAACAAGTTTAGAATTAACTAAACTATGTTCTAGTGATTACAAGTTTAAACCTTCGAATAAGATAGCTTTATACGTATGAATCGAATGATTTTATGAACATCATTACTACCTTAATTTCCTTGGATAAACCTACTGGAAAAGAGAAAAATGGATCTAGCTTCAACGGATCCTTGGATGGCTCGAAGTTCTTGAAGCAGAATCATGACACGAAAACAAGTTCAAGTAAGATCATCACTTGAAATAAGATTGTTATAGTTATAGAAATTGAACCAAAGTTTGAATATGATTATTACCTTGTATTAGAATGATAACCTACTGTAAGAAACAAAGATTTCTTGAGGTTGGATGATCACCTTACAAGATTGGAAGTGAGCTAGCAAACTTGAAAGTATTCTTGATTTTATGTAACTAGAACTTGTAGAATATATGAAGAACACTTAGAACTTGAAGATAGAACTTGAGAGAGATCAATTAGATGAAGAAAATTGAAGAATGAAAGTGTTTGTAGGTGTTTTTGGTCGTTGGTGTATGGATTAGATATAAAGGATATGTAATTTTGTTTTCATGTAAATAAATCATGAATGATTACTCATATTTTTGTAATTTTATGAGATATTTCATGCTAGTTGCCAAATGATGGTTCCCACATGTGTTAGGTGACTCACATGGGCTGCTAAGAGCTGATCATTGGAGTGTATATACCAATAGTACATACATCTAAAAGCTGTGTATTGTACGAGTACGAATACGGGTGCATACGAGTAGAATTGTTGATGAAACTGAACGTGGATGTAATTGTAAGCATTTTTGTTAAGTAGAAGTATTTTGATAAGTGTATTGAAGTCTTTCAAAAGTGTATAAATACATATTAAAACACTACATGTATATACATTTTAACTGAGTCGTTAAGTCATCGTTAGTCGTTACATGTAAGTGTTGTTTTTAAACCTTTAGGTTAACGGTCTTGTTAAATGTTGTTAACCCAATGTTTATAATATCAAATGAGATTTTAAATTATTATATTATCATGATATTATCATGTATGAATATCTCTTAATATGATATATATACATTAAATGTCTTTACAACGATAATCGTTACATATATGTCTCGTTTAAAAATCATTAAGTTAGTAGTCTTGTTTTTACATATGTAGTTCATTGTTAATATACTTAATGATATGTTTACTTATCATAGTATCATGTTAACTATATATATATCTATATATATGTCATCATATAGTTTTTACAAGTTTTAACGTTCGTGAATCACCGGTCAACTTGGGTGGTCAATTGTCTATATGAAACATATTTCAATTAATCAAGTCTTAACAAGTTTGATTGCTTAACATGTTGGAAACATTTAATCATGTAAATATCAATCTCAATTAATATATATAAACATGGAAAAGTTCGGGTCACTACACACTGAGCGTACCTCAGACACTGATTTTACGGCCCTGCCTCTCGGCAAAACCAACCATATTCGGACCGCGAGGAGTAAGAGCCATTGCATCGTCACAGGTAACACTGTGAGAACCCCCTCTACGATTAAGCCGACGACACAGCTTAAACCAGCTCTGATACCAACTGTCAAGACCCGTCCTAATCCATCCGGACGAAGTCCATATCGATTATAAATGATTCACAACAGTTGATTACATTGCGAGGTACTTGACCTCTATATGATACATTTTACAAACATTGCATTCGTTTTTGAAAAGACAATTTTTCATTTCATCGAAAGTTGATGGCATGCATACCATTTCATAATATATCTATCTATAACTGACTTAATAATAATCTTGATGAACTCAATGATTTGAATGCAACGTATTTTGAAATATGTCATGAATGACTCCAAGTAATATCTCTAAAATGAGCAAATGCACAGCGGAAGATTTCTTTCGTACATGAGAATAAACATGCTTTCAAGTGTCAACCAAAAGGTTAGTGAGTTCATTAATTTATCATAAATAATCATTTCATAACTTTTAATAGACCACAAGATTTCATATTTCCATTTCTCATAAACATACGTCCCATACATAGAGACAAAATAATCATTCATATGGATTGAACACCTGGTAACCGACATTCACAATATGTATATAAGAATATCCCCATCATTCCGGGATCCTCCTTCGGACATGATATAAATTTTGAAGTACTAAAGCATTCGGTACTTTGGATGGGGCTTGTTGGGCCTGATAGATCTATCTTTAGAGTTCGCGTCAATTAGGGTGTCTGTTCAACCATGATTTTTGAGTTTAACCATGATTTTTGGATATAGTTTCATGTTCATATGAAAAATAATTTTCCCAGAAGAACAACTTTTAAATCAAAGTTTATCATAGTTTTTAATTAACTAACCCAAAACAGCCCGCAGTGTTACTACAACGGCGTATGTCCGGTTTTACAGTGTTCTTCGTGTTTTCAGGTTTTAAATCATTAAGTTAGCATATCATATAGATATAGAACATGTGTTTAGTTGATTTTAAAAGTCAAGTTAGAAGGATTAACTTTTGTTTGCGAACAAGTTTAGAATTAACTAAACTATGTTCTAGTGATTACAAGTTTAAACCTTCGAATAAGATAGCTTTATATGTATGAATCGAATGATGTTATGAACATCATTACTACCTCAAGTTTTCTGGATAAAGCTACTGGAAATGAGAAAAATGGATCTAGCTTCAAAGGATCCTTGGATGGCTTGAAAGTTCTTGAAGCAGAATCATGACACGAAAACAAGTTCAAGTAAGATTTCCACTCGAAATAAGATTGTTATATTTATAGAAATTGAATCAAAGTTTGAATATGAGTATTACCTTGTATTAGAAAGATATCTTACTGTAAATAAGAAAGATTTCTTGAGGTTGGATGATCACTCTACAAGATTGGAAGTAAGCTAGCAAACTTGGAAGTATTCTTGATTTTATGAAACTAGAACTTGTAGAATTTATGAAGAACACTTAGAACTTGAAGATAGAACTTGAGAGAGATTAATTAGATGAAGAAAATTGAAGAATTAAAGTGTTTGTAGGTGTTTTTGGTCATTGGTATATGGATTAGATATAAAGGATGTGTAATTTTGTTTACATGTAAATAAGTCATGAATGATTACTCATATTTTTGTAATTTTATGAGATATTTCATGCTAGTTGCCAAATGATGGTTCCCACATGTGTTAGGTGACTCACATGGGCTGCTAAGAGCTAATTATTGGAGTGTATATACCAATAGTACAAACATCTAAAAGCTGTGTATTGTACGAGTACGAATACGGGTGCATACGAGTAGAATTGTTGATGAAACTGAACGAGGATATAATTGTAAGAATTTTTGTTAAGTAGAAGTATTTTGATAAGTGTCTCGAAGTCTTTCAAAAGTGTATGAATACATATTAAAACACTACATGTATATACATTTTAACTGAGTCGTTAAGTCATCGTTAGTCGTTACATGTAAGTGTTGTTTTGAAACCTTTAGGTTAACGATCTTGTTAAATGTTGTTAACCCATTATTTATTAAATCAAATGAGATGTTTAATTATTACATTATCATGATATCATGATGTATTAATATATCTTAATATGATATATATACATTAAATGTCGTCACAACGATAATCGTTACATATATGTCTCGTTTCAAAATCATTAAGTTAGTAGTCTTGTTTTTACATATGTAGTTCATTGTTAATATACTTAATGATATGTTTAATTATCATAATATCATGTTAACTATATATATATATATATATATATATATATATATATATATATATATATATATATATATATATATATCCATATATATGTCATCATATAGTTTTTACAAGTTTTAATATTCGTGAATCGCCGGTCAACTTGGGTGGTCAACTGTCTATATGAAACCTATTTCAATTAATCAAGTCTTAACAAGTTTGATTGCTTAACATGTTGGAAACATTTAATCATGTAAATATCAATTTCATTTAATATATAAAAACATGGAAAAGTTCAGGTCACTACAACGTGGGTTAGGTGGTTTACGTTGGTGGCGTAGTTCAACAAGGTCGTGGTGGGTTTGTTCAATGGTTCATGGTGGATGATGGTAGAGATAGAGGAAAGATAGAGAAAGGTGATCGGGTTAAATGGAAACCAAAAGAAAATATATAGCAGTAGTATTGAAACAGACACAAAATAAAAGATGAAAACGATTGATAACAAACATTTGGATTGTTCTTCTAATTCGTACTGGCTTAGGAGCATAAAGCAGAAATTAAGGGAGTGATTAAATCGGATGTATCACAGGTCATACAGAAGAGGATGAAGAAAAAAATTTAAAGTTGAAAGTGATATGATTTGATTCATGATATGTACATATATATCCGCATATATATATTATATAATCCATATATATTTATCTATAAATAATATATCTGTATATATCTATATTTATCTTTATATAATATAATCAATCTCATTAATAATTAAAACTATAATATTAATACTCTTAATATAATAAAATTTTATAATAATGTACTAGTAATAATAATAATAATAACAATATGGTAATAATAATAATAACCATAAAATTTGCAACAATAATATTAATAATAATAATAATAATACTAATTATAATAATGCAATAATATTAGTAATAATAATAGTGTAACAATTTATATAACAAATTTCATATCTATATCTATATATATATATAATAATAATAATAATAATAATATCAATAATACTAATTTTGATATTATTATTGATAATAATAACAACTTTTAATTTAATATTTAATATATTAATATTACATATTATTAATTATGTGATATTTAAATATTACTTAATATGTATATATATATACATATATATGTATATATATGTATATACATATATATATATATATATAATAACATATTTTGAATATTTAATGTTATACATTTTATATATTACAATATACATGTAGTATTAATTATGTTTAGAAGTCAGATATATATAGTTATGTTTTAAATATCAAGTAGATTAATATATTAATTATATGTATTTAAACAAATACTCTTCCGAGTATAATATTAAATACTTTGTTAACATATGACAAATTTATGTATATCTAAACTACTCTTTATATCTAAATAAATAGTTTAAATTAACAAAATTAAGTTTTTATTTCATAATCACTATATCAATTTGTAATGACCCAGAATTTTCCGACCAAATTATACTTGTGAGATTAATATTTACATAAATTAAACCATACCAACATGATAAGCAATCCAAATTGTTGAGACTTGTGTTTTTGAAAAGAGTTTTACACAACGTTTGACCGTCCAATATGACCGATGATATCACGAACTATATAACATACGATAATTATACGTTTGTGTATATATATGTATTTATATATATTTAACATGATCTAAGGATGGTTTAACATCTCATTGTGTACTAATGACAATGAGTTATAAGTATATTTTGAAACTACTAACTTAAGTTTTCAAAACGATAACTATATGTAACATTCTTTGATATATATATATACTTATAATCTATAATGCTTATACATGTATCGTATATATAATGTATTTAATCACTTTTTAAGGACTTAAATACATAAAACAATATAAGTATATTCCCAAAAGATAGCTATATTTGAATTCTCGTTCCGTTTTCTCAAGATTTCTATACATATATCTAGGGTATATGTACCCGTATCATACCCAGCTTCTATACGTATTTACTATTGGTATATACACATCAAATCAACATCCTAATCAACATTATTACTGCCCTAGATATGAGGTAACTAGAATTTGTCAAGTAGTATGAATTATTAGTAAGAAAACAAAATTAGGAATCCTTTTCTTTCTTTATAAACTAAAAACGTTTTTATAAATGAACACCATTTCTTCACTCCATTTTCTCATACCTACACCCTCATTTCTCTCTCAAAATACTCCTAACTTCATACTTGATCATCTCCAAGCATTTTCCCCATCATTTAGCTTCAATTACAAGCCTTAAACACCATAAGAAAACTCTTTCAAGAACATATCAAAATAACCACCCATTTGAAGAAGTTTACTTCCAACCTTTTGATCTAACTCCACCACTCTTTGATTCCAAGATTATTTCTTATCTTTTGCAGTAACTTTGTCCAAGTAACTTGAGGTAGTAACCTTGTTCATAATCTTATTCAATTCATATTCAAATAGCTATCTTATTTTGTGGTATAAAATTTTAACAACAAGAACATAGTTTGAATGATTTCAAACTTGTTCTCAAACTAAATAGATCCTTCTAACTTGACTTTTAAAACACTTCAAGACCTGTAATATATCATAATGATATTTCTTATGAATATGTTAACACATAAAAATTTCATGGTTTAACTCAAAGTGTAAGTATTTTTAGAAAAATGATCATTAAATGTTGTTTTTATGAGGGAAAATGATCACTTTCATAAGTTTCACCAAAGTTTGACCTATAACCTATGATTTCGAATACAAACTAAGGTATTTTAAGTTCATATTCGTAAAATTTGACTCGATCCAAGGAAGTGGCAAGTTGAACCAACAAAAACAGAGTTGTAATGAAGAAACTACGACTAAAACAAGATTGGGTATCCGAAGCTAGTTTAGCTACGAAAATATTTGGAGAAAAAGTAAATTAATAATATCTTTTCTAATTAATATGATATTTTATATATAATTACTTATGATTTGATTTTATATATTTCAGGACCACCCGTAAACAACACGAGAAGATTAATCATAAGACCTCATGATTGTACGCAACACGTCATTTGACAACATGGTACCATGGGTCGGGATTAATTCTGATCAATACGAATATGATGGGGTCTTTATTTATTTTATTTAAGCAACTAATTGTGGACCACTAACATCGGACTGCTAACTACGGACTAAGAAAATATTAAAAGTATATACATATGTAACGATTACTTAAAAAGAAAATATGTTGATATATTATATATATGGTTAGGTTCTTGATATCTATTGGAGACCAAGTCGAATTAAATACCTTCAAGGCAAAAGTGATTTTCATTTGCTCCCTTTTTAATTGCTTTTGCAATATATATTTTTGGGCTGAGAATACATGCGCTGCTTTTATAAATATTTACAAAATAGACACAAGTACTTAAAAATATATTCTACGTTGAGTTGTACCACTGGCATATTTCCCTGTAGCTTGGTAACTACTATTTACATGGGTATTGTAAACGCGAATCCTGTTGATAGATCTATCGGGCCTGACAACCCCAACCGGACTGGACGACCAGTATTCAACGATTGCACAGTACTTCGTTTTGGTGACTACACTTGGTACGGTGTAGTGAGATTTCATAATAAAGGGAATATGCGACGTTGATTAAATGTTAAGTATGGTTACCAAGTGCTCAACCACTTAGAATGCTTTACATACACTTGCGAGTGTATTATGTTTATGATTATGAAATCTTGTGGTCTATTAACATATTGAAATGATTGTTATGATAAACCTATGAACTCACCTACCTTTTGGTTGACACTTTAAAGCATGTTTATTCTCAGGTACGAATTAAGTCTTCTGCTGTGCATTTGCTCAATATAAGGACATTACTTGGAGCCGATCATCGCAATTGGACCAAATGTTGATGACTTCGTCCAGGTGGATTAGGACGGGTCCTTTCAGTTGGTATCAGAGCGGTGGTCGTAGCGAACTAGGTCTTGCATTAGTGTGTCTAACTAGTAGTTGTTAGGATGCATTAATGAGTCTGGACTTCGACCGTGCCTACATGTCAAAAATTTTGCTTATCATTTCTTGTCGGAAATCATCTGCTTATCATCCTTAGGAAATTACCTGCTTATCATTCATAAGTCTAGAAATGTTTTACTGCATTTACTGCATTGATAGTGTATAGACGAATTCTTATCTTAGCATATCTGTTATTGCGAACTTTGACTGATATCTTTTCAAAGATTCTCCGTAATTTACGGGATTTTGGTATTATATATACATATGTAAATTATGTATTGAAGAGTACCAAATCTAACTCCTATAATCTATTCCATACCAAAAATTTATTTTCCCCATTATACAAGATGGATTCCGCATCTAATTCGAATTCTTCAGATTCCGACAGTTATACCGATATGGATTTCCATTCGGGCTCCGAAAGCAGCGTCACCGGAATGGATCAACCAATTTCCCACCATCTATTCTAGATGAACTGGGGATGGGTTCATAATATACTAAATCACTGGAGACAAGAAGAAGGTGATCCATTCCATCCACCAAATTGCCCTCTTGGCGATGAACCTGAAGCACTTACCGGCGAACCTATTCGAAACACCATTTTCTCTCTCATTTCTAGAGTATCTCGTCACGATTATATGCTATCATATATTACAAATCTTGTTCATTCGCTCGCTCCAACCGCCAATCATCCCGGTGTACTAGCAGAAGTTAACGAACTTCGCGCTCGCGTGACAGCTTTGGAGAACATGGTGTGAAGGTTGCAAACACCAGCAGCAGCACCAGTAGCATAATCAGCACCACCATCAATAACATCAACAATACCATCATCACCACTAACAAACAACATCCGCATCACACGTCTCGACATCATAATCTGTCCCACAAACATCAACATCATACGCACCATAGATACCAAGGAGTACCAACAATAATGAACGATGAAGTATTGATCCATAACTTCATTGATATTCTGCGAAGAATATGTGGTTTCAAAATTTTTTAGAGATTTCTTATTCTAGCTCAAACCGAAAAGCAAATGAGATTAATATCATATTAACTCATTAAATTCATGATTTCATCTGAAGAAAATATATATGTATATATGTTTTCATAAAGATTGTAATTAAAAGTTCTTTTGTACAAAATATTAATGGTGAAATTTTTTTTAACGGGTAGGTAATACCCGAAGAATAATTAGATTTCATCTTAATAAGTTACATTGTACATTTGTCGAAGCTGATTCAACAGTCATTTACTATCCTACTTACAACCACCGATATACGTATCCGTTCACCGCAGAATAACCATTTTCATTCAATTTCATATTTGGATTTTGACTTCCCAGAATCCAACAAGTGGCATATGAAGAAAACATATGACAAAATAAAATCTGTTAGAAACAAACAAATTAACTATGAAAATTTTTGTTAAGAATCCACGCTAACTGTTCCAGCTAACTGTTCCTAGCTAACTGATTACATTTTATTTATCGCAGTTTATTTATCGCAATTTAATTATCGCACTTTTATTTATCGTCATTTAATTTCTGTAATTATTTTACTCACTTTAAATATCGGGACACGTATACAATGTTTTGACATATCATATCAACGCATCTATATATATTATTTGGAATCACCATAGACACTCTATATGCAGTAATGATCGAGTTCTCTATACAGGGTTGAGGTTGATTCTACAATAATATATATAGTTTGAGTTGTGATCGAGTCTGAGAGGTATACGGGTCACGACACGTATTAATTAATTCGTATATTATATATTAAACTATATATGAATTATTGGACTGTTACTGTGGACTATCGACTGTGGACTAATGACATTGGACAATCAAAATGAATTAAAATATTGATTATAACATATGAAACTAAACATTTCTTCAAGATTGCCACTTGATTTCATCTTAAAGCTCATTGTATCTCGACGATTACAATCAGCGTTCAAATCTATCATGATTCTTAAAAACACCTCAATCGAGAGGATAAACCAACCGCACTTTATCTACGGAAGAAAATATTGATGCATATAGTTATGTAGCTGAAAAACCCTCAGAAACTGAGTAAACGTTTGACAAGTATCTGTTCTAGTTCCTTTGACATTGTTATTACCAAAGATCGTTTTGCAATCCCTTTCCAAAGTAGCTAATTTTGTCATAGCTCCAGCAAGTCAACTCCGACTTTTCATCCGAAATAACTTTATTATAACCGCGATATATATGCGCACTCTTTATTGTTACTGGGGAACCTTTTATATTCCACAATATTACCATCAGCAATTAATCATTCTAAAAACACAGTTCTCCTGAAACTACCTCGGTTTAATAACCGATGACCCATATCAGTTAACTTTGAAAATGCTGACGAAGCAGCATGTTGTAGATGATCTTAATGGCCAAAAGTTTGATGATAAAGAAAGGAGTGTTAGGAACGCTCGATAGAAAATTTAGTACCGAAAAGCGGATTATGTGAAACTATGAAGAAAGATAAGGACAAATCACAAAGAATAAGTTTGCCTTCAAAGAATCCAAATGATTCTGTGCCTACTGAAATCGTTAGCAAACATCTTATTTCTCATTCTAAACCTTCACAGACAAATCTTCTTCATCATCCATTGATATTATAAATTCTAAGATATTCTCGTATGTTCTATTATAAATATCCTCCATATTTCTGGCGATATTTTCACAACTATTCTTATATGAGATCATTTATCTCTCCGTAATATCTGCAACATAAAAGAAACTGTGTTAGTTTCTAAATTCTGAAACCTTCGAGTTTAAAATATGAATGTTTTGAAGTAGTGTTGGGAACTGAAGCATGGATTAGTATAATATAATGACACTTGATCAACGTCATTATATTACAGTAAGTCATGCTGTGTTTCTAATGAAGCATGATGATTCACAGTACCATCATCATGTGCCATTTACACGACTCTTACATTCTATCTAATCTCTAAACATATCAAGAGAATATTTTTCTGGATGACTCGGTCTTCTCCAGGGTATTCTGGTAATTTAACAAATCAAAATCGTTCTATTACCATTTTCTTCTTAGAGCATTAGCTATGTTCATTCTGAATTTCATATCTACGAATTCCGGACCATTACTGTGATGACCCAGAAATTTCGACTAAATTTAAACTTAATCTTTGTATGATTAACATTTCCGACACGATAAGCAAAGTCTGTAAAACTGAATCTCAAAATTTTTGAATTACTTTTATATATTTAAATACCCTTCGGTTGTTTTCGACGATTCGCGAACAATTATATGTAAATAGATACATATATACTATAACATGAAAAGGTAACAATGTATTAATTGTTTGATACCGTACATTAAACTTATTGGTTTAAATATCTATTTGAATGTATATGATAAGTTGAAATATTTATTATTAAAATTTATTTATAAATAACTTCCAATGTGTATTTAAAAACTGATTTATGTATATTAAAAAGATATATACATATATATAATAAACGATAGTAACATTCCTTTATTGATTCAATTGATATTTAGATAAGTTAACTAAAGCGTTTAAGATGAACCAGTTAAACACTAATTTGTTACAGTGTTTTCAAATTGCCACATTACTCAAAATGCTACAGTGTTTTCGAAAATCACTATTTGCTACAGTGAAATTGACTTTGCTACAGTGAATTGCTACAGTAAAATTTGAAAGTAACTTTGCTACAGTAAAACGCTATTATAAAAATCTATTTTAACAAATAGCGAGACGATGATTTATAGAAGTAAATGACCAAAACACTCGAAAGTTTAAGATACACTTTGAGTGATATAATTAAGGGATAATTTAAGGCTATTGATAAGGCTAAAAAGGAACATATATTTCATAGCATTATCCCCCAAGAAAGACAGGATTTTAGTTGTAATTGTTCCATATTCAAGTAATATTCGTTTATATTTAATAAGTGCGAAGATAAAAGGCGAAAACGAAGAATTGAAGACGAAAAGGTCCAAAATTGTAACGACCCTACTTTTTCCGTTATCTTTTACCGTTAACTATTTAACGACCGTTAATTGTTATTCGTGCCACGTCATTTCTATGACCTATATTATTATTTTTGTAATAATATATTAATTATTATGTGTTATATGAATATTTGTATTCATATTTTAAATTATACGTTCCTACGAGTCGCGGATTTCTATCCGGCGAATCTTTTCGGTTTTCAAACCAACGGTCGAACTTTTGGAATTTTTAAGTCCTAATTATTTTAAATATGATATTTTGATGTCATATGATTATATATAGTGTTTATATATTTTATTCGTCGCGTACTTATTATCTCTCCGAAAAATCAATCGCGTAGCGGCGTTTTCGCGTTTCGGGTTTCGTTCGGGCGTTCGGGCCACTAGGATTTTGTCATTTATCAAATTGGGCCACTATGAGGCCCACCCCATTCAGTTTTTGGCCGAAAATCCCTTAAGGAGGGGAGTATTTTGTCAAACTTGCAAACTAGTGACCATTACTCTAAACTTCACTACTTACTCTCATTTCTAACCTAATCATCTTATTTTTTTTCACCTCCTTCCTCCCTCTCCTCCCATGAACGTCCCCTTTCATCATCATCATCACCATTTCATCATCAAATCAAGGTTAAGAATTAGGGCTTTCAACATAAACGGATTCCTCTCATCGTTCTCTACGCGTCTATATCACTTGATTATTGATTAGGGTATAAACCCTAACCCTAGATTTTTAATTTTTCTTTATTTTTCTGTATTTTGATTATATTTTATTAGTATGATGATTATTAGTTGTTGTAATGTTGATTGTATTCGTAGAATTACTCGATTGCATATTTTTCGGTTTGATAAAATTGGAACAGCAGCTTTTTCGTGTGTTTCTGATATTGTAACTGATGTTGATCATAAAATAAAGTATATAAATGAGTTCCTCTCATCAAGACATTAATTTTAGACTCCGGATTCATGTCGTTTCGATTCCCGGAGCCCTAGATATGCTTAATTTGATATTTGGTAAAGATTGAAAGGTGTTATGGGCAAGAACAAGGTATGGTCCGACTTTGTGATCATCCTTGGTGTCTTTAGGGTGTGTCATTTGGTTAGGACTGATGGTGGGACGAATTTTCATGTTCGGGTCACCTAAATCCGAGCCACGGTTCACCCGTTGTGCCTAAATCACTGTTTTGAGTAAATTGAATTCCCAAGTATTGTCATGGCTGATATCCACGACCTAGGGACTGTTCTTGGAGTGTTCTTGAGTACATAATTGTGTCGGGTGGTTTGACTAGGCGGAGATGCATATGTGGCTCGCCCAAAACCGACACCCGGGGCTCAAGATACGACCCGATGAACTTTTAAACTTAAAACTTATGGTTAATGATTAAACTTATGTTAAAATGAATGGCTTTCATTATTAATAAATTACTTATGATAAAAGAAGTAATTATTATTATTTAAGACTTATGATATAAATATTTATTATATCATTTAATTATTAATTATGATTTAATTAACATTTTAATTAAACTTATGATTAATAATACTTTTATTATTAAAGAAAAATACTTATGATAAGTATTAAATTTATTTTTGAGAAATTATTATAAGACTTATAATAAAGATTAAATAATTATTTAATTATTGTAAGACTTAATTATTATTTAATTATGATTTAATTATTAAATACTTATGATTTAATAATTTTAATTAGAAACTTATGATATAATTAATAATTCATTATTAATTTATAATACTTATGATATGAATTAAAATTCATTATTAATTAATAAAACTTATATAATGATTAATATTTAATTAATTAATTAAATACTTATGTTATACTAATTATAACATTTCAACTTATATTAACTTTAATAATTCATTTTATTTAATTAAACTTATGTTATGACATAACTTTACACTTTTGACTTTAATAAACATTATAACCTATGTTATTATTATAACTTACACTTTTAAAATTAATGTTGACTATGTTTGACCAAGGTTGACTTTTGAGTTGACTTTCGGTTGACTTTGGCTTTCAGTTGACTTCTGTTGACTTTCTAAATAAGGAAACTTTCCGAACTTCAAAACTTTCTAAAAATAGAACTTTCTAAATTTGGAAACTTTCCAAAAATAGAAACTTTCCAAAAATAGAAACTTTCCAAAAATAGAAACTTTCCAAAAATAGAAACTTTCCTAAAATAGAAAACTTTCCAAAAATGGAAACCTGCTAAAAATAGAAACTTTCTAAAAATAGAAAGTGTGTGTCCTTATGCTGTTCCAATCAAACCGATGCTTGCTGAGTAATGTTCTATGTCTACTTGCAACATGTACAATAGCTATCATACTAAGACTTGACCTAAGTTAGTTATTTATTTCGACCTGCTTTATTTATAGGTCGGCGTTGTGATCTTTCTTGATCACTTTACTTTACTTGCTGTTCGCTTGTTTGTGAGATTTCTTCAGTTGCTATTTAAGGTGAGTTATAGTCCCATTTTCTAGTTTAAATCTTTTGGGAAGAGAATACATGCAATTTATTTTATATTTTGGACACAAGTGGAAGTTGGTTTAAATTATTCATTGTGAGTTGAACAAAAATATTCCCTAGTCTGGTAACTGTAATCACTGGTTTCTACTGGTGAACGCGAATCCTACGGATAGATCTATCGGGTTTGACAACCCCATTTCGAGCTAGTCGCGCTAGCAATTTATAATCGGAATGTTTAGTACTTCGTATTTTGTTGTAGATACACTTGTTCGGTGTATATTATTTATTGTGTTTGGCAAGGGTAAATAAATGGTTAAGTGGTTACCAGGTGGCTCACGGAAAATGGAATAATGTTTTATTATATGTTTTCTAGCATATAATTTGGTGGTTTAAAAGGAGTTTTATGTTTTCAAACATAAATTTTTATTGTTTAAATTAAATATTGTTTGCAATATTAAACCTATAATTCACTCAACATTTTTGTTGACAGTTACTCGCATGTTTTATTCTCAGGTTTATGATTGACTGCTTCCGATGTGCTTAGAGGGTCTGCATATTTATGATGGCAGCCTTTGTTAAACATTAACTTGCATTCTATTTTGTTACATTAAAAAGTGGATGTTGTTGACTTTGTTTGGTCAACATTTGGTTAAAGTATTTATGTATAGTTTTTCTAAACTTATACAATTTAGTAGATTTTCTTTATAGGAAATCATTTTTAAATAAAGAATGCAAGGTTGTTTTATAAAATTCATATAGAGTTTCGATCAAGCTGTGGGACCAAGTGACGGAGCCGTTAAGTGTTTTGACGGAGTCGTCACAGTTGGTATCAGAGCTCTGGTTGTAGGGAATTAGGCTGCATTGATGTCGTTACCCGGGTCAATAGGGTGCATTAGTGAGTCTAGTCTACAGCCCGGCCTATTATATATTATTATATGTGATTATTTGTGTCGTGTTGGTATGTATATTGTTATCATACATACATTTCTATTATGTTCTGAATTCGGGAGGAACTCCCATTCCGATTTAAACGTATTCTCCGACTCATGCGAGTTCATCTTTTAAAGGAACACCTCGGTTAGTGAAACCGAGGGGGTGTCATTCTTGACTTCTGGAATTCTCGACATTTCTATGTCATAATTAGTGTTTATTGATATAACGTTTAAGTTACATTACGTGTTCTAGAATTCTCGGCATTTCTATGTCATCTATTATGGTTTTGTATATAACGTTTGAGTTATATTACGCGAGATGTCATTCTTGACTTCTAAATGCTCGGCATTTCAATGTCAGCTATTATGTTTAGGTATATAACATTTTTGTTATATTACGTGCATTTGAGCCGTTGTGCCTATGTGCTTTGGTTGTTGAAACGGAAAACGTCATTCTTACTTTTAGAGATTCTTGGTACTTCGAAGACATTTTTATGTCATCGTTACTCCTATTCATTACTTTCGATGTCTTTGTCTCTTGTGCTATCCTTAGCACATTGTTAAGAAATTGTTTTAGGGAAATTGTGTTGAAATTCGAGGTTGACCACGTGTCCTGACCTTATGTAGTGATATTGGAATGGAACTATGAGTTAGTGAAATATAATGGCGTCAGGCCAACGTGATTATATTACGTTAATTCATAAAAAGTCCCAATATTGTGACATGAGGAATAGAAAGCGAGTCAAAGAAAATTTATACACCACTCATTCGGAAATTCTAACGTTGTTACATGAGTAAGGAAGATACTCATTATCTTATTTATTGATATACGAGAGACTCGTCTTTACCGAACTACTTACCCCATGTTTTATCATTTATAACTCGCTTGTTAGTGACAGCTTCGCACGTGAATAGTTTTGACCCAAGGACTTGTGTTCTGATAAAAGTCAAAACAATATTTAACTCGTTGTTTTCATGACCTCGTAGCATTTATTGATTAGATGTCGCAAGACGATTCAAGTCCTTCACTCGAGCTACAACGATCTTACTTCAACTCGTAACCTCTGTAATGCGGATACCCTGCTTTTCATAAAAAAAAAATTTACACATTTGTGTAATTGGGCGGTTCTCACGAGATTTATGGGCGAATAGAAGTAATGAAATATTTTGTCATGTATACAATTTATAAAATCATATATGTACGTATGAATTCAAATGGACAAATTTACCCTTACATATTTTGGCTAGTATACACTAATTTATACCTTCAAAATTATTTTAAAACCACTCTTATTGAGTTGTCTAGTTAACTCAAATTGATTTACGTAAAATGGTACACGTTGTACATACTTCTAAATTTACTAAGAGCTTCGTTCCATTTATGGGGTTACATCAGACGTTTAAAGTTTTTTTTTCAAAACTTCTTTGATTGACTACATTAGAATTTTCGCATTACTCTACAGAGTGTTTGGATCACAGTTCTTCTCATCCTCCGTTAAGGATGAAATTTACCATTAAGTTCGTTGATAGGAATTCTTACACCAGTTTGGATGCCGGTTTTATAGAATTTGTTGGAAAGTCTTTGTGTCCATAAAATTTTCCCTCTTATGGTTAGACATGGCCGAAGCGCAGACCGATAAATCAAGTTTCTGGGGTGCACTCGATGGTCACCCTATTGTAGAAAAGGCGTTAGGTGGGTTTCTACCGCAACTGTTGTTATAATGGGTATCATGGATATATATTACTCTAGACCGTTTGAGTAGTTTCTACTCTCAATTTTTGCTGTCAACCGCAACACCCTCGTAAACATCAATCCTAGGATTCAATACTTTGAGGTACACGAAATTATTTTTGGAGATTCATCTCACTTGGAGTCGACCATTCTTTATAACCCATGATTCGCGTTCTTTTCATCTATACATAAATTGAAGAAGAAGGAGGAATCCTAGATTTTCTCGCTCATTGTAATAGGAAGCTCACTCTCGTTGAAATATCACACCTAACGTACCTCTTCCTTTCGGAAATATAATGAAAATTTACTTTGGAGTCCATGATCCTCGGTTAACTCCTTTGAGAGAATTGCCTTAAATATCTATGCTACCGATGTGACTACTCCATATTTATTTCTTCCTTCATTATTGCAACTTTATTTCATCCGTCCCAGTTCGTCCCCTTGGGGAGCTCCCATTTTGTTTGTTGAGAAGAAAGATGGTTCGTTTCGTTTGTGTATTGATTATCGTGAATTGAACGAGCTTACTGTTAAAAACCGTTACCCTCTTCCGAGAATTGATGATCTGTTCGATCAACTTCAAGGTTCGTCCGTTTACTCTAAGATTGATCTTCGTTCCGGTTATCACCAATTGCGCGTTAAAGAAACTGATATTTCGAAAACCGTTTTTCGTACCTGTTATGGTCACTTCGAATTCTTTGTTATGCCGTTCAGATTGACAAATGCACCTGCTGTGTTCATAGACCTCATGAACCGTGTGTGTAGACCCTATCTGGACATATTCGTTATTGTTTTTATCGACGACATCCTTATTTATTCTAAGAGTGATGAAGAACACGAAGAATATTTGAAGTTGGTGCTTGATTTATTGAGAAAAGAAGAGTTGTACGCTAAGTTCTCTAAGTGTAATTTCTGATTAAGAGAAGTTCAATTCCTTGGATATATTGTTAGTAAACAAGGAATACTAGTTGATCCCGCCAAGATTGAGGCAATTGAAAAGTGGGAAATTCCGAAAACTCCTACTCAGATTCGCCAGTTTCTAGGATTAGCAGGCTATTATAGAAGGTTGATTCAAGATTTTTCACGAGTAGCGAAACATCTGACTGCTTTAACGCATAAGGGGAAGAAGTACGAGTGGAAGAGTGAACAAGAGTCTGCTTTCCAAACTCTGAAGAAGAAGTTAACTTCTGCACCGATATTATCACTACCTGAGGGTAATGATGATTTTGTTATCTATTGTGATGCTTCGTGTCAAGACTTTGGTTGTGTTTTGATGCAACGAAAGAAAGATATTGCGTACGCGTCACGTCAGTTGAAGATTCACGAGCAGAATTATGTAACCCATGATTTAGAGTTGAGAGCTATTGTGTTTGTGCTTAAGATTTGCATACATTATCTATATGGGGTCAAAGGTACATTGTACACTGATCACAAAAGTCTTCAACATATTCTTGATCAGAAACAGTTAAATATGAGGCAACGAAGATGGGTTGAGACGTTAAATGATTATGATTGCGAACTTTTATATCATCCGGGAAAGGCCAATGATGTGGCTGATGCATTAAGTCGTAAAGAAAGGGCTGAACCTCGCAGGTTTAGGGCCTTGAATATGACAATTCAAAGAGACCTCGCTAGGCAGATCCTTGAGGCACAATAAGAAGCCTTGAAGGAGGAAAATTTTGTAACGGGAAGGTCCGAGGCTTGAGTAAACAGTTAGAGGTACAAACCGATGGTACTCGGTATTTTGCGGGATGCCTTTGGGTTCCGAAGTTTGGTGATCTACGAAAACTTGTTTTAGATGAGGCTCATAAGTCTAGGTACTCTATTCATCCTGGTTCAGGAAAGATGTATCATGATCTTAAGGAGCTATATTGGTGGCCTAATTTGAAAGCTGATGTGGCTACGTATGTGGCTAAGTGTTTGACCTGCGCTAAGGTTAAAGCTGAACATCAGAAACCGTCTGGACTTTTGGTGCAACCTGAAATTCCCGAGTGGAAGTGGGAAGGTATTAAGATGGAATTTATTACGAAGTTACCAGGAGTTGTGGGTGGTTATGATACTATTTGGGTGATTGTTACCGACTCGCTAAGTCAACTCTTTTTTTGCCAATTAAGGAAACATATTCAATGAAGAAGTTTACTCGTTTGTATTTGAAGGAGATTATTTCGAGACATGGTGTTCCCGTATCGATTATGTTGGACTGAGGCAGTCCTAACAAGGTGCTCTAGGAACTAAATTGGATATGAGCACCGCTTATCATCCACAGACGGATGGTCAGAGTGAAAGGACCATTCAAACGTAGAAAACATGTTAAGAGCGTGTGTTATTGATTTTGGAAATGGGTGGGATAAATATTTGCCGCTAGATGAGTTTTCTTATAACAGCAGTTATCATGCAAGTATTAAAGCCGCACCATTTGAAGCTCTGTATGATAGAAAGTGTAGGTCTCATGTCTGTTGGAATGAGGTTGGGGATGCTCAACTCACATGACCAGAGATCATTCACGAGACTACCGAGAAGATTGCACAGATTAAGGAAAGATTGAGAACTACCAGGAGTAGGCAAAAGAGTTATGCTGATAAGAGAAGGAACGATATCGACTTTCAGGTCGGTGATCGTGTTATGTTGAAAGTTTCACCTTGGAAGGGTGTGGTACGTTTTGGTAAAAGGGGAAAGTTGAATCCTCGATTTGTTAGACCTTTTGGGATTATTGAGAGAGTTGGACCAGTGGCTTATCGTTTGAAATTGCCACAAGAACTCAGTGCTATTCGTGACGTTTTTCATGTATCGAATTTAAAGAAGTGTTTGGCCGAGGCCAATGAAACTATTCTTTTTGATGAACTTCATGTTGATAAGCAACTTTATTTTATTGAAGAACCTGTTGAAATTATGGACCGAGAGGTAAAGACTCTTAAGCAGAGTAAAATTCCTATTGTTCGAGTTAGATGGAACACCGGACGCGGTCCCGAGTTCACTTGGGAGCGTGAAGGTCAGATGAAGCAGAAGTAACCGCATTTGTTCCCAGATGCCGAGGAAACCCCTGCACCTGCTTAAATTTCGGGACGAAATTTCAGTAACGGGAAGGTACTGTAACGACCCTACTTTTTCCGTTATCTTTTACCGTTAACTATTTAACGACCGTTAATTGTTATTCGTGCCACGTCATTTCTATGACCTATATTATTATTTTTGTAATAATATATTAATTATTATGTGTTATATGAATATTTGTATTCATATTTTAAATTATACGTTCCTACGAGTCGCGGATTTCTATCCGGCGAATCTTTTCGGTTTTCAAACCAACGGTCGAACTTTTGGAATTTTTAAGTCCTAATTATTTTAAATATGATATTTTGATGTCATATGATTATATATAGTGTTTATATATTTTATTCGTCGCGTACTTATTATCTCTCCGAAAAATCAATCGCGTAGCGGCGTTTTCGCGTTTCGGGTTTCGTTCGGGCGTTCGGGCCACTAGGATTTTGTCATTTATCAAATTGGGCCACTATGAGGCCCACCCCATTCAGTTTTTGGCCGAAAATCCCTTAAGGAGGGGAGTATTTTGTCAAACTTGCAAACTAGTGACCATTACTCTAAACTTCACTACTTACTCTCATTTCTAACCTAATCATCTTATTTTTTTTCACCTCCTTCCTCCCTCTCCTCCCATGAACGTCCCCTTTCATCATCATCATCACCATTTCATCATCAAATCAAGGTTAAGAATTAGGGCTTTCAACATAAACGGATTCCTCTCATCGTTCTCTACGCGTCTATATCACTTGATTATTGATTAGGGTATAAACCCTAACCCTAGATTTTTAATTTTTCTTTATTTTTCTGTATTTTGATTATATTTTATTAGTATGATGATTATTAGTTGTTGTAATGTTGATTGTATTCGTAGAATTACTCGATTGCATATTTTTCGGTTTGATAAAATTGGAACAGCAGCTTTTTCGTGTGTTTCTGATATTGTAACTGATGTTGATCATAAAATAAAGTATATAAATGAGTTCCTCTCATCAAGACATTAATTTTAGACTCCGGATTCATGTCGTTTCGATTCCCGGAGCCCTAGATATGCTTAATTTGATATTTGGTAAAGATTGAAAGGTGTTATGGGCAAGAACAAGGTATGGTCCGACTTTGTGATCATCCTTGGTGTCTTTAGGGTGTGTCATTTGGTTAGGACTGATGGTGGGACGAATTTTCATGTTCGGGTCACCTAAATCCGAGCCACGGTTCACCCGTTGTGCCTAAATCACTGTTTTGAGTAAATTGAATTCCCAAGTATTGTCATGGCTGATATCCACGACCTAGGGACTGTTCTTGGAGTGTTCTTGAGTACATAATTGTGTCGGGTGGTTTGACTAGGCGGAGATGCATATGTGGCTCGCCCGAAACCGACACCCGGGGCTCAAGATACGACCCGATGAACTTTTAAACTTAAAACTTATGGTTAATGATTAAACTTATGTTAAAATGAATGGCTTTCATTATTAATAAATTACTTATGATAAAAGAAGTAATTATTATTATTTAAGACTTATGATATAAATATTTATTATATCATTTAATTATTAATTATGATTTAATTAACATTTTAATTAAACTTATGATTAATAATACTTTTATTATTAAAGAAAAATACTTATGATAAGTATTAAATTTATTTTTGAGAAATTATTATAAGACTTATAATAAAGATTAAATAATTATTTAATTATTGTAAGACTTAATTATTATTTAATTATGATTTAATTATTAAATACTTATGATTTAATAATTTTAATTAGAAACTTATGATATAATTAATAATTCATTATTAATTTATAATACTTATGATATGAATTAAAATTCATTATTAATTAATAAAACTTATATAATGATTAATATTTAATTAATTAATTAAATACTTATGTTATACTAATTATAACATTTCAACTTATATTAACTTTAATAATTCATTTTATTTAATTAAACTTATGTTATGACATAACTTTACACTTTTGACTTTAATAAACATTATAACCTATGTTATTATTATAACTTACACTTTTAAAATTAATGTTGACTATGTTTGACCAAGGTTGACTTTTGAGTTGACTTTCGGTTGACTTTGGCTTTCAGTTGACTTCTGTTGACTTTCTAAATAAGGAAACTTTCCGAACTTCAAAACTTTCTAAAAATAGAACTTTCTAAATTTGGAAACTTTCCAAAAATAGAAACTTTCCAAAAATAGAAACTTTCCAAAAATAGAAACTTTCCAAAAATAGAAACTTTCCTAAAATAGAAAACTTTCCAAAATTGGAAACCTGCTAAAAATAGAAACTTTCTAAAAATAGAAAGTGTGTGTCCTTATGCTGTTCCAATCAAACCGATGCTTGCTGAGTAATGTTCTATGTCTACTTGCAACATGTACAATAGCTATCATACTAAGACTTGACCTAAGTTAGTTATTTATTTCGACCTGCTTTATTTATAGGTCGGCGTTGTGATCTTTCTTGATCACTTTACTTTACTTGCTGTTCGCTTGTTTGTGAGATTTCTTCAGTTGCTATTTAAGGTGAGTTATAGTCCCATTTTCTAGTTTAAATCTTTTGGGAAGAGAATACATGCAATTTATTTTATATTTTGGACACAAGTGGAAGTTGGTTTAAATTATTCATTGTGAGTTGAACAAAAATATTCCCTAGTCTGGTAACTGTAATCACTGGTTTCTACTGGTGAACGCGAATCCTACGGATAGATCTATCGGGTTTGACAACCCCATTTCGAGCTAGTCGCGCTAGCAATTTATAATCGGAATGTTTAGTACTTCGTATTTTGTTGTAGATACACTTGTTCGGTGTATATTATTTATTGTGTTTGGCAAGGGTAAATAAATGGTTAAGTGGTTACCAGGTGGCTCACGGAAAATGGAATAATGTTTTATTATATGTTTTCTAGCATATAATTTGGTGGTTTAAAAGGAGTTTTATGTTTTCAAACATAAATTTTTATTGTTTAAATTAAATATTATTTGCAATATTAAACCTATAATTCACTCAACATTTTTGTTGACAGTTACTCGCATGTTTTATTCTCAGGTTTATGATTGACTGCTTCCGATGTGCTTAGAGGGTCTGCATATTTATGATGGCAGCCTTTGTTAAACATTAACTTGCATTCTATTTTGTTACATTAAAAAGTGGATGTTGTTGACTTTGTTTGGTCAACATTTGGTTAAAGTATTTATGTATAGTTTTTCTAAACTTATACAATTTAGTAGATTTTCTTTATAGGAAATCATTTTTAAATAAAGAATGCAAGGTTGTTTTATAAAATTCATATAGAGTTTCGATCAAGCTGTGGGACCAAGTGACGGAGCCGTTAAGTGTTTTGACGGAGTCGTCACAAAAATGCTCAAATGTACAAGATACAATTAAAAAGGTTCAAATTATTGATGAAGAACGTCTAAAAATGACAAGAGTACAAGTTGCGGAACGCAAAGTACACGATATAAAATAGTACGCAAGGACGTCTGAAAATCCGGAACCGGGACCCGTGTCAAGAAGAAACGCCCGACGCAACGGACCAAAAATATCTAGTCTACTATGCACAAGAATAAAATATAATATATAAATAATTATATTAATTATTTATATATTTATATTTATTTTATATTATGTCGACAAGCTAGGAGCCAAAACAATGTGAGCTGTCCCTGGTCCTCATGCGAGTCGCATGGCCAGAAGGCCATTTCCATGCGAGTCGCATGACTCCAGATTCCAGGCCAGGTACTATAAATTCAGGTGTTTTGCTCGAATGAAAAATCAAACACACATACACAAATATATATTACTCCGTATAATATTTATTATTATTATTATTATTATTATTATTATTATTATTATTATTATTATTATTATTATTATTATTATTATTATTATTATTATTATTATTATTAAGATTATTATTAATCTTATTAATCTTATTATTAGTATTATTATTTTTGCGATACAAAAATAATAATGTACATAAAATATTACGACGGAGTACTGTCCAAGTAATTTTCAAAATGAGTTTTCGAGCAAGCTAGAGCTAAGGAAATTATGGGTTATTGCCAAGGAGGTTATGGATAATGTTCGGGGGTATTTTTTGTGAATCAAACCTCGTGTTTATCATCTCCGATGCGTCTACGTGCTTTCCTGCAATATTGTATATCCATATTAAACAGTGAGTTTCATATGATCTCTTTTACCCTTTACATTTTTGGGCTGAGAATACATGCAAATGCTTTATTAACTGATTTACAATATTTATATGCGTGAGTTTCATTTGCTCCCTTTTTAATTGCTTTTGCAATCTATATTTTTGGGCTGAGAATACATGCACTTTATTTTAAACGCAATGAATACAAGTACATACTAAATTCTACACCGAGTTTAAACCGAAAATCCCTTAGCTTTGGTAACTAGTAACTGCCGGTTATAAGAACTGGTGGGCGCGAGTAGTTATATATGGATCCATAGGGCTTGACATCCCCGTCTGTTCCGGGTATAGAAAGAAACTCTAGCCTGAACTATAAAACAGACGTATGCTATTTGAAGTTAGTACACGTTGGATTGTGTGTATTGTACATGTTGGTTGCATGTTAAACGAGGGGTACTTATTATAAACGTTAAAGTTTAGTTACCAGGGTTCTCAATTTTGTAGAACCGATTGATAAACGTTTCAGATGAAACAACTGAAATCTTGTGATCCACCTTTTATGTAAAACCTATTGATAAACGTTTTGAATAAAACAACTGAACTTTTGTAATCCACATTGATATACGGATTATGTGTAATATTAAAACTATGAACTCACCAACCTTTGTGTTGACACTTGAAGCATGTTTATTCTCAGGATTCTAGAAGTCTTCCGCTGTTTGCTTATACGTGATACAAGATATGTGCTTGGAGTCATACATGCTATATACAAGAAACTTGCATTCACCAAACCATTACCATGTATCTTATTTTGACTGTATTGTCAACAGATGTATTATCGTAAATCATTTAAATGGTGATTGTCTATACGTAGGAATCATCAGATGTTAAAAACCTGGAATTTATATATTCATTTATGAAATACCTTTTCAAACGAATACAATGTTACAAAATGTATCACATAGAGGTCAAATACCTCGCAATGAAATCAATAAATGACGTGTTCGTCCATATGGATTTGGAGCGATCGTCACAGTTGGTATCAGAGCGTTGGTCTTAGCGAACCAGAATTTGCATTAGTGTGTCTAACCGGTTATTGTTAGGATACATTAGTGAGTCTGGACTTCGACCATGTCTGCATGATAAAAGTTGTTGCTTATAATTTTTTTTGTTAGAAATTACCTGCTTATCATTCCTTGTGTGGAAAATTACCTGCTTATCATTTGTAGTCTAGACACACCTTATTGCATGGATTGCATGACTAGTGTATAGACAAAATGAATATCTTAGCGTATCTGTTACTGTTACCTTTACTTGACAGTTTCCGAAAGTTTCTCCGTAATTTGCGGATCCTTTGTACTATATAAAGGTATTCTATGTAATTAGAATATCATCCGATATCCGAAAATTATTTCACATCAAAAATTATTTATGTAACCGTGTAAGATGAATTCTGCAAGTAATTCGAGTTCTTCGGATTCCGATATGAATTTCCACCTGAGTTCTGAAAGCAGTGTAACCGGAATGAATCAACCAATCAGTCATCACCAATTCTGGATGAATTGGGGATGGGTTCGTAATCAACTTAATCAATGGAGACAAGAGGAAGGCGATCCTTTCCACCAACCGAATTCACCTCTTGGTGAGGAACCTGAGGCACTTACCGGCGAACCCGTTCGAAACACTATCTTTACCCTAATTTCCAGGATATTTCGCAACGATTATATGATAACTAGAATTTTAAACTTTATTCATCCTCTCGTACCAACCGCCAATCATCCCGGAATAATAGAAGAAGTTAACGAGCTTCGCGCTCGAGTTGTGGCTTTGGAGAATATGATGCACAATTTGCAGGCATCACAGGCAGCACCGGTAGCACCACCAGAACCAGCAGCACAACCAACAACAGTACCAGTACCACCAACAACAACATCCGCACCGTAAACCTTAACCTCATAATCTGTCCCATGAGTATCAACCTCATACGCACCGTAGGCACCGAAGAATACTAATAACCATAAACGATGAAGTATTAATTCATAACTTCATTGGAGAAATATCCTGCGACGATTATGTAATCTTTAATATAGAAGAGATTATTCGTTTCTAGTTCCAACCGAAAATCAAATGAGTTTAATAACTCATTAAATCTATATTACATCTGAAGGAAATATACACACATATATTTTCATAAAGATTGTAATTGAAAATCCTTTTGTACAAACTGTTAATGATGAGAATATTTTAACGGGTAGGTAATACCCTAGAAATATATAAATTCCACATTAATATGTTACACTATACATTCTTCAATTCTGATTCAGCAATCATTAACTATACTGCTCAAACCTATAGATATACGTATCTGTTCATCGCAGAATAACCATTTTCATTCAATTTCATATTCTAATTTCGATAGATCAGAATCCAAGTCAAGATTAAACGAAAAACATCACTCTTAGATTCCTACATCTTTCAAAACCATGCTTCAAAACCCATGCTTTGAATTCAGAACAGTACTAGAACATCATATGATTATATTTTGCGTTCAAACCCATCGAAATTCTTGGAAACACTTCAACTAATGAACAAACGAGAAGACAAACCAACTACACGATATCTACGAGAAGAAAGATTTGTACTTATAATCATATATCTGGAAAGCTCTCGAAACCTAAGTAAAACTTTAACACGTATCTGTGATAAATCCTTCGGCATTATTATTACTGAAAGTAACCTTGCAATTCCTTTTTAAAAGTATCCAGTATTATCACCCATTCAACTAGTCAACGACGACCTTTCAGACTTATAACTTTGGCATATACGTTTTTGTTACTGGGGAACCTTTTATGTTCCACCATATTAGCAGTAAATGTACCAGCGACTCCGTCACTCTGCTATTTGAAACTCTCTGGAAATCACTATATATACATTGAAACCCTATCATGTACTCATCCACATCTTGTAACAATAGTTGCCATTCCAACTATCGGGAATTTGCAATCAGTATTTTGAAATCTTGCAGCACGTCTACGCCAACAGTTATATGTGTACATATAACGTCTACCTCCTCGAATTACATACTTCGAATGTGAAGTTTTTGAAAAACACCCCAAACTATGAAACTAGTTCTCTGAAATTGGAACAATGCTGATGAAGCAGCAAAAACTGTAAACGACCTTAACAGTCAAAAGTTTGATGATAAAGAATAATATGGTGGTAAAGCTGAGAAAAAGAGAAGGTTTGAAACTGGAAAACGGATTGAGCAAAGTATGAAGGAGGGTTGTGGATAAATCACAAAGACTAAACCTGCCTTCAAAGAATACAAATGATTCAGTATCTGCTGAAGTCATTAACGAATACCTTGCTCCTGATACTAAACCCCTACGGACAATATTCTTCATCATCCTCTGATATTAGAAATTCTAAAATATCATCGTATCTTTCATTATAAATATCCTCCATATTTCTGGAGATAATTTCATAATCATTCGTATCGAAAATCAATTTTCTCCTTGCGATATCTGTGTTACATCATAAAAGAAACTATTTTAGTTTCTAAATTTTGAATCTTTCAAGTTTAAAATATGAATATTTTGGAAGTGGTGTTGGGAGCTGAAGCATGAGTTAGTATAATATAATGACACTTGATCAACGTGATTATATTACAGTAAGTCATGCTGAGTTTCTAATGGAATGTGATGATTCACAGATTATAACGTCATCATGTGTCATATTACACGACTTTTACATTCTATCTAATCTATAAACCTATCAAGAGAATAATTTTTCTTGATGATTCGGTCTTTTCCGAATATTCTGGTAATTTGACAAATCAAGATCGTACCATTACGATTACCTTCTCAAAACATTAACTATGTTCATCCAAAACTCCATACCTACAAATTCTGGACCATTACAAGAGATGCCTAATCGCAAGAAGAAGAAACGAAGGGACAAAGCTCCGAAATAGAAATTAGAGTATAAATCGCAGCAAATAGGAGGGAGTATTAACTGTGAATGACAATGATTATAGAAGACAGAAGTAGGGACATTGAAATATAACGGAGAATATAAAGCCCGATAACAACCCCGAAATTACAAACCGTGTATATCAATGCGTATAGCAATATAAAGACACGGGAGAATGAAAAACACTATAACCCCAAGGTAATGGTAGAAGTAAGTAATTTCCTCTGGTGGTAGATGAAAAAGAAGAATGACAGATATGAAAGTTAGGAGTATATCAAGAATCAGAACTGGATGAAGCATTTCACAATTTGTTAGAAGTATGAAATAAGGAAGAAGATTATAGAAGTGGTGAAAATAAATGCAACGGAAGTGGTCAATTTATAGCAAAATATCGGACGCAACAATAGAGGCAGATTACGCATTTAATCAAAGAAAATCCTAATTTTCGCAAATTCTGAAGAATCAAATCTTATTTAGTTTATGAAGATTTTCTATTCCTTAAAATCCGGAAATCAATTGTTACTACATCAAGAGATAAGACGCATCTCTATTCTCCATTTCACTTGATTACGATAACTTCTCTCATACGCTTCGAGTAATTGGATTATTTTATCCATATTATTCAAACATAGATAAAACTCTATTATCAACTCATATTCGTCATTAAAACATTTTTATTGTTAGCCATGACGACCTCACTCAAATTTCGGGACGAAATTTCTTTAACGGGTAGGTACTGTGATGACCCAGAAATTTCGACTAAATTTAAACTTAATCTTTGTATGATTAACATTTCCGACACGATAAGCAAAGTCTGTAAAACTGAATCTCAAAATTTTTGAATTACTTTTATATATTTAAATACCCTTCGGTTGTTTTCGACGATTCGCGAACAATTATATGTAAATAGATACATATATACTATAACATGAAAAGGTAACAATGTATTAATTGTTTGATACCGTACATTAAACTTATTGGTTTAAATATCTATTTGAATGTATATGATAAGTTGAAATATTTATTATTAAAATTTATTTATAAATAACTTCCAATGTGTATTTAAAAACTGATTTATGTATATTAAAAAGATATATACATATATATAATAAACGATAGTAACATTCGTTTATTGATTCAATTGATATTTAGATAAGTTAACTAAAGCGTTTAAGATGAACCAGTTAAACACTAATTTGTTACAGTGTTTTCAAATTGCCACATTACTCAAAATGCTACAGTGTTTTCGAAAATAACTATTTGCTACAGTGAAATTGACTTTGCTACAGTGAATTGCTACAGTAAAATTTGAAAGTAACTTTGCTACAGTAAAACGCTATTATAAAAATCTATTTTAACAAATAGCGAGACGATGATTTATAGAAGTAAATGACCAAAACACTCGAAAGTTTAAGATACACTTTGAGTGATATAATTAAGGGATAATTTAAGGCTATTGATAAGGCTAAAAAGGAACATATATTTCATAGCATTATCCCCCAAGAAAGACATGATTTTAGTTGTAATTGTTCCATATTCAAGTAATATTCGTTTATATTTAATAAGTGCGAAGACAAAAGGCGAAAACGAAGAATTGAAGACGGAAAGGTCCAAAATGCTCAAATGTACAAGATACAATTAAAAAGGTTCAAATTATTGATGAAGAACGTCTAAAAATGACAAGAGTACAAGTTGTGGAACGCAAAGTACACGATATAAAATAGTACGCAAGGACGTCTGAAAATCCGGAACCGGGACCCGAGTCAAGAAGAAACGCCCGACGCAACGGACCAAAAATATATAGTCTACTATGCACAAGAATAAAATATAATATATAAATAATTATATTAATTATTTATATATTTATATTTATTTTATATTATGTCGACAAGCTAGGAGCCAAAACAATGTGAGCTGTCCCTGGTCCTCATGCGAGTCGCATGGCCAGAAGGCCATTTCCATGCGAGTCGCATGACTCCAGATTCCAGGCCAGGTACTATAAATTCAGGTGTTTTGCTCGAATGAAAAATCAAACACACATACACAAATATATATTACTCCGTATAATATTTATTATTATTATTATTATTATTATTATTATTATTATTATTATTAAGATTATTATTAATCTTATTAATCTTATTATTAGTATTATTATTTTTGCGATACAAAAATAATAATGTACATAAAATATTACGACGGAGTACTGTCCAAGTAATTTTCAAAATGAGTTTTCGAGCAAGCTAGAGCTAAGGAAATTATGGGTTATTGCCAAGGAGGTTATGGGTAATGTTCGGGGGTATTTTTTGTGAATCAAACCTCGTGTTTATCATCTCCGATGCGTCTACGTGCTTTCCTGCAATATTGTATATCAATATTAAACAGTGAGTTTCATATGATCTCTTTTACCCTTTACATTTTTGGGCTGAGAATACATGCAAATGCTTTATTAACTGATTTACAATATTTATATGCGTGAGTTTCATTTGCTCCCTTTTTAATTGCTTTTGCAATCTATATTTTTTGGGCTGAGAATACATGCACTTTATTTTAAACGCAATGAATACAAGTACATACTAAATTCTACACCGAGTTTAAACCGAAAATCCCTTAGCTTTGGTAACTAGTAACTGCCGGTTATAAGAACTGGTGGGCACGAGTAGTTATATATGGATCCATAGGGCTTGACATCCCCGTCTGTTCCGGGTATAGAAAGAAACTCTAGCCTGAACTATAAAACAGACGTATGCTATTTGAAGTTAGTACACGTTGGATTGTGTGTATTGTACATGTTGGTTGCATGTTAAACGAGGGGTACTTATTATAAACGTTAAAGTTTAGTTACCAGGGTTCTCAATTTTGTAGAACCGATTGATAAACGTTTCAGATGAAACAACTGAAATCTTGTGATCCACCTTTTATGTAAAACCTATTGATAAACGTTTTGAATAAAACAACTGAACTTTTGTAATCCACATTGATATACGGATTATGTGTAATATTAAAACTATGAACTCACAAACCTTTGTGTTGACACTTGAAGCATGTTTATTCTCATGATTCTAGAAGTCTTCCGCTGTTTGCTTATACGTGATACAAGATATGTGCTTGGAGTCATACATGCTATATACAAGAAACTTGCATTCACCAAACCATTACCATGTATCTTATTTTGACTGTATTGTCAACAGATGTATTATCGTAAATCATTTAAATGGTGATTGTCTATACGTAGGAATCATCAGATGTTAAAAACCTGGAATTTATATATTCATTTATGAAATACCTTTTCAAACGAATACAATGTTACAAAATGTATCACATAGAGGTCAAATACCTCGCAATGAAATCAATGAATGACGTGTTCGTCCATATGGATTTGGAGCGATCGTCACAATTACTCGCTTGACTAGAAGTCGGGAAGAGAAAACGAAAGCATGAAGCTCCGAAAAATAATGAAGAATATAAACTTCGATAATAACCCCGAAAT
Source organism: Rutidosis leptorrhynchoides (assembly GCF_046630445.1). Classification (NCBI taxonomy): domain Eukaryota; kingdom Viridiplantae; phylum Streptophyta; class Magnoliopsida; order Asterales; family Asteraceae; genus Rutidosis; species Rutidosis leptorrhynchoides. The sequence goes on along the minus strand of NC_092337.1, from coordinate 407,584,669 downwards.
TACAAACCGTGTATATCGATGCAGATAGCAATATAGAGACACGGGAGAATTAGAAACACTATAAACACAAGAGTATAGTAGAAGTAAATAGATTCTTCTGGTGGTAGATGAAAAAGAAGAATGACAGATATAAAAGTTAGGAGTATATCAAGAATCAGGACTGGATGGAGCATATTGATGAATGCTTTAAAGTAAGAATCAAGGGAGAAAGAATAGAAGGTGTGAGTCGTGGAAAATAAGGAAACGAAGGGGTGAATTTATAGTGAAATATCCGACAGAGCAATCGAAACAGATTATTGCGTATAATCAAAGAAGATCCTGATTTCCTTAATCACCAAAGAACCAAATCTTATTACGTAAGATTCTCTTTAAATCCCTTAAATCCCGGAAATTAATCATAACTACGTCATAGGTTAAGACGAATATATTTTACTCATCTCACTCTTTTATGATAGTCTCATTTATATTCTTCGCATAATCGAATTGTTTTATCTACATTACTCAATGATGATAAAACTCCATTATCACCTTATATTTGTTATGAAAACCTTCTTATTGTTATCCATAACAACCTCTATCAAATTTCGGGGACGAAATTTCTTTAACGGGTAGGTACTGTAATGACCCAGAATTTTCCGACCAAATTATACTTGTGAGATTAATATTTACATAAATTAAACCATACCAACATGATAAGCAATCCAAATTGTTGAGACTTGTATTTTTGAAAAGAGTTTTACACAACGTTTGACCGTCCAATATGACCGATGATATCACGAACTATATAACATACGATAATTATACGTTTGTGTATATATATGTATTTATATATATTTAACATGATCTAAGGATGGTTTAACATCTCATTGTGTACTAATGACAATGAGTTATAAGTATATTTTGAAACTACTAACTTAAGTTTTCAAAACGATAACTATATGTAACATTCTTTTGATATATATATATATACTTATAATCTATAATGGTTATACATGTATCGTATATATAATGTATTTAATCACTTTTTAAGGACTTAAATACATAAAACAATATAAGTATATTCACAAAAGATAGCTATATTTGAATTCTCGTTCCGTTTCCTCAAGATTTCTATACATATATCTAGGGTATATGTACCCGTATCATACCCAGCTTCTATACGTATTTACTATTGGTATATACACATCAAATCAACATCCTAATCAACATTATTACTGCGCTAGATATGAGGTAACTAGAATTTGTCAAGTAGTATGAATTATTAGTAAGAAAACAAAATTAGGAATCCTTTTCTTTCTTTATAAACTAAAAACGTTTTTATAAATGAACACCACTTCTTCACTCCATTTTCTCATACCTACACCCTCATTTCTCTCTCAAAATACTCCTAACTTCATACTTGATCATCTTCAAGCATTTTCCCCATCATTTAACTTCAATTACAAGCCTTAAACACCATAAGAAAAATCTTTCAAGAACATATCAAAATAACCACCCATTTGAAGAAGTTTACTTCCAACCTTTTGATCTAACTCCACCACTCTTTGATTCCAAGATTATTTCTTATCTTTTGCAGTAACTTTGTCCAAGTAACTTGAGGTAGTAACCTTGTTCATAATCTTATTCACTTCATATTCATATAGCTATCTTATTTTGTGGTATAAAATTTTAACAACAAGAACATAGTTTGAATGATTTCAAACTTGTTCGCAAACTAAATAGATCCTTCTAACTTGAATTTTAAAACACTTTAAGACCTGTAATATATCATAATGATATTTCTTATGAATATGTTAACACATAAAAATTTCATGGTTTAACTCAAAGTGTAAGTATTTTTAGAAAAATGATCATTAAATGTTGTTTTTATGAGGAAAAATGATCACTTTCATAAGTTTCACCAAAGTGTGACCTATAACCTATGATTTCGAATACAAACTAAGGTATTTTCAGTTCATATTCTTAAAATTTGACTCGATCCAAGGAAGTGGCAAGTTGAACCAACAAAAACGGAGTTGTAATGAAGAAACTACGACTAAAACAAGATTGGGTATCCGAAGCTAGTTTAGCTACGAAAATATTTGGAGAAAAAGTAAATTAATAATATCTTTTCTAATTAATATGATATTTTATATATAATTACTTATGATTTGATTTTATATATTTCAGGACCACCCGTAAACAACACGAGAAGATTAATCATAAGACCTCATGATTGTACGCAACACGTCATTTGACAACATGGTACCATGGGTCGAGATTAATTCTGATCAATACAAATATGATGGGGTCTTTATTTATTTTATTTAAGCAACTAATTGTGGACCACTAACATCGAACTGCTAACTACGGACTAAGAAAATATTAAAAGTATTAAAAGTATATACATATGTAACGATTACTTAAAAAGAAAATATGTTGATATATTATATATATGGTTAGGTTCTTGATATCTATCGGAGACCAAGTCTTTATTTATTTTATTTAAGCAACTAATTGTGGACCACTAACATCGAACTGCTAACTACGGACTAAGAAAATATTAAAAGTATATACATATGTAACGATTACTTAAAAAGAAAATATGTTGATATATTATATATATGGTTAGGTTCTTGATATCTATCGGAGACCAAGTCGAATTAAATACCTTCAAGGCAAAAGTGAGTTTCATTTGCTCCCTTTTTAATTGCTTTTGCAATATATATTTTTGGGCTAAGAATACATGCGCTGCTTTTATAAATATTTACAAAATAGACACAAGTACTTAAAAATATATTCTACGTTGAGTTGTACCACTGGAATATTTCCCTGTAGCTTGGTAACTACTATTTACATGGGTATTGTAAACGCGAATCCTGTTGATAGATCTATCGGGCCTGACAACCCCAACCGGACTGGACGACCAGTATTCAACGGTTGCACAGTACTTCATTTTAGTGACTACACTTGGTACGGTATAGTGAGATTTCATAATAAAGGGAATATGCGACGTTGATTAAATGTTAAGTATGGTTACCAAGTGCTCAACCACTTAGAATGCTTTACATACACTTGCGAGTGTATTATGTTTATGATTATGAAATCTTGTGGTCTATTAACATATTGAAATGATTGTTATGATAAACCTATGAACTCACCTACCTTTTGGTTGACACTTTAAAGCATGTTTATTCTCAGGTACGAATTAAGTCTTCCGCTGTGCATTTGCTCAATAAAAGGACATTACTTGGAGCCGATCATCGCAATGGGACCAAATGTTGATGACTTCGTCCAGGTGGATTAGGACGGGTCCTTTCACAATTGTTAGCTCATTAGTATATTAAATTTATATATACATTTCTATTTATAAATAGTGGTTCATGAATCGTCGGAAATAGTCAAAGGTTAAATGTAATGTATAACAACGGTTCAATATTTTGAGATTCAATTAAATAAACTTGCTTATCGTGTCAAATATATTAAATCGTATCGAGAGTTTGGTTCAAAATTAGTCGAAATTTTCTGGGTCGTGACAGAAAACACGGCGTAACTTACGGTCTCCCCAATGTGATATACCCCACCTATCAAAGGAAAGCCTTTTATAAACTAAGACATTTCTGGAAAGTCTTTTAAATGTTTGACAAGTTAATTTCGCCATAACTAATTGTGCTGATGAATTCTGACCGACACTAGACAAGATTTCATCAATCATATCCTCTGGTAGGTCTTCTAAAATATTCGGTTGTCTACCCTTACCGTCCATTTTATGTTTTTATACTGTAAAATAGATAAGGATTTGATTAGTAAAAGATAATTAACAAACAATACAAGAAATTTTTACATAAAACATAAAATTACAAGCACACTACAATACATATAATACACAACATGATTACAACCCTCAAATCTGAATCACTGGTTTCTTCTTCTTCGAACTTGGTTCGTTTTCCTAATTTTCTAGGGATATATGGTGTTCCTCTAATACGAGCCGTCGTTTTCCACAATGGTTTAGAAAAACCTGGTGGTTTAGAGGTTCCCGGGTTATTGTTACATTTTAGGAAATACGGATGTTGCTGATACATATAAAGTTCATCGGGGTTGGAATCAGGTTTCTCTATTTTTTTACCTTTTCCCTTATTATTTTCTTTTGATTTATTAAATTAGGTCAAGGTAATTTCTATAACATCATCGGAATCCTCATCGGGATCCGATTCATCGAAAAATTGGTAATCTTCCCAATATTTTGCTTCCTCGGCGAAAACACCATTGACCATTATTGACTTTGATTCGTTGGTTGAGGATTTTCTTTTATTTAATCGATTTACTATAGGTATCAATATTTCTTCCTCTGGAACTTCTTCTTCTTCCGGTTCTTCCTCTTTCGGTTCATCCTCTTCCGGTTCCTCTTCTTCCGATTCTTCTTCGGGAATTTGTGAATCTTCCCAAAATATATTCGAGCCTTCATTATTATTAGGTGAGTCGATGGGATTTGTACTAGTGGTAGACATCTATCACACAATATCAAACATATTAAGAGGTTAATATATCACATAATATTTACATGTTAATAATATATAGTTTCCAACAAAAGTTTTAAGCAATCATTTTTAAAGAAAACACGGTCGAAGTCCAGACTCACTAATGTATCCTAACAAACTCGATAAGACACACTAATGCAAATTTCTGGTTCTCTAAGACCAACGCTCGAATACCAACTGAAATGTCCCGTTCATATTGATTATAAACGTTCCATATTAATTGATTTCGTTGCGAGGTTTTGACCTCTATATGAGACGTTTTTCAAAGACTGCATTCGTTTTTAAAACAAACCATAACCTTTATTTTATCAGAAAGGTTAAAAAGACACTACCTAGATTATCCAGAAATGATAATCTAAAAATATCACACTTACACACTACCAATACATATTGGTTTACAATATTAATATGTTACAACAAAGTAAATCTTGAATGCAGTTTTAAACAATATTATACAAGCATGCTGACACCAAATCTTGTCCATATTTTAGCATGCAACAGCGGAAGCTGTTAATAATCACCTGAGAATAAACATGTTTTAAACGTCAACAAAAATGTTGGTGAGTTATAGGTTTAACCTATATATTTATCAAATCGTAATAATAGACCACACGATTTCATATTTCAATATACATCCCATACATAGAGATAAAAATCATTCATATGGTGAACACCTGGTAACCGACATTAACAAGATGCATATAAGAATATCCCCTATCATTCCGGGAAATCCTTCGGACATGATAAAAACGAATTTCGAAGTACTAAAGCATTCGGTACTTTGGATGGGGTTCGTTAGGCCCAATAGATCTATCTTTAGGATTCGCGTCAATTAATAGATCGGTTTACTAATTCTTAGGCTACCAAGCAAAAAGGGGCATATTCGGCTTCGATCATTCACCCATATAATGTAGTTTCATTTACTTGTGTCTATTTCATAAAACATTTATAAAACTGCATGTATTCTCATTCCAAAATATTAGATTTTAAAAGTGGGACTATAACTCACTTTCACATATTTTTACTTCGTCGGGAAGTAAGACTTGGCCACTGGTCGATTCACGAACCTATAACAAATATGTACATATATATCAAAGTATGTTCAAAATATATTTACAACATTTTTATTACATTTTAATGATTTGAGTTTATTAAGTCAGCTGTCCTCGTTAGTAACCTACAACTAGTTGTCCACAGTTAGATGTACAAAAATAAATCGATATATATATTATCTTGAATCAATCCACGACCCAGTGTATACATGAAATGTCCCGTTCTTATTGATTAAAAACGTTCCATATTAATTGATTTCGTTGCGAGGTTTTGACCTCTATATGAGACGTTTTTCAAAGACTGCATTCATTTTTAAAAGAAACCATAACCTTTATTTCATAGATAAAGGTTTTAAAAAGCTTTACGTAGATTATCAAATAATGATAATCTAAAATATCCTGTTTACACACGACCATTACATAATGGTTTACAATACAAATATGTTACAACAAAATAAGTTTCTTGAATGCAGTTTTTACACAATATCATACAAGCATGGACTCCAAATCTCGTCCTTATTTAAGTATGTGACAGCGGAAGCTCTTAATAATCACCAGAGAATAAATATGCTTAAAACGTCAACAAAAATGTTGGTGAGTTATAGGTTTAACCTATATATATCAAATCATAATAATAGACCAAAAGATTTCATATTTCAATACACATCTCATACATAGAGATAAAAATCATTCATATGGTGAACACCTGGTAACCGACATTAACAAGATACATATATAAGAATATCCCCATCATTCCGGGACACCCTTCGGATATGATATAAATTTCGAAGTACTAAAGCATCCGGTACTTTGGATGGGGTTTGTTAGGCCCAATAGATCTATCTTTAGGATTCGCGTCAATTAGGGTGTCTATTCCCTAATTCTTAGATTACCAGACTTAATAAAAAGGGGCATATTCGATTTCGATAATTCAACCATAGAATGTAGTTTCACGTACTTGTGTCTATTTTGTAAATCATTTATAAAACCTAACCCAAAAGTTTATCATAGTTTTTAATTAACTAACCCAAAACAGCCCGCGGTGTTACTACGACGGCGTAAATCCGGTTTTACGGTGTTTTTCGTGTTTCTAGGTTTTAATCATTAAGTTAGCATATCATATAGATATAGAACATGTGTTTAGTTAATTTTAAAAGTCAAGTTAGAAGGATTAACTTTTGTTTGCGAACAAGTTTAGAATTAACTAAACTATGTTCTAGTGATTAAGAGTTTAAACCTTCGAATAAGATAGTTTTATATATATGAATCGAATGATGTTATGAACATCATTACTACCTCAAGTTTAGTAGGTAAACCTACTGTAAGTGACAAGAAATGATCTAGCTTCAAAGGATCTTGGATGGCTTGAAAGTTCTTGAAGTAGGATCATGACACAAAAACAAGTTCAAGTAAGATTTTTACTCGAATTAAGATAGTTTATAGTTATAGAAATTGAATCAAAGTTTGAATATGAATATTACCTTGAATAAGAAAGATAACCTACTGTATATAACAAAGGTTTCTTGATCTTATATGATTACTTGGAATGGATTAGAAAGCTTGGAAGTAAATTAGTAAACTTGAAGGGATTTTTGAAGTGTTCTTGAAGTGTTCTTCCTATAATGATTATAGCTTGATTCTTGAAGTGATTTTTGATGAAGATGATGATTAACTACTGGAAAAATACGTTCATAATAGTGTGTGTGTGTTGAGAGAGAATTAGAAAGAGAATTGGAAGTGAAATGGAGTGAATGATGAGTGGTAATTGGTGAGTGGTGAGTGGGGTTAAAAGGATTTCTAGTTAGTTGACTAGCTCATGGTAGAAGTTAAAATTGATTAGTCATACATGACATAATCAAGAGTGGAATCCCATGCTAGTTCCTATTGGTATATACCTATAGTAAGTACGTTTTGAAGCTGTGTATAATACGGGTAAGAATACGACTAGAATTCTCGATGCAAGAAAAGAATGGGAAAGTAACTGTAACCATTTTCGTTAAGTATGAGTGTTTTGATATATGTCTTGAAGTCTTCTAAAAGTATTTTAATACATCTAAATACACTACATGTATATACATTTTAACTGAGTCGTTAAGTCATCGTTAGTCGTTACATGTAAGTGTTGTTTTGAAACCTTTAAGTTAACGATCTCAATTAATGTTGTTAAGCCATTGTTTATTATATCTAATGAGATGTTAAATTATTATATTATCATGATATTATGATATATTAATATATTTTAATATGATATATATACATTTAAATGTCGTTACAACGATAATCGTTACATATATGTCTCGTTTCGAAATCCATAAGTTAGTAGTCTTGTTTATATGTATATAACTCATTGTTAATATACTTATGGAGATACTTACTTATCATAATCTCATGTTAACCATATGTATATCCATATATATATCGTCATGTCATTTTTACAAGTTTTAACGTTCGTGAATCGCCGGTCAACTTGGGTGGTCAATTGTCTATATGAAACATATTTCAATTAATCAAGTCTTAACAAGTTTGATTGCTTAACATGTTGGAAACATTTAATCATGTAAATATCAATCTCAATTAATATATATAAACATGGAAAAGTTCGGGTCACTACAGTACCTACCCGTTAAATAAATTTCGTCCCGAAATTTTAAGCTGTTGAAGGTGTTGACGAATCTTCTGGAAATAGATGCGGGTATTTCTTCTTCATCTGATCTTCACGCTTCCAGGTGAACTCGGGTCCTCTACGAGCATTCCATCAAACCTTAACAATTGGTATCTTGTTTTGCTTAAGTCTTTTAACCTCACGATCCATTATTTCGACGGGTTCTTCGATGAATTAGAGTTTTTCGTTGATTTGGATTTCATCTAACGGAATAGTGAGATCTTCTTTAGCAAAACATTTCTTCAAATTCGAGACGTGGAAAGTGTTATGTACAGCCGCGAGTTGTTGAGGTAACTCAAGTCGGTAAGCTACTGGTCCGACACGATCAATAATCTTGAATGGTCCAATATACCTTGGATTTAATTTCCCTCGTTTACCAAATCGAACAACGCCTTTCCAAGGTGCAACTTTAAGCATGACCATCTCTCCAATTTCAAATTCTATATCTTTTCTTTTAATGTCAGCGTAGCTCTTTTGTCGACTTTGGGCGGTTTTCAACCGTTGTTGAATTTGGATGATCTTCTCGGTAGTTTCTTGTATAATCTCCGGACCCGTAATCTGTCTATCCCCCACTTCACTCCAACAAATCGAAGACCTGCACTTTCTACCATAAAGTGCTTCAAACGGCGCCATCTCAATGCTTGAATGGTAGCTGTTGTTGTAGGAAAATTCTGCTAACGGTAGATGTCGATCCCAACTGTTTCCGAAATCAATAACACATGCTCGTAGCATGTCTTCAAGCGTTTGTATCGTCCTTTCGCTCTGCCCATCAGTTTGTGGATGATAGGCAGTACTCATGTCTAGACGAGTTCCTAATGCTTGCTGTAATGTCTGCCAGAATCTTGAAATAAATCTGCCATCCCTATCAGAGATAATAGAGATTGGTATTCCATGTCTGGAGACGACTTCCTTCAAATACAGTCGTGCTAACTTCTCCATCTTGTCATCTTCTCTTATTGGCAGGAAGTGTGCTGATTTGGTGAGACGATCAACTATTACCCAAATAGTATCAAAACCACTTGCAGTCCTTGGCAATTTAGTGATGAAATCCATGGTAATGTTTTCCCATTTCCATTCTGGGATTTCGGGTTGTTGAAGTAGACCTGATGGTTTCTGATGCTCAGCTTTGACCTTAGAACACGTCAAACATTCTCCTACGTATTTAGCAACATCGGCTTTCATACCCGGCCACCAAAAATGTTTCTTGAGATCCTTGTACATCTTCCCCATTCCAGGATGTATTGAGTATCTGGTTTTATGAGCTTCTCTAAGTACCATTTCTCTCATATCTCCAAACTTTGGTACCCAAATCTTTTCAGCCCTATACCGGGTTCCGTCTTCCCGAATATTAAGATGCTGCTCCGATCCTTTGGGTATTTCATCCTTTAAATTTCCTTCTTTTAAAACTCCTTGTTGCGCCTCCTTTATTTGAGTAGTAAGGTTATTATGAATCATTATATTCATAGATTTTACTCGAATGGGTTCTCTGTCCTTCCTGCTCAAGGCATCGGCTACCACATTTGCCTTCCCCGGGTGGTAACGAATCTCAAAGTCATAATCATTCAATAATTCAATCCACCTACGCTGCCTCATATTCAGTTGTTTCTGATTAAATATGTGTTGAAGACTTTTGTGGTCGGTATATATAATACTTTTGACCCCATATAAGTAGTGCCTCCAAGTCTTTAATGTAAAAACAACCGCGCCTAATTCCAAATCATGCGTCGTATAATTTTGTTCGTGAATCTTCAATTGTCTAGACGCATAAGCAATCACCTTCGTTCGTTGCATTAATACACAACCGAGACCTTGCTTTGATGCGTCACAATAAATCACAAAATCATCATTCCCTTCAGGCAATGACAATATAGGTGCTGTAGTTAGCTTTTTCTTCAATAACTGAAACGCTTTCTCTTGTTCATCATTCCATTCAAATTTCTTCCCTTTATGCGTTAATGCAGTTAAGGGTTTTGCTATTCTGGAAAAGTCTTGGATGAACCTTCTGTAGTAACCAGCTAGTCCTAAAAACTGGCGTATGTGTTTCGGAGTTTTCGGGGTTTCCCACTTTTCAACAGTTTCTATCTTTGCCGGATCCACCTTAATACCTTCTTTGTTCACTAGGTGACCGAGGAATTGAACTTCTTCCAACCAAAATGCACACTTTGAAAACTTAGCGTACAATTCTTCCTTCCTCAATACTTCTAACACCTTTCTCAAATGTTCACCATGTTCTTGGTCATTCTTTGAGTAAATAAGTATGTCATCAATGAAAACAATGACAAACTTGTCAAGGTATGGTCCACACACTCGGTTCATAAGGTCCATGAACACAGCTGGTGCATTAGTTAAACCAAACGGCATGACCATAAACTCGTAATGACCGTAACGTGTTCTGAAAGCAGTCTTTGGAATATCATCTTCTTTCACCCGCATTTGATGATACCCGGAACGTAAGTCAATCTTTGAATAAACAGACGAGCCTTGTAGTTGATCAAATAAGTCGTCGATTCTCGGTAGTGGGTAGCGGTTCTTGATGGTAAGTTTGTTCAACTCTCGGTAGTTGATACACAACCTGAATGTACCATCTTTCTTCTTGACAAACAAAACAGGAGCTCCCCACGGTGATGTGCTTGGTCGAATGAAACCACACTCTAAAAGTTCTTGTAATTGGCTTTGCAGTTCTTTCATCTCGCTGGGTGCGAGTCTGTAAGGAGCACGAGCTATTGGTGCAGCTCCTGGTACAAGATCTATTTGAAATTCAACGGATCGATGTGGGGGTAATCCCAGTAATTCTTTCGGAAATACATCGGGAAATTCTTTTGCGACGGGAACATCATTGATGCTCTTTTCTTCAGTTTGTACTTTCTCGACGTGTGCTAGAACAGCATAGCAACCTTTTCTTATTAATTTTTGTGCCTTCAAATTACTAATAAGATGTAGCTTCGTGTTGCCCTTTTCTCCGTACACCATTAAGGGTTTTCCTTTTTCTCGTATAATGCGAATTGCATTTTTGTAACAAACGATCTCTGCTTTCACTTCTTTCAACCAGTCCATACCGATTATCACATCAAAACTCCCTAACTCTACTGGTATCAAATCAATCTTAAATGTTTCGCTAACCAGTTTAATTTCTCGATTCCGACATATATTATCTGCTGAAATTAATTTACCATTTGCTAATTCGAGTAAAAATTTACTATCCAAAGGCGTCAATGGACAACTTAATTTAGCACAAAAATCTCTACTCATATAGCTTCTATCCACACCCGAATCAAATAAAACGTAAGCAGATTTATTGTCAATAAGAAACGTACCCGTAACAAGCTCCGGGTCTTCCTGTGCCTCTGCTGCATTAATATTGAAAACTCTTCCGCGGCCTTGTCCATTCGTGTTCTCCTGGTTCGGGCAATTTCTAATAATGTGGCCCGGTTTTCCACATTTATAACAAACTACATTGGCATAACTTGCTCCGACACTACTTGCTCCGCCATTACTCGTTCCGACACCATTTGTTCCTTTCGTTCTATTAACCCCTGGTCCGTAGACCTCACACTTCGCCGCGCTATGACCATTTCTTTTACACTTGTTGCAAAATTTGGTGCAGAACCCCGAGTGATACTTTTCACACCTTTGGCATAGCTGCTTCTGATTGTTGTTGTTGTTGCGGTTATTATTGTTGTTGGGATGATTGTTGTAGTTGTTGTTGTTGTTGTTGTTGTTGTTGTTGTTGTTGTTGGGCCGTTTGTTGTAGTTGCGATTGATGTTGCGATTGTTGGGATAATTGTTGCGATTATTGTTGTAATTGCTGTTGTTGTTGTATTGGTGATTCTTATTACCGTTTTCCTCCCACTTTCTTTTGACTTGCTTCACATTGGCCTCTTCAGCAGTCTGTTCTTTAATTCTTTCTTCAATCTGGTTCACTAGTTTGTGAGCCATTCTACATGCCTGTTGTATGGAGGCGGGCTCGTGTGAACTTATATCTTCTTGGATTCTTTCCGGTAATCCTTTCACAAACGCGTCGATCTTCTCTTCCTCATCTTCGAATGCTCCCAGACACAATAGGCACAATTCTGTGAATCGTCTTTCGTACGTGGTAATATCAAATCCTTGGGTTCATAACCCTCTAAGTTCTGTCTTGAGCTTATTGACCTCGGTTCTGGGACGGTACTTCTCGTTCATCAAGTGCTTGAATGCTAACCACGGTAGTGCGTACGCATCGTCTTGTCCCACTTGCTCTAGATAGGTATTCCACCATGTTAACGCAGAACCTGTGAAGGTATGCGTAGCGTACTTCACTTTGTCCTCTTCAGTACACTTACTTATGGCAAACACCGATTCGACCTTCTCGGTCCACCGTTTCAATCCGATCGGTCCTTCGGTTCCATCAAATTCTAAAGGTTTGCAGGCAGTGAATTCTTTGTAGGTGCATCCTACACTATTTCCTGTACTGCTAGATCCAAGGTTATTGTTGGTATGTAGCGCAGCCTGTACTGCGGCTATGTTTGAAGCTAGAAAAGTACGGAATTCCTCTTCATTCATATTCACGGTGTGTCGAGTAGTCGGTGCCATTTCCTTCAAAATAGTCAAATGGAACAAGTTAATCATACAGAATATTAAGAGTAGTTAATAGTATTTCGTAGCATAATATGAACTCATTTATAAAAGCTTTTTCTTCATATTAGCGTTTTATAAGTTTAAATTCGGGTAGTACCTACCCGTTAAGTTCATACTTAGTAGCTAATATACAATTCAACTACTACAATTCTATATGAAAAACTGATTATAATAATATTTCGCGTTCAAACTTTTATACAATATTTTACAAACTTACAATACCGCTTATTTTACATAAAGCATGAAATATAGCACACAATAACTTTGATACAAGATAGTTGTGAAGATAATTCTAGCTAGTACACAAGTCGTTCAGCAAAGGCAATAAAGACACGTAATTCATACGTCCAGAAACAAGTCATGCATTCTGGTTTTACTAGGACTACTTCCCATCCTTGGTCTTGTGGAACATAACCGTTATGGCCGTTGATAAGACAGCGTGTTGTAACGTCGTCAAAGGGACGAGGGTTACGTAATGTCCAACAGTCCCGTAACAATCTAAAAACCTCATTTCTTACCCCAATTACCGACTCCGTCACTTGTGGGAACGTTTTGTTTAATAGTTGTAGGCCGATGTTCTTGTTCTCACTTTGGTGAGAAGCGAACATTACTAATCTGTAAGCATAACATGCTTCTTTATGTTGCATGTTAGCTGCTTTTTCTAAATCACGAAGTTCAATATTCAGATATATTGAGTCAAAATAATTTTTTAACCCATTGCGTAAAATAGCATTTGGGTTCCCCGCAATATATGCGTCAAAATAAACACATCGTAACTTATGGATTTCCCAATGTGATATCCCCCATCTTTTGAACGAAAGCCTTTTATAAACCAAGGCATTCTTGGAACGTTCTTCGAATGTCTTACAAACTGATCTCGCCTTAAATAGTTGTGCCGAAGAATTCTGACCGACTCTAGACAAGATTTCATCAATCATGTCTCCGGGTAGTTCTCTTAAAATATTGGGTTGTCTATCCATTTTGTGTTTTTATACTGTAAAACATACAAGAGTTAGATTCATAAAAAAATACTTATTAATACAAGCAATTTTTACATATATCATAAAGCATAAGCACACTATATTACTTATATTACACCACACGAATACAACTATCTTATTCCGACTCGCTTGTTTCTTCTTCTTCTTCGGTTTTGGTTCGTTTTGCCAAGTTTCTAGGGATATATGATGTTCCCCTAATACGAGCCGTCGTTATCCACATTGGTTTAGAAAAACCTGGTGGTTTAGAGGTTCCCGGGTCATTGTTACAACTTAAGGACTTCGGGGGTTGACGATACATATAAAGTTCATCGGGGTTGGAATTAGATTTCTCTATTTTTATGCCCTTTCCCTTATTATTTTCTTTTGCCTTTTTAAATTCAGTTGGGGTAATTTCTATAACATCATCGGAATTCTCGTCGGAATCCGATTCATCGGAGAATTGGTAATCCTCCCAATATTTTGCTTCCTTGGCGGAAACACCATTGATCATAATTAACCTTGGTCGGTTGGTTGAGGATTTTCTTTTACTTAACCATTTTATTATTTCCCCCACCGGTTCTATTTCTTCATCCGGTTCCAATTCTTCTTCCGGTTCCGATTCTTCTTCCGGTTCCGACTCTTCTTCCGGTTCCTCTTCGGGAACTTGTGAATCAGTCCACGAATCATTCCAATTTACATTTGACTCTTCATTATTATTAGGTGAGTCAATGGGACTTGTTCTAGAGGTAGACATCTATCACATAATATCAAACGCGTTAAGAGATTAATATATCACATAATATTCACATGTTAAAAATATATAGTTTTCAACAAAATTTGTTAAGCAATCATTTTTCAAGTAAACACGGTCGAAGTCCAGACTCACTAATGCATCCTAACAACCTCGATAAGAAACACTAATGCAAAATTCTGGTTCTCTAAGACCAACGCTCGGATACCAACTGAAATGTCCCGTTCTTATTGATTAAAAACGTTCCATATTAATTGATTTCGTTGCGAGGTTTTGACCTCTATATGAGACGTTTTTCAAAGACTGCATTCATTTTTAAAACAAACCATAACCTTTATTTCATAGATAAAGGTTTTAAAAAGCTTTACGTAGATTATCAAATAATGATAATCTAAAATATCCTGTTTACACACGACCATTACATAATGGTTTACAATACAAATATGTTACAACAAAATAAGTTTCTTGAATGCAGTTTTTACACAATATCATACAAGCATGGACTCCAAATCTCGTCCTTATTTAAGTATGCGACAGCGGAAGCTCTTAATAATCACCTGAGAATAAACATGCTTAAAACGTCAACAAAAATGTTGGTGAGTTATAGGTTTAACCTATATATATCAAATCATAATAATAGACCACAAGATTTCATATTTCAATACACATCCCATACATAGAGATAAAAATCATTCATATGGTGAACACCTGGTAACCGACATTAACAAGATGCATATATAAGAATATCCCCATCATTCCGGGACACCCTTCGGATATGATATAAATTTCGAAGTACTAAAGCATCCGGTACTTTGGATGGGGTTTGTTAGGCCCAATAGATCTATCTTTAGGATTCGCGTCAATTAGGGTGTCTGTTCCCTAATTCTTAGATTACCAGACTTAATAAAAAGGGGCATATTCGATTTCGATAATTCAACCATAGAATGTAGTTTCACGTACTTGTGTCTATTTTGTAAATCATTTATAAAACCTGCATGTATTCTCATCCCAAAAATATTAGATTTTAAAAGTGGGACTATAACTCACTTTCACAGATTTTTACTTCGTCGAGAAGTAAGACTTGGCCACTGTTGATTCACGAACCTATAACAATATATACATATATATCAAAGTATGTTCAAAATATATTTACAACACTTTTAATATATTTTGATGTTTTAAGTTTATTAAGTCAGCTGTCCTCGTTAGTAACCTACAACTAGTTGTCCACAGTTAGATGTACAGAAATAAATCGATAAATATTTTCTTGAATCAATCCACGACCCAGTGTATACGTATCTCAGTATTGATCACAACTCAAACTATATATATTTTGGAATCAACCTCAACCCTGTATAGCCACAACTAGTTGAGGTTGATTCCAAAATATATATAGTTTGAGTTGTGATCAATACTGAGATACGTATACACTGGGTCGTGGATTGATTCAAGATAATATTTATCGATTTATTTCTGTACATCTAACTGTGGACAACTAGTTGTAGGTTACTAACGAGGACAGCTGACTTAATAAACTTAAAACATCAAAATATATTAAAAGTGTTGTAAATATATTTTGAACATACTTTGATATATATGTATATATTGTTATAGGTTCGTGAATCAACCAGTGGCCAAGTCTTACTTCTCGACGAAGTAAAAATATGTGAAAGTGAGTTATAGTCCCGCTTTTAAAATCTAATATTTTTGGGATGAGAATACATGCAGGTTTTATAAATGATTTACAAAATAGACACAAGTACGTGAAACTACATTCTATGGTTGAATTATCGAAATCGAATATGCCCCTTTTTATTAAGTCTGGTAATCTAAGAATTAGGGAACAGACACTCTAATTGACACAAATCCTAAAGATAGATCTATTGGGCCTAACAAACCCCATCCAAAGTACCGGATGCTTTATATCATATCCGAAGGGTGTCCCGGAATGATGGGGATATTCTTATATATGAATCTTGTTAATATCGGTTACCAGGTGTTCACTATATGAATGATTTTTATCTCTATGTATGGGATGTGTATTGAAATATGAAATCTGTGGTCTATTATTATGATTTGATATATATAGGTTAAACCTATAACTCACCAACATTTTTGTTGACGTTTTAAGCATGTTTATTCTCAGGTGATTATTAAGAGCTTCTGTTGTCGCATACTTAAATAAGGACGAGATTTGGAGTCCATGCTTGTATGATATTGTGTAAAAACTGCATTCAAGAAACTTATTTTGTTGTAACATATTTGGATTGTAAACCAATATGTAATGGTCGTGTGTAAACAGGATATTTTAGATTATCATTATTTGATAATCTACGTAAAGCTTTTTAAACCTTTATTGATGAAATAAAGGTTATTGTTTGTTTTAAACTGAATGCAGTCTTTGAAAAACGTCTCATATAGAGGTCAAAACCTCGCAACGAAATCAATTAATATGGAACGTTTTTAATCAATAAGAACGGGACATTTCAGTTGGTATCCGAGCGTTGGTCTTAGAGAACCAGAATTTTGCATTAGTGTGTCTTATTGAGTTTGTTAGGAGCGTTGGTCTTAGAGAACCAGAATTTTGCATTAGTGTGTCTTATCGAGTTTGTTAGGATGCATTAGTGAGTCTGGACTTCGACCGTGTTTACTTGAAAAATGATTGCTTAACAAATTTTGTTGGAAACTATATATTTTTAACATGTGAATATTATGTGATATATTAATCTCTTAACACATTTGATATTATGTGATAGATGTCTACCTCTAGAACAAGTCCCATTGACTCACCTAATAATAATGAAGAGTCAAATGTAAATTGGAATGATTCGTGGACTGATTCACAAGTTCCCGAAGAGGAACCGGAAGAAGAGTCGGAACCGGAAGAAGAATCGGAACCGGAAGAAGAATCGGAACCGGATGAAGAAATAGAACCGGTGGGGGAAATAATAAAATGGTTAAGTAAAATAAAATCCTCAACCAACCGACCAAGGTTAATTATGGTCAATGGTGTTTCCGCCAAGGAAGCAAAATATTGGGAGGATTACCAATTCTCCAATGAATCGGATTCCGACGAGAATTCCGATGATGTTATAGAAATTACCCCAACTAAATTTAAAAAGGCAAAAGAAAATAATAAGGGAAAGGGCATAAAAATAGAGAAATCTAATTCCAAACCCGATGAACTTTATATGTATCGTCAACCCCCGAAGTCCTTAAGTTGTAACAATGACCCGGGAACCTCTAAACCACCAGGTTTTTCTAAACCAATGTGGAAAACGACGGCTCGTATTAGGGGAACATCATATTTCCCTAGAAACTTGGCAAAACAAACCAAAACCGAAGAAGAAGAAACAAGCGAGTCGTAATAAGATAGTTGTATTCGTGTGGTGTAATATATGTAATATAGTGTGCTTATGCTTTATGATATATTTAAAAATTGCTTGTATTAATAAGTATTTTTTTTATGAATCTAACTCTTGTCTATTTTATAGTATAAAAACACAAAATGGATAGACAACCCAATATTTTAAGAGACCTACCTGGAGACATGATTGATGAAATCTTGTCTAGAGTCGGTCAGAATTCTTCGGCACAACTATTTAAGGCGAGATCAGTTTGTAAGACATTCGAAGAACGTTCCAAGAATGCCTTGGTTTATAAAAGGCTTTCGTTCGAAAGATGGGGGATATCACATTGGGAAATCCATAAGTTACGATGTGTTTACTTTGACGCATATATTGCGGGGAACCCAAATGCTATTTTACGCAATGGGTTAAGAAATTATTTTGACTCAATATATCCGAATATTGGACTTCGTGATTTAGAAAAAGCGGATAACATGCAACATAAAGAAGCATTTTATGCTTACGGATTAGTAATGTTCCCTTCTCACCAAAGTGAGAACAAGAACATCGGGCTACAACTATTAAACAAAACGTTTCCACAAGTGACGGAGTAGGTAATTGGGGTAAGAAATGAGGTTTTTAGATTGTTATGGGACTGTTGGACATTAAGTAACCCTCGTCCCTTTGACGACGTTACAACACGCTGTCTTATCAGCGGCCATAACGGTTATGTTCCACAAGACCTAGGATGGGAAGTAATCCTAGTAAAACCAGAATGCATGACTTGTTTCTGGAAGTATGAATTACGTGTCTTTATTGCCTTTGCTGAATGACTTGTGTACTAGCTAGAATTATCTTCACAACCATCTTGTATCAAATTTATTGTGTGCTATATTTCATGCTATATGTAATATAAGCGGTATTGTAAGTTTGTAAAATATTGTGTAAAAGTTTGAACGCGAAATATTATTATAATCAGTTTTTCATATAGAATTGTAGTAGTTGAATTGTATATTAGCTACTAAGTATGAACTTAACGGGTAGGTACCACCCGAATTTAAACTTATAAAACGCTAATATGAAGAAAAAGCTTTTATAAATGAGTTCATATTATGCTACGAAATACTATTAACTACTCTTAATATTCTGTATGATTAACTTGTTCCATTTGACTATTTTGAAGAAAATGCCACCGACTACTCGACACACCGTGAATATGAATGAAGAGGAATTTCGTACTTTTCTAGCTTCAAACATAGCCGCAGTACAGGCTGCGCTACATACCAACAATAACCTTGGATCTAACAGTACAGGAAATCGTGTAGGATGCACCTACAAAGAATTCACTGCCTGCAAACCTTTAGAATTTGATGGAACCGAAGGACCGATCGGATTGAAACGGTGGACCGAGAAGGTCGAATCGGTGTTTGCCATAAGTAAGTGTACTGAAGAGGACAAAGTGAAGTACGCTACGTATACCTTCACAGGTTCTGCGTTAACATGGTGGAATACCTATCTAGAGCAAGTGGGACAAGACGATGCGTACGCACTACCGTGGTCAGCATTCAAGCACTTGATGAACGAGAAGTACCGTCCCAGAATCGAGGTCAATAAGCTCAAGACAGAACTTAGAGGGTTACGAACCCAAGGATTTGATATTACCACGTACGAAAGACGATTCACAGAATTGTGCCTATTGTGTCCGGGAGCATTCGAAGATGAGGAAGAGAAGATCGACGCGTTTGTGAAAGGATTACCGGAAAGAATCCAAGAAGATATAAGTTCACACGAGCCCGCCTCCATACAACAGGCATGTAGAATGGCTCACAAACTAGTGAACCAGATTGAAGAAAGAATTAAAGAACAGACTGCTGAAGAGGCCAATGTGAAGCAAGTCAAAAGAAAGTGGGAGGAAAACGGTGATAAGAATCACCAATACAACAACAACAGCAATTACAACAATAATCGCAACAATTATCCCAACAATCGCAACTACAACAAACGGCCCAACAACAACAACAACAACAACAACAGCAACTACAACAATCATTCCAACAACAATAATAACCGCAACAACAACAACAATCAGAAGCAGCTATGCCAAAGGTGTGAAAAGTATCACTCGGGGTTCTACACCAAATTTTGCAACAAGTGTAAAAGAAATGGTCATAGCGCGGTGAAGTGTGAGGTCTACGGACCAGGGGTTAATAGAACGAAAGGAACAAATGGTGTCGGAACGAGTAATGGCAGAGCAAGTAGTGTCGGAGCAAGTTATGCCAATGTAGTTTGTTATAAATGTGGAAAACCGGGCCACATTATTAGAAATTGCCCGAACCAGGAGAACACGAATGGAAAAGGCCGCAGAAGAGTTTTCAATATTAATGCGGCAGAGGCACAAGAAGACCCGGAGCTTGTTACGGGTACGTTTCTTATTGACAATAAATCTGCTTACGTTTTATTTGATTCGGGTGCGGATAGAAGCTATATGAGTAGAGATTTTTGTGCTAAATTAAGTTGTCCATTGACGCCTTTGGATAGTAAATTTTTACTCGAATTAGCAAATGGTAAATTAATTTCAGCAGATAATATATGTCGGAATCGAGAAATTAAACTGGTTAGCGAAACATTTAAGATTGATTTGATACCAGTAGAGTTAGGGAGTTTTGATGTGATAATCGGTATGGACTGGTTGAAAGAAGTGAAAGCAGAGATCGTTTGTTACAAAAATACAATTCGCATTATACGAGAAAAAGGAAAACCCTTAATGGTGTACGGAGAAAAGGGCAACACGAAGATACATCTTATTAGTAATTTGAAGGCACAAAAATTAATAAGAAAAGGTTGCTATGCTGTTCTAGCACACGTCGAGAAAGTACAAACTGAATAAAAGAGCATCAATGATGTTCCCGTCGCAAAAGAATTTCCCGATGTATTTCCGAAAGAATTACTGGGATTACCCCCACATCGATCCGTTGAATTTCAAATAGATCTTGTACCAGGAGCTGCACCAATAGCTCGTGCTCCTTACAGACTCGCACCCAGCGAGATGAAAGAACTGCAAAGCCAATTACAAGAACTTTTAGAGCGTGGTTTCATTCGACCAAGCACATCACCGTGGGGAGCTCCTGTTTTGTTTGTCAAGAAGAAAGATGGTACATTCAGGTTGTGTATCGACTACCGAGAGTTGAACAAACTTACCATCAAGAACCGCTACCCACTACCGAGAATCGACGACTTATTTGATCAACTACAAGGCTCGTCTGTTTATTCAAAGATTGACTTACGTTCCGGGTATCATCAAATGCGGGTGAAAGAAGATGATATTCCAAAGACTGCTTTCAGAACACGTTACGGTCATTACGAGTTTATGGTCATGCCGTTTGGTTTAACTAATGCACCAGCTGTGTTCATGGACCTTATGAACCGAGTGTGTGGACCATACCTTGACAAGTTTGTCATTGTTTTCATTGATGACATACTTATTTACTCAAAGAATGACCAAGAACATGGTGAACATTTGAGAAAGGTGTTAGAAGTATTGAGGAAGGAAGAATTGTACGCTAAGTTTTCAAAGTGTGCATTTTGGTTGGAAGAAGTTCAATTCCTCGGTCACATAGTGAACAAAGAAGGTATTAAGGTGGATCCGGCAAAGATAGAAACGGTTGAAAAGTGGGAAACCCCGAAAACTCCAAAACACATACGCCAGTTTTTAGGACTAGCTGGTTACTACAGAAGGTTCATCCAAGACTTTTCCAGAATAGCAAAACCCTTAACTGCATTAACGCATAAAGGGAAGAAATTTGAATGGAATGATGAACAAGAGAAAGCGTTTCAGTTATTGAAGAAAAAGCTAACTACGGCACCTATATTGTCATTGCCTGAAGGGAATGATGATTTTATGATTTATTGTGACGCATCAAAGCAAGGTCTCGGTTGTGTATTAATGCAACGAATGAAGGTGATTGCTTATGCGTCTAGACAATTGAAGATTCACGAACAAAATTATACGACGCATGATTTGGAATTAGGCGTGGTTGTTTTTGCATTAAAGACTTGGAGGCACTACTTATATGGGGTCAAAAGTATTATATATACCGACCACAAAAGTCTTCAACACATATTTAATCAGAAACAACTGAATATGAGGCAGCGTAGGTGGATTGAATTATTGAATGATTACGACTTTGAGATTCGTTACCACCCGGGGAAGGTAAATGTGGTAGCCGATGCCTTGAGCAGGAAGGACAGAGAACCCATTCGAGTAAAATCTATGAATATAATGATTCATAATAACCTTACTACTCAAATAAAGGAGGCGCAACAAGGAGTTTTAAAAGAGGGAAATTTAAAGGATGAAATACCCAAAGGATCGGAGAAGCATCTTAATATTCGGGAAGACGGAACCCGGTATAGGGCTGAAAGGATTTGGGTACCAAAATTTGGGGATATGAGAGAAATGGTACTTAGAGAAGCTCATAAAACCAGATACTCAATACATCCTGGAACGGGGAAGATGTACAAGGATCTCAAGAAATATTTTTGGTGGCCGGGTATGAAAGCTGATGTTGCTAAATATGTAGGAGAATGTTTGACGTGTTCTAAGGTCAAAGCTGAGCATCAGAAACCATCAGGTCTACTTCAACAACCCGAAATCCCGGAATGGAAATGGGAAAACATTACCATGGATTTCATCACTAAATTGCCAAGGATTGCAAGTGGTTTTGATACTATTTGGGTAATAGTTGATCGTCTCACCAAATCAGCACACTTCCTGCCAATAAGAGAAGATGACAAGATGGAGAAGTTAGCACGACTGTATTTGAAGGAAGTCGTCTCCAGACATGGAATACCAATCTCTATTATCTCTGATAGGGATGGCAGATTTATTTCAAGATTCTGGCAGACATTACAGCAAGCATTAGGAACTCGTCTAGACATGAGTACTGCCTATCATCCACAAACAGATGGGCAGAGCGAAAGGACGATACAAACGCTTGAAGACATGCTACGAGCATGTGTTATTGATTTCGGAAACAGTTGGGATCGACATCTACCGTTAGCAGAATTTTCCTACAACAACAGCTACCATTCAAGCATTGAGATGGCGCCGTTTGAAGCACTTTATGGTAGAAAGTGCAGGTCTCCGATTTGTTGGAGTGAAGTGGGGGATAGACAGATTACGGGCCCAGAGATTATACAAGAAACTACCGAGAAGATCATCCAAATTCAACAACGGTTGAAAACCGCCCAAAGTCGACAAAAGAGCTACGCTGACATTAAAAGAAAAGATATAGAATTTGAAAATGGAGAGATGGTCATGCTTAAAGTTGCACCTTGGAAAGGCGTTGTTCGATTTGGTAAACGAGGGAAATTAAATCCAAGGTATATTGGACCATTCAAGATTATTGATCGTGTCGGACCAGTAGCTTACCGACTTGAGTTACCTCAACAACTCGCGGCTGTACATAACACTTTCCACGTCTTGAATTTGAAGAAATGTTTTGCTAAAGAAGATCTCACTCTTCCGTTAGATGAAATCCAAATCAACGAAAAACTTCAATTCATCAAAGAACCCGTCAAAATAATGGATCGTGAGGTTAAAAGACTTAAGCAAAACAAGATACCAATTGTTAAAGTTCGATGGAATGCTCGTAGAGGACCCGAGTTCACCTGGGAGCGTGAAGATCAGATGAAGAAGAAATACCCGCATCTATTTCCAGAAGATTCGTCAACACCTTCAACATCTTAAAATTTCGGGACGAAATTTATTTAACAGGTAGGTACTGTAGTGACCCAAACTTTTCCATGTTTATATATATTAATTGAGATTGATATTTACATGATTAAATGTTTCCAACATGTTAAGCAATCAAACTTGTTAAGACTTGATTAATTGAAATATGTTTCATATAGACAATTGACCACCCAAATTGACCGGTGATTCACGAACGTTAAAACTTGTAAAAACTATATGATGACATATATATGGATATATATATAGTTAACATGATACTATGATAAGTAAACATATCATTAAGTATATTAACAATGAACTACATATGTAAAAACAAGACTACTAACTTAATGATTTTTTAAAAGAGACATATATGCAACGATTATCGTTGTAAAGACATTTAATGTATATATATCATATTAAGAGATATTCATACATGATAATATCATGATAATATAATAATTTAAAATCTCATTTGATATTATAAACATTGGGTTAACAACATTTAACAAGATAGTTAACCTAAAGGATTCAAAACAACACTTACATGTAACGACTAACGATGACTTAACGACTCAGTTAAAATGTATATACATGTAGTGTTTTAATATGTATTTATACACTTTTGAAAGACTTTAATACACTTATCAAAATACTTCTACTTAACAAAAATTCTTACAATTACATCCTCGTTCAGTTTCATCAACAATTCTACTCGTATGCACCCGTATTCGTACTCGTACAATACACAGCTTTTAGATGTATGTACTATTGGTATATACACTCCAATGATCAGCTCTTAGCAGCCCATGTCAGTCACCTAACACATGTAGGAACCATCATTTGGCAACTAGCATGAAATATCTCATAAAATTACAAAAATATGAGTAATCATTCATGACTTATTTACATGAAAACAAAATTACATATCCTTTATATCTAATCCATACACTAACGACCAAAAACACCTACAAACACTTTCATTCTTCAATTTTCTTCATCTAATTGATCTCTCTCAAGTTCTATCTTCAAGTTCTAAGTGTTCTTCATATATTCTACAAGTTCTAGTTACATAAAATCAAGAATACTTTCAAGTTTGCTAGCTCACTTCCAATCTTATAAGGTGATCATCCAACCTTAAGAAATCTTTGTTTCGTACAGTAGGTTATCATTCTAATACAAGGTAACAATCATATTCAAACTTTGGTTCAATTTCTATAACTATAACAATCTTATTTCAAGTGATGATCTTACTTGAACTTGTTTTCGTGTCATGATTCTGCTTCAAGAACTTCGAGCCATCCAAGGATCCGTTGAAACTAGATCCATTTTTCTCTTTTCTAGTAGGTTTATCCAAGGAACTTAAGGTAGTAATGATGTTCATAACATCATTCAATTCATACATATAAAGCTATCTTATTCGAAGGTTTAAACTTGTAATCACTAGAACATAGTTTAGTTAATTCTAAACTTGTTAACAAACAAAAGTTAATCCTTCTAACTTGACTTTTAAAATCAACTAAACACATGTTCTATATCTATATGATATGCTAACTTAATGATTTAAAACCTGAAAACACGAAAAACACCTTAAAATCGAATTTATGACGTCGTAGTAACACCGCGGGCTGTTTTGGGTTAGTTAATTAAAAACTATGATAAACTTTGATTTAAAAATTGTTATTCTGAGAAAATGATTTTCATTATAACATGAAACTATATCCAAAAATTTTGGTTAAACTCAAAGTGGAAGTATGTTTTCTAAAATGGTCATCTAGACGTCGTTCTTTCGACTGAAATGACTACCTTTACAAAAACGACTTGTAACTTATTTTTCCGACTATAAACCTATACTTTTTCTGTTTAGATTCATAAAATAGAGTTCATTATGAAACCATAGCAATTTGATTCACTCAAAACGGATTTAAAATGAAGAAGTTATGGGTAAAACAAGATTGGATAATTTTTCTCATTTTAGCTACGTGAAAATTGGTAACAAATCTATTCCAACCATAACTTAATCAACTTGTATTATATATTATGTAATCTTGAGATACCATAGACACGTATACAATGTTTCGACCTATCATGTCGACACATCTATATATATTTCGGAACAACCATAGACACTCTATATGTGAATGTTGGAGTTAGCTATACAGGGTTGAGGTTGATTCCAAAATATATACAGTTTGAGTTGTGATCAATACTGAGATACGTATACACTGGGTCGTGGATTGATTCAAGATAATATTTATCGATTTATTTCTGTACATCTAACTGTGGACAACTAGTTGTAGGTTACTAACGAGGACAGCTGACTTAATAAACTTAAAACATCAAAATATATTAAAAGTGTTGTAAATATATTTTGAACATACTTTGATATATATGTATATATTGTTATAGGTTCGTGAATCAACCAGTGGCCAAGTCTTACTTCCCGACGAAGTAAAAATCTGTGAAAGTGAGTTATAG
Organism: Rutidosis leptorrhynchoides; assembly: GCF_046630445.1. Classification (NCBI taxonomy): domain Eukaryota; kingdom Viridiplantae; phylum Streptophyta; class Magnoliopsida; order Asterales; family Asteraceae; genus Rutidosis; species Rutidosis leptorrhynchoides. Next base: position 407,558,531 of record NC_092337.1, on the reverse strand, counting down.
TCCCACTTTTAAAATCTAATATTTTTGGGATGAGAATACATGCAGGTTTTATAAATGATTTACAAAATAGACACAAGTACGTGAAACTACATTCTATGGTTGAATTATCGAAATCGAATATACCCCTTTTTATTAAGTCTGGTAATCTAAGAATTAGGGAACAGAACTCTAATTGACGCGAATCCTAAAGATAGATCTATTGGGCCTAACAAACCCCATCCAAAGTACCGGATGCTTTAGTACTTCGAAATTTATATCATATCCGAAGGGTGTCCCGGAATGATGGGGATATTCTTATATATGCATCTTGTTAATGTCGGTTACCAGGTGTTTACTATATGAATGATTTATATCTCTATGTATGGGATGTGTATTGAAATATGAAATCTTGTGGTCTATTATTATGATTTGATATATATAGGTTAAACCTATAACTCACCAACATTTTTGTTGACATTTTAAGCATGCTTATTCTCAGGTGATTATTAAGAGCTTCCACTGTCGCATACTTAAATAAGGACGAGATTTGGAGTCCATACTTGTATGATATTGTGTAAAAACTGCATTCAAGAAACTTATTTTGTTGTAACATATTTGTATTGTAAACCATTATGTAATGGTCGTGTGTAAACAGGATATTTTAGATTATCATTATTTGATAATCTACGTAAAGCTTTTTAAACCTTTATTGATGAAATAAAGGTTATGGTTTGTTTTAAAATGAATGCAGTCTTTGAAAAACGTCTCATATAGAGGTCAAAACCTCGCAACAAAATCAATTAATATGGAACGTTTTTAATCAATAAGAACGGGACATTTCAAATGCTATGAAATATATGTTCGTTTTTAGCATTATCAAATATTCCCACACTTGAGTGTTGCTTGTCCTCAAGCAATATAGTCTTGAAATACTAAAATTACCTCTTTATTCTTCACACTTTGTACATCAGTGATTTCTATACGGCGGTATAAACAATGGTAGTAACGATGTGGTTTACAGTCCCACATGACTATGAAAATTTAGATCCTTTAAGGAAATTGGATCTTTATGAAAACATTTGATCTTTTGAAAATTCAATCTAGTTTTTTTACCCTAGATGAGTTTTCCGGAATAACCCTTCATCGGTGTTTGCAAATTGTTTTTGTGGGTTTGGTGGGTTTCAGATTTGAAAATTTTAGCTCAAAACTTGCGGTTTTGTGTCACCCACTTTCTAACCTTGTATTAGGAAAGCAACACGTCTAGTATACTTGTTCCGTATATTACCTTTCGGTAAACTACCGTCCGGTTGTAAAGGAAAGCGTTGAACATGCAACTGTTAAGGCAATTTCCCCTGACATGCTTTTAATTATGGTCTATAACGTATCAGACGCAATTACTATCCTTTGTAGGAGCAATAGTAAAGCTCACCCTTATGGTTTTTCGGTCTGGCACAAGGTCCTGTCTTTGACCATGCTATGCAACCACCGTTCTTACGGTTGACACCCGATTTGGTTCAGGTGACCTAATGAATTCCAGGTGAATTCCTAGGATTTTACGTTCAATGGTAATGAACTCATTGAAAATGGGTTTTTAGAAAACAAATCGGTTTGTAATTTTGATCAAAATATTTTCTCGTTCAAGCTCGAGTTTAGATATCATTGAATTCCATGAGTTTGAATTCTCAATCTTTAAGGTCAATCTCTAGGATTGAGTAATATCAGTCTTAAAAGCTGATTTTTGATCTTTTAAGGAGATTATCCTTTTCTGGGGATCTGATTCATTAGTCTTATCCAGCTAATTTGCACGGCGTCCTCCCCATTTTACAAGACAGATCCTCTCATGTTTAGGATAAGTCTGACCACTTGGCGACCCTGTTTGATGCTGAGGTCCGTGGATTTCCTGCTGATTTTAGAGATGACTTTTCTAGATTTTTCGTCAACCTACAGCTGGTCTGGACGAAAATTTCATGACCTAAATCAAGAAGCGCGTTTCCTTTCGGAAGACTTTACTTCCTTATAATGATGGAATTGATTGATCGTGTAGATCCATCTTTCTTACAGTAAATCGGGTAAAACTGTTTAGTTTAGTTCAAAGCAAAAGTATCTTCAATTATTTGTTACAGAAATATGTGACATTTGTTTAAGATAACTTGGTAATTTTCCCACACTTGGCTTTTATTTTCCTTTTTATTGTCCTCTATTCCTTTTTAAATGAATTCTAACATTTTGGTTTGTTTCTCAATTTATGTCCTTTCCAAGGTAACAATAATTTCGGTGTTAACACCTAGTTTTATCGTTCATAAATATGTATAAACATGATTTTGAGTTCATTTAATTGAAAATTTTGAAAATTTTTACTAGAATTGGGTAGTCAGTATATAAGACTAGGGTTGTTCTTTATTATCAGATAGCACTAGATTCTAATACAACTACTGCTTTACTAGTATTTTTAATGGTAACCAAGTGTTTTAAATCAAAAACTTTTTAAAATCTGAAAGAATTTAACCCCTTCCCACACTTAAGATCTTGCAATGCCCTCATTTGTAAGAAATCAGTAACAATATAAATTATTGAGGGTGATTAGCGTAGAAATGATTAAATTTTACCAAAGTTTCCAAACATATTGGCATTTGTTTGCTGAATAATAAATGGTGCACATCATTTGTTCATTCCGTCTTGTTGTTACATCACTTTTATTTTTCATCTTGTCGTCAAAATTAGTAGCTTTTGCTGAACTTAATACCAGTCTTTGAAAATGCGATGTTTTACCCTGTTTTGTACAATCGACAATATACATACATACAAATATAAACATGCATGGCAATTTGAAATGGGACTTAATATCCCACTTTCAAATCCTAAATGTGAAATATTAGTACACAATAATAATAGAAATGATAAAAAAATACATAAATATATCCAATAACATAAGTTTAAACATGAATAATTAAAAAGATAAAAACATAAAAATCATAAAAATAACCAAATGGAACCAAATCAGTCTGGATACGGGTTCCAGTTCATCTCGTCAGGTGAGTTCAATTGTTGGTTATAGGCGTTCTGATAGGCTTGGTTATAGTCATATCTGTTAAAGGGTGGTCGGATGTCGGGGCTGTGTGGCGGAAAATAAGCAGGTCGAGTAGGCACGTAATTATTTGGTACCTGATATGATAGATGCCTCATGATTTGGTGTTGATGAACTAACCAGCTATCGTGTTGGCGTCGCCTATAATCCTCGTATACTCGCTCGGAGTTCCACTGCTCGTACATACTATGTCTGGCCGCACTCGTCATTGATTCCGCATCTATACGAACGTGGACGTCAAGAATAGCATCTCGAATGACATCCCTAATGTCTTCCGCTTCCTCCATTTCTTCGTCTAAACCCCTTTCTACCTGAGGATGATTACCTTCATAAGGAAGTGCCTGGTTGCGTCTACTCTTCAATACCTTAGCACCCACATAAACCCGCAATCCTATGGTCTCATCTTGTTCTCTACAAAGCTGTAATGGACCCCCTTGGTTCCTATCAACACATAAATACTCTCCAATGAGAGTAACAAAAATACCTCCTCCTATTATACTCCCTTCCTGCATTCCTTCTACCATTTTAGATAAATAAAAACCAACACAGTAAGGGATATTAACAAAGCTTCTCGGATCCCGAATACACTTTAGGTAAAATAAATCATGTAAGGTCAGTTTCTCCTTATTGTGACCTCTTTGGGTAATCGAGTTAGCCAAAAATCTATGAATCACACGAAGCTCGGCTTTGTTAATATGTAAGTAGGAGTGTTTTCCTCCTAGTGTAAAAACATTATAGTTTGACATACACCTCCAAACGGCGTCAGCGTCAAAGTTCCTATCTACCCTTTCACCGCGATAAATCAAACTCATACAATCGGGTAGTAGCAATTCACTAGGAGTGTAAATCTGTAATGCCCTGGCCATGTCCATCATGGACATCCTGTACATCCTACCGCCAAGGATAAATCTAAGAAAACTTCTATCATCTAACCTATCTACATCTACATTTAACGCTATAGTACTCATCAGCTCAACACACCATTCCTTATATACAGGTCTACGAATGGTGAAAAGATGTATCCAATCTGTAAAAGAAGAACTGTCATACCTTTGTACCAAATGCTGTCTAACACGGTCAGCTAAATGGACCGTTTCCAAAGAATTCCAATCAATTACCCTCGGCACCTCTACCTCTTTTGTTACTAATTTGAACTTATTACTTTGATATGATGGGTAATCTCTCCATCGTCTATCGAATCTCAAATTAGGATGTAACGTGTGTTCCGGAATTGTTGGGTATTTGACAGGCGGATGAGGTGAAAATAATGTGAATTCATTAGGTAACTGTAGCGGATCATAATAGGGTACATGCTGTTCAGGCTGATGTTGTGCTTCCTGTTGTGGTTGTTTTTCAGGTTCATATTGCATTTCTGGTTCTGGTTCTGGTTCTGGAGCTGGAGCAGGCTGTCTAGATGATGATGCTCCTGAACCTCCAGTATCGGCTTTCTGCAAAACACATTAAACACAAAATTTGTGCATCCAAGTATGCATTAGTGTTAGCAAAATAACAATTTAAAACAATCACAATAACATGTTAAATCAAAATTAAACTTATACACATTTTCACAATTTTTCACAATTCTACACTTTTTCAAATAAGCACATATGAAAATGTAGACAAAGTTCATAAGCATTTAACTCAAATAACATGTCAAAATAGTCATTACTAACAATTAAACAAGTCTCAAATGGCAAATATATCAAATTAATCAAGTTCATGAATTTTCGCCTAAAAAGTCCACTTTAATCTTTAAAAATCATGTTTATGATCAATGTTTGGATCATTTAACTACCTAAACATGTTACACTACTTAATTTAGCAATAATTCATGACAAAAATAGGCCATAACCTGTTTATATCAAAAATCCCCAAATTGCTCAAGAACACAAACCCTAGGTTTCTAAAATTTTTGAAGTTTTTGGCTTCAAATCATGTTAAATAGCATCAATCTAGGTTATACATGTATAAAATACTAACAATTTAACACTAATTACACTAGAAATTAACAAAATTGCATTAGGTAAAATATTGGTAATTATCACAAAAACTAGCAAATTTATGAGTTTAGGGGTGTAATTTTTACCTTTTTGCTGAAGAATGAGAATCTAGGCATGATTAGAGTAAGAAAAATGACGAATTACGGTGGAAAAATGATGAAATTTGGTGATATTTTGAGAGAGTTTCGTATATGTGTGTGTGTTGTGGTGAGGAAGACAGACTCGCTGACTGTTTTGTATCAGGCCTGGAATCCAGCCTCATGCGATCGCATGAGGTTGGTGTGTAAACCCCATGCGATCGCATGGGGTGCCGGCTACAGTGCTTTCACCTTTTTTTATATTAAAACCTTATACTTTATAAAACATAAAATTAATAAAATTTTAAAAATTTGTTTTCCTTTAGGAGCGAGGGTGTTTCGGATCGTTGTTCTAGTCCGTCCCTCGACAAAATTTTAAAATTTGTCAATTTAAAGCGCGGTTTTTAAAAGTAAAGATTTTTTGGTTTTTTAATGTTTTTGGCATACTTTAATTCAATAAGATTAAAAATAATGATAATAAAAGTTCTCGTCCCTTCCTCGGGTAAAGTATTTTCGATATAACGACCTAGTCTTCAACTCACGACGAATTTTAAAAATCATATTTTTAACTTAGCAAAATAAAGTAAAATTTTGTTTTTAAATTCACACCAAACTTAAATTTAAAATGCATAAAATTAAAATTCTTATTTTAAAAATTAAAAATTCACACCAAACTTATATTATATTTTTGTTTTTATACATATAAACTTATATTAAAAATATTAATTTTTTCAAATATTTACAATTTTAAAGAAGTTTACAATATTAATTTAATATTTTTATATTAATTTTAAAAAAACATGGTAAAAATAAAAGTAAAAATCTTTTTGGTCTTTTATCCCACTTTAATCAATCAAATATCATCAAAAATATGCGCCCCTCTTTTCGGTAAAGTAATTTCGGTTCCATGACCTAATTTAACTCATGACGAATTTTTGAAATATTTTGGGTTGATTGATTAAAGATATTTATACCTTAAGAATAAACGTTAAATTTCGCAGTGATATAATAAATTTTTGTATGATATCAATAATTTCTGTCGCAAGACCTAATTTCATCGAATACCAATTTAATACTTTATAGCGAACAAATTAGCGTTTATTATCAAAAGGTTAAAAATAAAAATAAAAAAAAAAAACTGTACAAACTTACCTGTGAGATAGTATTCTTAGTGATATGCTCTAGCCCACTCATAAGATAGTCGGACTAATTGATTTTCCATCGCTACATAGGCGTATCCTCGAGCATTTAACGTTTTTTCTTCTAAACATATGAACGGTCCGTCTCTGCATAAAGTAACAAATTCGGTATTTGAATAGGTTTGATTATTTGAACATTTACCTTCGTGTGACCATTTTCCGCATTTGTGACATTTTTCAATGTGCCGTGCTCTTCTTTTCGCTGCGGATTTTGATTTTCCTTTACCAAATTGTAACTTATTATTTTCGCATCTGGATTCTTTTCTTACTCCGTCCAATTTTTCTCTGATTACGGATACCAGTTCACTCGGAAGTGTGTCATTATTACGTTTAGTGATCAAAGCGTGTAGCATTAGACCATGGTTTAGTTCATAGGAAGTCTTCATTTCGTAAAAACCTAAAAAAAATAAAAATTCAGAATGAGGGGAGAAGAATAGTTCTTTAGGGTCTGCTAGGGAAAGACCATTCGGGTTCCATTTTCGAGAACTACACGAAAACAGAAAATCTAACTCTAACAGAAATACATATTATCCTTTAAAGACTTGATTCTCCCCACACTTAGTTAGCTGTGGTATCGAAATTGTGATTAACTTCGTTGTCAACTTCCATTGGACTATCTATGTAATGTTTAACTCTGTGACCATTAACTTTAAATTCAATCCCATTTGAATTTATCAATTCTACTGTTCCGTATGGGAAAACTCTTTTGACTATGAATGGTCCAGACCATCTTGATTTCAATATTCCAGGAAATAGCTTGAATCGTGAATTGAAAAGAAGAACTCTGTCTCCTTCTTTAAATTCTTTTGAACTTCTGATTCTTTTATCATGCCATTTCTTCGTTCTTTCCTTATAGATTAATGAATTTTCGTATGCTTCATGTCTTAATTTTTCTCATTCATTTAGTTGACTTAACCGTAGACGTCCAGCTTCATGTAAATCAAGATTACATGTCTTCAAAGCCCAAAATGCTTTGTGTTCAATTTTTACTGGAAGATGACATGCTTTCCCGTAAACGAGTTTAAAAGGTGTGGTTCCAATTGGAGTTTTGTAGGCTGTTCTAAAAGCCCAGAGTGCATCCTCCAATTTAATGGACCATTCCTTCGGATTTGATCCTACGGTTTTCTCTAGAATACGTTTTAAAGCTCAGTTGGTATTTTCAACTTGTCCACTTGTTTGTGGATGATATGCGGTGGAGATTTTATGAGTTACTCCATATCTTTTGAGAACTTTCTCAAGTTGATTATTACAAAAATGAGTTCCCCGATCACTTATTAAAGCTTTCGGTGTTCCAAACCTTACAAAAAGACATTTTAAAAAGTTGACTACAACTCGTGCATCGTTAGTTGGGAGAGCTTGTGCTTCCGCCCATTTAGATACATAATCAATGGCTACGAGAATATATAGATTATTATGAGATTTTGGAAATGGACCCATAAAGTCAATACCCCAAATGTCAAATACTTCACATACTTGAATGACATTTTGTGGCATTTCATCACATTGACTTATTTTTCCGGCCCTTTGACATGAATCACAGGATTTGCAAAGAAGGTGTGCGTCTTTGTAAATTGTAGGCCAATAGAATCCAGCATCATAATGTCATAACCCGTCCTTAACCATAAGAATGTGTTAGATAACGTATGATTTCATTGCGAGGTATTGACCTCTATATGCGACATTTTTGAAAGAGAAACTGCATATATTATACATTACAAACCATAACCATTATTTTTGTTACAAGCTTTAGACAATAAAAAGATGATTATCGTTTAGCGATAATCTTCGACTTACAAACTTTACATATAATGATAACAACACGATTTCGAGCATATTTTACAACACAAATCCTTGGGTATGCAGTTTTATTTTTGACACAAATATGCGTACGCAAGATCCTGCTCAAATTCAACATAATGCAGCGGAAGCTTCTAATTATCACCTGAGAATAGACATGTTTAAAACGTCAACATAAAGTTGGTGAGATATAGGTTTAATGCCGGCAGCGATATAAATATAGACCACAAGATTTCATATATAAACATTTTAATAAAAATATTCTAAGTGGTTGAGCACTTGGTAACCATACTTAACATTTAATCACGTCGCATATTCCCTTTATTATGAAATCTTACTACACCGTACCAAGTGTAGTCACGAAACGAAGTACTGTGCAACCGTTGAATACTGGTCGTCCAGTCCGGTTGGGGTTGTCAGGCCCGATAGATCTATCAACAGGATTCGCGTTTACAATACCGCTGTAAATAACAGTTACCAAGCTACAGGGAAGTATGCCAGTGGTACAACTCAACGTAGAATATATTTTTCAGTTACTTGTGTCCATATCGTAAAACATAAAATACATGTATTCTCATCCCGAAATATTTAGAGTTTAAAAGTGGGACTATATACTCACTGTTGTCTTGAAGATATATATAATTTGACTTGGTCTCCGGTTGATATCACGAACCTATCCATATATAATATATCAATACCTTTTCTTTTTTAAACAAACGTCACATATATATATACTTGTTATACTTTTAATACTTTGAATAATTCCTTAGTCCGTAGTTAGCAGTTCGTTGTTAGTAATTCAATTTTAATGGTTCATTTTTAGATGTTTAATATACCCGCAATGAAATAAATAAAACCCCCAACGAAATAAATAAAACCCCATCGTATATGTATTGGTCGAGATTAATCTTGACCCATGGTACCGGTGTTGTCAAATGACGTGTTGCGTACATAAAGTACCGGTGTTGTCAAATGACGTGTTGCGTACAATCATGGGATCTTATGATTAATCTTCTCGCGTTGTTTACGGGTGATCCTGAACCATATAAAATTGAATTATAAGTACATATATATAAAATATCATGTTAACTTAAAAAGATGTGATTTATTTAATTTTTTCCCAATTATTTTCGTGGCTAAACTAGTCTTGGATATCCGATTTTGTTTCGGTCATAGTTTCTTCGTTACAACTCCGTTTCCGTTGATTCAACTTGCCATCTCCTTGGATCGAGTCCCTCTTTAAGACTATGAACTGTAAATACCTTAGTTTGTATTCAAAATCACACGGCATAGGTCAAACTTTAGTGAAACTTATGAAGTTAATCATTTTCCATCATGTAAACAACCTCAAATGATTATTTTTCTAAAAATACTTATACTTTGAGTTAAATCATGAAATTTTTATGTGTTATCATATTCATAGTAAAAATCATTTTTCCAGAAAATAAACCTCCAATTCAAAGTTTAAGATGGTTTTTAATTATCCAACCCAAAACAGCCCCCGGTTGCACTCCGACGTCGTAAATTCAGTTTTTAAGGTGTTCTTTGAAAAACCAAGTTATACCTTGTTAAGTTAGCATATAATTAAGATATGTTACAGGTCTTGAAGTATTTTAAAAGTTAAGTTAAAAGGATCTATTTAGTTTGCGAACAAGTTTGAAATCATTCAAACTATGTTCTAGTTTATAAACTCTTATATATATAGCTTTAAATATATGAATTGAAAAAGAGTTGAAGGAGAGTTTTTACCTCAAGTTTAAAATGTAAAGTTGCAGGAAAGAAGTAGTAAAATAAAAGTTGAGAGAGTTCTTGCAAGTGTGTGTGAAAATTGGAAGTAAAATTTGGAAAATGAATGTGTAAAAATGAGTTAGAAATGGTGATTATTTATAGGCTTGAAAATTTGGTTTTTAGTGAAAATATCTAAGATAAGTTAAAATTTATTATGTCATGAATGACATATTATTCCAATAATTGAAGATTTCTATTGGTATATACCAATAGTAAATACTTCTAGAAGCTGTGTATAGTACCCTAGATATACGTATAGGATTATTGAGGAAACGGAACGAGAATTCAAATATAACTATCTTTTGTAAATATACTTATATTGTTTTATGTATAAAAGCCCTTTAAAAATGATTAAATACATTACTTATACGATATATGTATAAACATTATAAATCATCAGTATTTATGTCAAATAACGTTACGTAGGTTATTGTTTTGAAAACTTAAGTTAGTAGTTTCAAAATATACTTATGACTTTTTGTTATTAATACAAAATGAGATATTAAAACATCCTTAGATCATGTTAAATATGTATGTATAATTATCATATATTGTATAGTTCGTGATATCATCGGTCAAACTAGACGGTCAAACGTTGTGTAAAACTCTTTTCAAAAACATAAGTCTCAACAATTTGGATTGCTTATCATGTTGGTAAGGTTTAATTTATGTAAATATTAATCTCATAAGTATAGAACGATCGAAAAAGTGCGGGTCGTTACAGTACCTACCCGTTAAATAAATTTCGTCCCGAAATTTTAAAATTGTACCTATTTTGCGTCATCGAGAAACAAGTGTGGATACTTTTGTTTCATCTGATCCTCTCGTTCCCAAGTAAACTCAGGACCTCTTCGAGCATTCCAACGAACCTTAATGATTGGTATGTTGCTCTGCTTGAGCTGTTTAACTTCACGATCCATGATTTCGATTGGTTCTTCGATGAATTGTAGTTTCTCATCGACATGGATTTCTTCAAGAGGAATGGTGAGGTCTTCCTTTGCAAGACCCTTCTTAAGGTTTGAGACGTGAAAGGTATTGTGTACTCCGGCGAGTTGTTGCGGTAACTCGAGTCGATAAGCTATCGGTCCAATGCGTTCGATGATCTTGAACGGGCCTACATATCTTGGGTTCAGTTTACCTCTTTTACCGAAACGTATTACACCTTTCCAAGGTGACACCTTTAGCATAACCATGTCCCCAATCTGAAACTCTAATGGTTTCCTTCGGACATCGGCGTAGCTCTTTTGGCGACTTCGGGCTGTTTTCAATCTCTCCTTGATTTGTACTATCTTCTCAGTCGTTTCGTGTATGATCTCGGGACCAGTTAATTGTCGATCTCCTACTTCATTCCAACAGATAGGAGATCTACACTTCCTTCCATACAATGCTTCTAATGGTGCAGCTTTAATGCTTGCATGATAACTATTATTATACGAAAATTCTGCTAACGGTAGATACTTATCCCATCCGTTTCCAAAATCGATCACACATGCCCTGAGCATGTCTTCAAGAGTCTGAATCGTTCTTTCACTCTGCCCGTCGGTTTGCGGATGATATGCGGTACTCATATCTAAACGAGTTCCTAGTGCCTCCTGCAGTGATTGCCAGAACTTTGAGGTAAATCTACTATCACGATCGGATATAATGGAAATAGGTATTCCATGCCTTGAAACAATTTCCTTTATATACAATCGTAATAGTTTCTCCATTCTATCCGTTTCCTTTATGTGCAAGAAATGGGCAGATTTGGTAAGACGATCAACAATCACCCAAATGGTGTCGTATCCCCAGGCAGTCTTTGGTAACTTCGTGATGAAATCCATGGTAATACCATCCCATTTCCATTCTGGGATTTCTGGTTGTTGAAGTAACCCTGATGGTTTCTGGTGTTCTGCCTTGACCTTGGAACAAGTTAAACACTCCCCAACATATGTTGCAACGTCTGTCTTTAAGTTAGGCCACCAATAATGTGTCTTAAGATCTTGATACATCTTTCCAACTCCAGGATGTATCGAGTATCTTGTCTTATGTGCCTCGTTCAATATCAACTTCCTTAATCCACCCAACTTCGGTACCCAAATACGGTTTGCAAAATATCGAATTCCATCTTCCCGTATAACGAGTTGCTTCTCATACTTCTTCATTATTTCATTTCCTATATTTTCTTTAGTAAGTGCTTCTCGTTGAACTTCTTTGATTTGTGAGTTGAGATTCATGCGAATTTTTATGTTCATCGCTCGTACTCGAATTGGTTCTCGTTCCTTTCTGCTTAGTGCGTCAGCCACCACATTCGCTTTCCCGGGATGATAACGAATTTCACAATCATAGTCGTTTATTAACTCGACCCACCTACGTTGCCTCATGTTCAGCTGTTTCTGATCAAAAATATGTTGAAGACTTTTATGATCAGTAAACACAGTGCATCTAACCCCATATAAGTAGTGTCTCCATATCTTTAACGCAAACACGACTGCTCCCAGTTCTAGATCATGCGTCGTATAATTCCGCTCGTGAATCTTCAATTGTCGAGATGCGTATGCAATAACTTTCTTTCGTTGCATAAGAACACAACCAAAACCTTGTCGCGAAGCGTCACAATATATTTCAAAATCATCGTTCCCTTCAGGTAACGATAAAATAGGCGCCGTAGTCAACTTCTTTTTCAGTAATTGAAATGCACTCTCCTGCTCAGAAGTCCATTCATATTTCTTCCCTTTTTGCGTTAACGCTGTCAACGGCTTAGCTATTCGGGAAAAATCTTGAATAAACCTTCTATAATAACCGGCTAAACCCAAAAATTGGCGTATCTGCATTGGTGTCTTAGGAGTCTCCCATTTTTCAATGGCTTCAATTTTTGCTGGATCAACCTGAATTCCTTTGCTACTAACAACGTGGCCAAGAAATTGCACTTCTTTCAACCAGAAAGCACATTTAGAAAATTTAGCATATAACTATTCTTTTCTCAACAACTCTAATATCAACCTTAAATGCTGCTCATGCTCTTGCTCACTCTTGGAATAGATAAGAATATCATCAATGAAAACGATAACAAACTTATCTAAATATGGACTACAAACTCGATTCATGAGGTCCATGAATACAGCTGGCGCATTCGTCAATCCAAACGGCATGACCAAAAATTCGTAATGACCGTAGCGTGTCCGAAAAGCAGTTTTCGGTATATCTTCTTCTTTGACACGTAATTGATGATAGCCCGATCTTAGGTCAATTTTCGAGTACACACATGATCCTTGGAGTTGATCAAATAAGTCATCAATTCTCGGTAGTGGATACCGATTCTTGATAGTTAACTTATTTAATTCACGATAATCTATACACATTCGGAAAGATCCGTCTTTCTTCTTGACGAATAAAATTGGAGCTCCCCACGGTGAAGTACTTGGTCGTATGAATCCACGATCCAGTAATTCTTTTAACTGACTCTGAAGTTCTTTTAACTCGGACGGTGCAAGTCTATATGGAGCACGGGCAACCGGTGCAGCTCCTGGTACAAGATCTATTTGAAATTCTACAGATCTAAATGGAGGTAATCCCGGCAACTCTTCCGGAAATACTTCAGGAAAATCTCTTGCCACAGGCACGTCATTGATGCACTTCTCTTTTTCTTTCTTTTCGACTTTATTAACATGTGCTAAGATAGCATAGCACCCTTTCTTCAAGCACTTTTGAGCTTTCAAATAACTAATGAGTTTTAGCTTTGATTTACCCTTCTCTCCATAAATCATTACTGGCGTTTTATCCTTACAAGGAATGCGAATTTCCTTCTTGGCACACACAACTTCAGCTCCTACTTTGGACATCCAGTCCATGCCGACTATTACATCAAAACTTCCTAATTCTACGGGTATTAAGTCAATTTTAAATGTTTCTCCGGCTAAATTTATTTTACAATCACGGCAAATTTTATCGGCTTTAATTAGTTTACCATTAGCTAACTCAATCATGTACTTAGCATCTAGAGGTAATGATGAACAATTCAATTTAGCGTAAAAGCCTCTACTCACGTAACTTCTATCGGCACCAGTATCAAATATAATAGATGCGGATAAGTTATTAATGGTAAACGTACCCGTAACAAGCTCCGGGTCTTCACACGCCTCTCTAGCATTAATAACAAATGCTCTTCCACGTGCAGATCCATTATTCTTCTCTGGATTCGGACACTGGCTCTTATAGTGACCTTGTTTTCCACACCCATAACAAGTAATGGTAGCCAAAGCAGTTCTATTTGCATTGGTGGCAGGAGTCTTGGTACCATTTGTATTTGTAACGAGAGCCCTACAATCTTCAGCAAGATGACCCTTTCGATTACATTTGTTGCATACCACATTACAGTAGCCAGAGTGATGTTTGTGGCATCGGTTGCATAAAGGATTTTGTCCTTTGTAACGAAAGCTTGAACCACCACCTGCACCTTGTATGGTTTCTTGTTTCTTAAAAGATTGTTGTTGGTTACCTCGATCATAATTTCCATTCCACTTTCTTTTGTTACCTGATACCTTCACATCAGTATTGGATGCTTTCTTATCCATGATGACCTGATCCATTAGCTCGTTTGCCATGGTTATAGCTTCATGAATTGTCTTAGGTTTCGATGCTGTAACGTTTGCCTTGACCTTTTTGAGCAAACCATCTTTGTACATTTCAATCTTCCGTTCTTCGGTTGGAACCAATTCAGGACATAGCAAAACTAATTCCATGAATCGCTGATTGTAGTTGGTGATTTCAGTACCAATAACCTTCAGACTTCGTAACTCATCTTCCAACTTCCTAACCTCGTTCCTTGGACAATATTCGTTGATTAACATTGTTTTGAATTCTTCCCACGGAGTATCATAAGCTACATCTCCTCCTACAGCCTTCACATAATTTTTCCACCACGTGAGTGCACTATCTTGTAAAGTGCACGATGCATACTTGGTCATGTCCTTTTCAACACAACCACTGATTTTAAACACAGTCTCCATCTTTTCTATCCACCGGGTTAAACCGATTGGTCCTTCTGTTCCACTGAATGATGAGGGCTTGCAAGCTTGAAAAGTTTTGTAAGTGCACCCCACACGAGGATTTGGGTTAACTGCAGCACCTCTTGCAGCCTCGACCCATAACATTCTGTCGTTCACTCGTTGATTGATGAGTTCCTGGATTTCTTGTTCCGTCATTCGGTTCAATCGCGCCATATTCTTTTATAAGAATGAAAAGAAAATAATTATTCACATGGAATATTATAGATGTAGTGTATATTTACAGTACATTATAGCTTATTAATAATATGAACCAGGTATTATTATAAAAGCCTTTTCTTCTTATTAGCGTTTTATAATTATATCTAGGGTAGTACCTACCCGTTAATGTCCATACTTAATAGCTTAGTACAGAATCAATTACTACCATCTAAATAATACTTAACCATGGAAAATTATTGCATTTCACACTTCACTATTTTACATATGCTTATCTTACATCGAACATTAAACAAACCACACTAATAATATTATACAAAACATTATATGATCCCATGGTTTAATACGGCAGCGCATCGTTTGGTCTATTTTCTAGGACGTTTAGGTTCAAAGAATCGCTTAACGCTTATCCTGGCTGTCTGCCTATATTTTGGCTGTGGGACTAAAGAACTGGATGCCGGGACAGCACGAATAGGAATAGCGGGAATAGGGGTGGTAGTGTCTAGTGGAGTTGGTGCCACATCATCCTTACTAAACTCGGGATTTGAATTTTCTAATTCATTAGCCTTTCGTTTCTTTCCTAGTTCGAACTCGTCTTTTGTAATTTCCTGTATTTCTTCCTCGGGTTCACTTTCCTCCTCGGGTTCACTTTCCTCCTCGGGTTCACTTTCCTCCTCGGGTTCACTTTCCGGGTTCTCTATAGTCGGTTCATCCGGAATTTGTGAGTCTTCCCCAAAGATATTATTTTCGTCATCGGATAGGTTAATGACTGGAACACCATCTGAAGATTCTGGTTCGGAGTCGCTGAATGTGATAACAAGTTTTGAGCCCGACATCTATCATACAACAACTAACCCATTAGTACTACATAATATTTACATATAAATTTTAACCAACAATGATAAGCAATGGTTTTTAAATCAGACCCGGTCAAAGTCCAGACTTACTAATGTATCCTAACGACTTATCGGTTAGACACACTAATGCAAACTTGGTTCGCTAAGACCACCGCTCTGATACCATATGTCATAACCCGTCCTTAACCATAAGAACGTGTTAGATAACGTATGATTTCATTGCGAGGTATTGACCTCTATATGCGACATTTTTGAAAGAGAAACTGCATATATTATACATTACAAACCATAACCATTATTTTTGTTACAAGCTTTAGACAATAAAAAGATGATTATCGTTTAGCGATAATCTTCGACTTACAAACTTTACATATAATGATAACAACACGATTTCGAGCATATTTTACAACACAAATCCTTGGGTATGCAGTTTTATTTTTGACACAAATATGCGTACGCAAGATCCTGCTCAAATTCAACATAATGCAGCGGAAGCTTCTAATTATCACCTGAGAATAGACATGTTTAAAACGTCAACATAAAGTTGGTGAGATATAGGTTTAATGCCGGCAGCGATATAAATATAGACCACAAGATTTCATATATAAACATTTTAATAAAAATATTCTAAGTGGTTGAGCACTTGGTAACCATACTTAACATTTAATCACGTCGCATATTCCCTTTATTATGAAATCTTACTACACCGTACCAAGTGTAGTCACGAAACGAAGTACTGTGCAACCGTTGAATACTGGTCGTCCAGTCCGGTTGGGGTTGTCAGGCCCGATAGATCTATCAACAGGATTCGCGTTTACAATACCGCTGTAAATAACAGTTACCAAGCTACAGGGAAGTATGCCAGTGGTACAACTCAACGTAGAATATATTTTTCAGTTACTTGTGTCCATATCGTAAAACATAAAATACATGTATTCTCATCCCGAAATATTTAGAGTTTAAAAGTGGGACTATATACTCACTGTTGTCTTGAAGATATATATAATTTGACTTGGTCTCCGGTTGATATCACGAACCTATCCATATATAATATATCAATACCTTTTCTTTTTTAAACAAACGTCACATATATATACTTGTTATACTTTTAATACTTTGAATAATTTCTTAGTCCGTAGTTAGCAGTTCGTTGTTAGTAATTCAATTTTAATGGTTCATTTTTAGATGTTTAATATACCCGCAATGAAATAAATAAAACCCCCAACGAAATAAATAAAACCCCATCGTATATGTATTGGTCGAGATTAATCTTGACCCATGGTACCGGTGTTGTCAAATGACGTGTTGCGTACATAAAGTACCGGTGTTGTCAAATGACGTGTTGCGTACAATCATGGGATCTTATGATTAATCTTCTCGTGTTGTTTACGGGTGATCCTGAACCATATAAAATTGAATTATAAGTACATATATATAAAATATCATGTTAACTTAAAAAGATGTGATTTATTTAATTTTTTCCCAATTATTTTCGTGGCTAAACTAGTCTTGGATATCCGATTTTGTTTCGGTCATAGTTTCTTCGTTACAACTCCGTTTCCGTTGATTCAACTTGCCATCTCCTTGGATCGAGTCCCTCTTTAAGACTATGAACTGTAAATACCTTAGTTTGTATTCAAAATCACACGGCATAGGTCAAACTTTAGTGAAACTTATGAAGTTAATCATTTTCCATCATGTAAACAACCTCAAATGATTATTTTTCTAAAAATACTTATACTTTGAGTTAAATCATGAAATTTTTATGTGTTATCATATTCATAGTAAAAATCATTTTTCCAGAAAATAAACCTCCAATTCAAAGTTTAAGATGGTTTTTAATTATCCAACCCAAAACAGCCCCCGGTTGCACTCCGACGTCGTAAATTCAGTTTTTAAGGTGTTCTTTGAAAAACCAAGTTATACCTTGTTAAGTTAGCATATAATTAAGATATGTTACAGGTCTTGAAGTATTTTAAAAGTTAAGTTAAAAGGATCTATTTAGTTTGCGAACAAGTTTGAAATCATTCAAACTATGTTCTAGTTTATAAACTCTTATATATATAGCTTTAAATATATGAATTGAAAAAGAGTTGAAGTAGAGTTTTTACCTCAAGTTTAAAATGTAAAGTTGCTGGAAAGAAGTAGTAAAATAAAAGTTGAGAGAGTTCTTGCAAGTGTGTGTGAAAATTGGAAGTAAAATTTGGAAAATGAATGTGTAAAAATGAGTTAGAAATGGTGCTTATTTATAGGCTTGAAAATTTGGTTTTTAGTGAAAATATCTAAGATAAGTTAAAATTTATTATGTCATGAATGACATATTATTCCAATAATTGAAGATTTCTATTGGTATATACCAATAGTAAATACTTCTAGAAGCTGTGTATAGTACCCTAGATATACGTATAGGATTATTGAGGAAACGGAACGAGAATTCAAATATAACTATCTTTTGTAAATATACTTATATTGTTTTATGTATAAAAGCCCTTTAAAAATGATTAAATACATTACTTATACGATATATGTATAAACATTATAAATCATCAGTATTTATGTCAAATAACGTTACGTAGGTTATTGTTTTGAAAACTTAAGTTAGTAGTTTCAAAATATACTTATGACTTTTTGTTATTAATACAAAATGAGATATTAAAACATCCTTAGATCATGTTAAATATGTATGTATAATTATCATATATTGTATAGTTCGTGATATCATCGGTCAAACTAGACGGTCAAACGTTGTGTAAAACTCTTTTCAAAAACATAAGTCTCAACAATTTGGATTGCTTATCATGTTGGTAAGGTTTAATTTATGTAAATATTAATCTCATAAGTATAGAACGATCGGAAAAGTGCGGGTCGTTACACATAAACTTTTCTTGCTGTAAGCTAAGGCCCATAATGCCCTCCTGTTAGTCCTGTGTGACAATGGTTTAATATTTTACAAGCTTCATCTCCGAATACACATCGGTGTATTATTCCATCGGGACAACTTTTAAACAAATGTGGATCTTCCCAGAAATAGTGTTTTATATCACTAAAGAATTTCTTTCGCTTTTGGTACGATAATCCTTTTTCAAGGAATCCACATACTAAGTAGTTTGCATAGTCTGCAAACCATGAAATTTCATTATAATCTATCTTCAATAGATATTCATCAGGAAAGTTGTCTTGTATGGCCGATTCATTTAGAACTTCTAATTCAGGATTTTCAAGACGAGAAAGATGATCAGCGGCGAGATTTTCTGCTCCTCTTTTATCTCGGATTTCAATATCAAACTCTTGTAAGAGTAAGATCCAACGAATTAATCTTGGTTTGGCATCTTGTTTCGAAAATAGGTATCTAAGAGCAGAATGGTCGGTATAGACCACCGTTTTAGCTAGAACGAGATATGATCGAAATTTGTCAAAAGCAAAGACAATAGCAAGGAGTTCTTTTTCAGTAGTTGTGTAATTTGTTTGCGCTCCTTGTAACGTCTTACTAGCATAATATATAGGTTGAAATCGTTTTTCAATCCTTTGTCCTAAAACGGCTCCCATTGCAAAATCACTTGCATCGCACATTAGTTCGAATGGTAGATTCCAATTTGGTGTTATCATGATCAGTGGATTAGTGAGTTTCTCTTTAAGAATATTAAAAGATTTGATACATTCATCTAAAAAGATGAATGGGGCATCCTTTTCTAGGAGTTTATTCATAGGAGTGGTAATTTTAGAAAAATCTTTTATGAAACGTCGGTAAAAAACGGCATGTCCTAGAAAACTCCTAACTCCTCTAACATTGGTGGGATGTGGAAGTTTAGCAATTACATCTACTTTAGCTCTATCCACTTCAATTCCTTCTTTTGAAATTTTATGACAAAGAACGATGCCTTCTTTAACCATGAAATGGCATTTCTCCCAATTAAGAACTAGATTTGATTGTTCGCATCTAATAAGCATTCGTTCAAGATTAACTAGACATGATTCAAAAGTATCACCAAAGAATGAAAAGTCATCCATGAAAACTTCCATGCATTCTTCTATCATGTCATGAAAAATCGCCATCATGCACCTTTGAAAGGTTGCAGGGGCGTTGCAAAGTCCAAATGACATGCGTTTGTAAGCAAAAGTACCATAAGGGCACGTGAATGTGGTTTTCTCTTGGTCTTCGGGTGCTATTGGAATTTGAAAATATCCATAAAAACCATCAAGAAAACAATAGTAACTGTTTCCGGCTAATCTTTCCAACATTTTATCAATGAAAGGTAAGGGAAAGTGATCTTTTCTGGTGGCGTCATTTAATTTTCTATAATCAATACATACACACCATCATGTTAAAGTCCTAGTAGGAATAAGCTCATTTTTCTCATTTGTAATGACAGTCATGCCACCCTTCTTAGGCACGCATTGAACTGGGCTTACCCATGGACTATCAGAAATTGGATAAATTAAACCTGCATCTAGCAGTTTAATTATTTCTTTCTTAACAACATCTTGCATATTAGGATTTAGTCTTCGTTGGCGTTGTACATACGTTTTATGACCTTCTTCCATAAGGATTTTATGTGTGCAATACGAAGGACTTATTCCTTTTATATCATGAATCTTCCATGCAATAGCTGGTTTATGAGCTTTTAACACAAAAATGAGTTGAGATTTTTTATTTTCAGTAAGAGAAGACGATATTATTACAGGTAATTCAGATTCACCATGTAAATAAGCATATTCCAAATGGTTTGGAAGTGGCTTTAACTCTAATTTCGGTGGTTCTTCTATCGATGATTTATATCGATATCTGTCCTCTTCTTTTAGCATTTGAATTTCTTCTGTTGTTGGTTCATATCCATTAGCCATAAGTGTAGCTAACATTTCAGTTTGATCAATTGGTTCAGTTCCTTCTCTTAAAGAACATTCTCCTGTTCCTTGTAATTCTGGAAATTCTTCTAACAATTCTGCATGTGATTCTATAGTTTGAATATAATAGCATGTATCATCTGCAGATTGCGGTTGTTGCATTGCTCTATCAACTGAAAAGGTAACACTCTCGTCCTCTATACTTAGGGTCAGTTTCTTACCAAACACGTCTATCATTGCTTTAGCCCTGTTTAAGAATGGTCTTCCTAATATGAGAGGAACTTGAGAATCTTCTTCCATGTCCAGAACAATAAAATCTACTGGAAATACTAAAGTACCAACTTTAACTAGCATGTTCTCCATTATCCCTCTAGGATATTTTATTGATCGATCGGCTAGTTGTATGCTTATTCTTGTTGGTTTCAATTCTCCAAGGTCTAGTTTAGCGTATAGTGAATACAGCATTAAATTTATACTAGCACCTAAGTCTGTCAATGCTTCTATTGAACTAAGACTACCCAGAAAATATGGAATTGTGAAACTTCCTGGATCAGATAGTTTTTCTGGTATCTTATTCAACAGCACTGCTGAACAATTAGCATTCATAGTAATGGCCGAGAGTTCTTCCATTTTTTTTCTATTTGTGATTAGATCTTTCAAGAATTTAGCATATCTAGGCATTCCTGAAATCACATCAATGAAAGGAAGATTTACATTTATCTGTTTAAACATATCCAAAAATTTGGATTGCTCGGCTTCAAGTCTCTCTTTTTTCATTTTACTCGGGTAAGGAAGCGGTGGTTGGTATGGTTTAACATAAGGTTTAGCCTTAACTGTGTTATCTTCATTAACCTTTTCAACTACCGGTTCTTTTTCCTTATCTTGTTCAGATTGGGGTTCTTGTGGAGTAGGAATAGCTTCATCAGAAATTACAGGTATTTCAGGTGGTTTAAGTGTAATACCACTTCTTGTGGTAATGGCTTTAGCTGTTTCATTCCGGGGGTTAGCATTTATATCACTAGGTAGACTTCCCGATTTTCTTTCACCTATTAACCTTGCTAGGTTACTTACTTCTTGTTCCAGATTTTGAATAAAAGCTTGTTGATTTCTAAATGCTTGAGCATTTTGTTCATTGGTTTGTTTCTGAGATGTGAAAAACTGTGTTTGAGATTCAACTAGCTTCGTCATCATATCTTCTAAATTCGGCTTTTTATCATCGGTTTGTGGTGGTTTGTTTTGAAAATTAGGTCTTTGCTGATTGTAAGTATTATTGGATACTTGTTGATTGTTAGGACCTTGTTGGTTGTTAGGACCTTGTTGGTTGTTGTATGGAACATATCAGTTATAATTCTGGTTTTGATTGTAAATTGGTCTTGGCGTTTGATAATTATTCTGATAATTATTTTCAGGCCTTTGGTTTAGATATGAAACATTCTCTCTTTGTTCCATTGTTAGTTCAATACTGAGACAATCTTTTGTCAAATGTGGTCCTCCACACTGCTCACAACTAATTCTTATTGAGTGAATATCTTTAGTCATCTTTTCCATTCGTCTCTCGACAGCATCTATCTTTGCAGAAATGGAATCTAAGTCATGGCTAGAATCGGCTCTAGCTGCTTTAGATGATCTAACGATATTTTTTTCTTGGTGCCACTCATGTGAGTGGGAAGCAGTGTTATCAATAATTTTATAAGCATCAGTTTCTGTTTTCTTCATAATGGAACCACCAGCTGCTATGTCGATGTCTTTCCTTGTAGTGATGTCGCATCCTTGGTAGAATATTTGTACTATTTGACAGGTGTCTAAACCATGTTGCGGACATCCTCTCAATAACTTTCCAAATCTCGTCCATGCCTCATATAGAGTTTCATTTGGCTTCTGTGTGAACGTAACAATTTCTCCTTGAAGTCTTACGGCTTTAGATGCCGGAAAGAATTGTTTAAGAAATTTTTCAACTAAAACGTCCCATGTATCAATCGCCCCTTCAGGTAACGATTCCAACCAATCTTTGGCTTCTCCCTTTAAAGTCCAGGGAAATAACATGAGATATATATGTTCATCCTCCACTTCTCTTATTTTAAATAGTGTGCAGATCCTATTAAAGGTACGAAGATGTTCATTTGGATCTTCCTTCGGCGCACCACTAAATTGGCATTGATTAGTCACCATATGTAGAATTTGTCCTTCGATTTCTTAATCTGGCTCATTAATGTCTAGATGAGTAATTGCGTGACCTTGGCCAGTGCGTTTAGCTCTCATTCGGTCTTCCATACTTAAAGATTCCAGATTTTCCATGATTGAATTTGTTGAATCTGAATCACTAGAGGATTCTGATTTAATGGTTCGTTCCTCAACAATCTCTGTTTGAATGATTGGTGGTTCCGGAGGAAAAATTAATGGTTCAGGATCTATGAATCGTCCCTGAATATTCTCCGAATTCTCAATTGTGAGGTCGGTTTCAAAAAATGGATTATCGGAAATTTGAATTGGAGTACTTGGTCGACTGGATGACGATTCTAAAGAAAAATCAACGGCGACAATATTTGCTAGATGTCTTGATAGAGTTACAGGTGGTGAACTTACAAAAGGTGGTGAACGTTTTGCTCGGTGCATTCACTGAATATCCTATTAGTTTTTAAAAAGGAAGAAAAATTATATAAATTATCCAATTAATAGACTTTTCTGATTTTGCCCACTTTTCAAATAGCCAAAAGATGTAGCAGAGGGGCAGGATTCGTTTGGTCTCAATATAATTGAGTACTGTTTGGCTCCAATAACCCA
The DNA here is from genome assembly GCF_046630445.1 of Rutidosis leptorrhynchoides. NCBI lineage: Eukaryota > Viridiplantae > Streptophyta > Magnoliopsida > Asterales > Asteraceae > Rutidosis > Rutidosis leptorrhynchoides. The sequence goes on along the minus strand of NC_092337.1, from coordinate 407,534,922 downwards.
GTCCACGTACAAATCCAACTATTACTACGAACCAGAAAATTTTGATGTCTATCAATTTAACCACTTAAAATAAATTTTCGTAATTTAAAGAAATTTTAGATAAGAAATAGAGAAAATTCAAAGTCCTAAAAACTAGGATGACGAGAAATAAGAAAGAAAAAGAGCGCGTCGGTATTTAAAATTGGAGAAATAAGAAAGAAAAAGAGTGACTTATAAAACTTTTAAAACACCCGACTAACCCAACCTTATTATTATCACTAACTTAAAATTAAAATTGCAAATTGAGATTACTAATTGGAGTGATAATTGATACATAGGTAAAAGGCGTCGAAAAAATAAAAATAAGAAAGTAGCACGTCGAAACTTAAAAAGGAACTAAAAACTAAGAATTAAAAGTTGCGTCTAAAAAATATTAAAGCTTACAAGTAAAACTATATCCCAAATGGCAATAACTTAAAAAGGTACTAAAACTTAAAAAGGCGTCACAAAATTCTAAAGCACCTAGATCATTGTCTAAAGAAAAAGCTCTTAAGGGATTTTACGGCAAAGCCTAAAAATCTAGAAGTAAAAATAACTATGGCAAAAACTATGACTTAAAACTAAATATGAGCGAAAAATACAAAATTTACGCTAAAACAATTAAAAGGTACAAAATATAAAAATATACTAAAAGTTGTAAAAAGTACAATTTTTATAAAAAATATTATTTTTATATTTTTTATTTTATAAAACTATTAATTTTATGTATTAATAAAAACTAAAACTAAAAATACAAATTAAATAAATAACTAAACTAAATAATAAATAATTAAAACCTATTTAGGGTTTTAAATTACATAATAATTATAATAATTACTTCGTATTTAATGCTGTTTTAGGGCAACAGTGGCATGTCAGAGAAGTTCATGCGATCGCATGAGTTTCTGCCTTCGGGCTCATGCGATCGCATGAGATTGGATTTTGGGCCAGGTTACGGGTTGCTACAGTAGCAGGCCCGAGAGTTTTTAATAATTTTTTTTTCAGTTTTCAGTTTTGTATTTGCTGAAATAAATATATATAATATATTTTTATAATTTAAATAAAACTTATATTTTTATAAAATATAGATAAAGAAACTTTTACAGAACTTATAAATTTAACAAACTCTTAAAAATATTTATATTTTTTTGTTTTTCTTTTTATATTTTAGGATATTTAAAACGTATTTTTACAAAAGCGTATTTTTTTATAAAAGTAAACTTAAAAATAAAAATCTTTTTTTATATTAGCGTTGCGCTTCTGGCGTTTAAGCAAGAAATTGAGTTCCTCGGCAGCGGCGCCAAAAATACTTGATGTTATGCGAGGTGTATATGAAATAGCTTTATTTTTACAACTAAATACTATTAAATACGATACAATTTTACACAAGATATTTATTTATTTATAGAATGGATATACTTAAACCTTGCTACAACACTTATAGGCAGTGTACCTAATCGTACAGTAGTGTAGTTTTTAGTAAGTCCGGTTCGTTCCACAGGGAAAATCTTTAAACAAAGCTTAACGCTATATTAGTTTTAATTTATAAAAATACAAATATATATATATAAGTAATATTATTATTATAAAGGGGGGTTTTTACCGTTTAATGACCGGTTTGTCGATTTTAAAACTTTAGTCGCAGTTAAAACTTAATGTAAAATATTAAATAAATAAAAGACTTAATTTAAAGCGTAAAGTAAATAACGATAATGAAATTGCAATAAATAAAAGTGCGATAAAATAAACTTGCGATAATTAAAGAGTACGATAATTAAAAGTGCAATTAAATACAATAACAATAAATAAAAGTATGATAATTAAAAGTGCAATTAAGTATAAAATAAAGGAAATTAAATATGAAATAAAGGAATTATGCTTATTTAAACTTCCGTAATCATGATGTTTGACGTGTTAATTTTAGTTTTATGCCCATGGGTTAATTGTCCTTTGTCCTGGATTATTTAATATGTCCGTCTGGTTTTTGTCCATAACAGTCCATCCGTCATAAATATAAAGTGCGAGTGTCCTCGTCAAATTATCCTTATATCCGAAGTTAAATATTCCAACTAATTGGGGACTTAAACTGTAACAATATTTTAATACTTTGTTTAATAATTACACCAGGTTATCGACTGCGTGTAACCCAAGGTTTTAATACTTTGTTATCAATTATGCCAAGTGTCCTTATACATAATTTCATCCCTGTTTTAATAATTCCATAGACTATTAATCCATTCCCGTATCCGGTTAAATGAACGATTATTCGTACGTATAAATATCCCGTCCATCGTGTCCGATCGAGTGTATATGGTTATTTATAGGTACGTCCAATTGTAAATCTTTATATTAAAATTAACAAACTATCATTTAGTTAAACAAATATAAAGCCCATTAATAGCCCATAGTCTAATTTCCACAAGTGTCGTTCTTTTGTCCAAACCACAATTATAGTACAAAGCCCAATTACCCAATTTTAATATTTTTAGCCCAACATCATGATTACTTCGGCTTAAATAATCATAATAATAACTTAGCTACGAGACATTAATGTAAAAAGGTTGAACATAACTTACAATGATTAAAAATAGCGTAGCGTTACACGGACAGAATTTCGACTTACACCCTTACTGAAACGCCCCGTCCTAATCCATCCGGACGAAGTCCATATTGATTATAAACGATTCACAATAGTTGATTACATCGCGAGGTATTTGACCTCTATATGATACATTTTACAAACATTGCACTCGTTTTTAAAAGACAAACTTTCTTTTCATCGAAAGTTGACATTATGCATACCATTTCATAATACATCAAACTAAATTTGACTTAATAATAATCTTAATGAACTCGACGACTCGAATGCAACGTTTTTTGAAATATGTCATGAATGACTCCAAGTAATATCTCTAAAATGAGCAATTTCACAGTGGAATATTTCTTTCGTACCTGAGAATAAACATGCTTTCAAGTGTCAACCAAAAGGTTGGTGAGTTCATTAATTTATCATAAATAATCATTTCATAATTTTTAATAGACCACAAGATTTCATATTTCCATTTCTCATAAACACGCGTCCCATGCATAGAGACAAAAATATCATTCATATGGATTGAACACCTGGTAACCGACATTAACAATTTGCATATAAGAATATCCCCATCATTCTGGGATCCTCCTTCGGACATGATATAAATTTCGAAGTACTAAAGCATCTGGTACTTTGGATGGGGCTTGTTGGGCCCGATAGATCTATCTTTAGGATTCGCGTCAATTAGGGTGTATGTTCCCTAATTCTTAGATTACCAGACTTAATAAAAGGAGCATATTCGATTTCGATAATCCAACCATAGAATGTAGTTTCGATTACTTGTGTCTATTTCGTAAAACATTTATAAAACAGCTCATGTATTCTCAGTCCCAAAAAATATATATTGCAAAAGCATTTAAAAAGGGAGCAAATGAAACTCACTGTACTGTATTTTGTAGTAAAAATACATATGACAACATTGAACAAGTGTAGGGTTGGCCTCGGATTCACGAACCTATATCATTTGTGTATATATTAAAACCTATAATAACAATTAAGCAAGTATATATATTAATATTAATATACTTAATAATTTGTATGTGATTTTAATAAATAAATTAGTTATAACTATTTTATGTACTTTAGATAAATAATTAATATTTTATAAATATAACATTTCATTTAAAAATAATATGTAATATTAATATAGTTATGATACATGTAAAATATATATTTTTATATAAATATCATTTTTTTGTTAAAATTATAATAATACTAAAATAATGGTAATAATAATAATTCATTGTAACTTAATCATTTTCATGATATTATTTGTATCTATATTCTTTATGTTTGTAATCATAATAATAATAATAATAATGTTAATAATTATAATAATGATAATAATATTATTAATAATAATGTGTTATTGATAATAATAAAAATAATAACACTTAATAATAATAATAATAATAATAATAATAATAATAATAATAATAATAATAATAATAATAATAATAATAATAATAATAATAATAATAATAATAATAATAATAATAATATAATAATAATAATAACAATAACAATAGCAAGTGCAATAATACTACCTTAAGAGAATTAATAAGCTTCAAAAATAATAACTGTCACTGCCCAGAATTGAACCCACGACCTCTCGATAAACCAACACAATCCCATACTATTGCTCCACTCATCCATTTGCGTACTAATTAGTTCGTTTAATTACATAACCCGTTTGTATCTGTTTTCTTAAAACCCACTTACAACATCTCTGGCCCAATCATTCTTTCGGCCCAAACACTCTCACGAGCCCAACTTAATTTTACGGTCCAATAAACAATCTTTGGGTTTGGGTTTGGCAACTTAACGGCTGAAGGAGTAAAACACAAAAATATACGCGGTTAACACCTATAATAACATCATCACTATTATTATTGACTTCCATCGACACCTTCGAAATCGACAACCTCCTGAACCCAATTGCTGTCACCACCGTAAAAAAAAAAATTTATATATTATCATCGTTCTTAACATCCCTCAAGATCATCGCCATAATCATTATCTCCATCTTCATATCAGATCACCCTTTTATCCTTATTTTCACAGCAATTATAACCCTTGCAGGTTTTCGAATAATAGAAGCAGATGAGTGGTGTTCGATTTGATTATTAGTGGGTTTTGGAAAATAGAATGGACCGAGAACTATGCATCTGCGAATAGTGATAATAATTGATGTGTGGATTTAATCAGAATTGAAACATAAACTAACAGCTCGTGAGTGTTTGGTTTGGATTTGGTTGTTTCATGGTTGTATTTAGAACGAAAAGTAGCAAGGATCACGGTAGGTTATTTTGGTTGGGTTTAATCGATATGAAACATGAACGAGTACCACATTAGTAGAAGGTTTCGATGATGATGGTGAGTGGTAATGTGATGATCCTTGATAAGTTATGGATTCTTGACTAAAATAGGAACAAGAAGGAAGGTGACGATGGTTAACAAGTTGATCTTACAAACGAAAGAGAAACATAAAAAAAAATGATAGTTCGATGGTGAGATGGTGGTTGATCAAAACAAGTAAACAAGATGGTGATGAAGGTGAGGGTTGACGTGGGGTGTGAGTTTCAATCGTGAAATAGGAAAGAATTATCAAGATAGGTAGTTTATAGTCATAATGGTGGTGGTTTATTGTCATTCGAAACAGAAGCAGAAACAATGATAGCAACAGCAGCCGTCGGCCATCCAGGTTGTGATGGTTGTTTTTGATTGTTGAAACAACACCAATAGTAAAAAGAATCGTGCAGTAACAGCAGCTATAGATGAGTAGAAGTGGGTTTTATGGTGGGTTTGTGGTCTCGATGAAAACTGAAAGTAGCTAGTAGCAGTTACATACGTGGGAGTTGAATTGGTGCTCGTCGGTGGTTATTGTGTTCTTATGGTTCTTGAACGTACACGAGAAAGATGGTTGAAGGTGGAGAAAGTAATATAAGAAAAGGAAATAATGAAATGGGTTTTGTGCTGGTTGCCTCTCTCTGTGTGTATATGTATATTGCATATATAGAAGATGGTGTGGTTTTTGTGTCAAGTTACAGGAAAGAAGAGGAAAAAAATATCGAATGTGGTGTGTGTTTTGTCTAGATGTTGACATAAAAGAAAGAATGAAATAGGAATGCAGGAAAGTGGGTTGTAATTGAAACTAGTACATGTTTTGTTATCTTCATATAAGTCATAAGCTTTTATATATATATATATATATATATATATATATATATATATATATATATATATATATATATATATATATATATATATATATATATATATATATGTTTTTGATGTAATTCATCAATAATCAAAAATAGTGATAGATACAGATCGATATATAAATTATGGATAGTTAGGTACAGATATATCATAAATTTGATTTGAAGTAGAAGTGTAGTGGTTAATGGGGTCTATGTGGTTTTTGGTTGTTATGAGATTAAAGATGGTCATGTGGTGATTGGAGAATTGTAGGTTGTTATATATCTATATCTATATTACTGCATATGTAGTTGTATATATTAGGTGTAAAGTTATCAATTAAACATAGTAACTAATCAATTCTCTTTCCAAAATAACGGATATTAAGTCTTGAGAATATAAATATATAATATAATAATATTTATAATATAATTTAAAATATAAACGTGTGAATTGTTAGCCGTCATCTACTATTTCATTCACGGACTGAAATTCGTACTCCATTGTTAAATCAGTGGCGGATAAAAAGTACTCAGATAAATCTCAAATTTCTACAATAATTATCTTTATTTATTTTGGTCATTATGGTGTAAAATTGGTCATTAATGTATTAAATAAAAATTACATCAACTGTCCCTCTAAATTCTGGGTAAAATATAAAAAGTGTTAAAACTTAACAAATAGTTCCTAAATACATTTTTAATAAGCCTAAAATTTATAGAACTCATTTTCGTATCACCGTTTATTTTAAAATTACATAAGTTTGAATTTAACTTGCTTAATATCAATCGAAACATCAAACGAGTATTACAATCATTTAATATTTATTTTTAATATAGAGATATATATTTTAAATAATAATTATTATAATATCCTATTTTTATTTTATTAATTTTTAATAACAACAACATATAATACTTCAAATTATATTTCAAATTATTATTTATATATATGCATACACACATATCTATTTACAATTAGTTGTTCGTGAATCGTTAGGAATGGTCGAAGGTCAAATGAATGTACGAAAATATTTTAAAACTTTTGAGACTCAACATTACAGACTTTGCTTATCGTGTCGAAATCATATAAGAATGAAGTTAAAATTTGATCGTAAATTTCCGGGTCGTCACACTTACAACATTCGCTAACACACCCTTATTATTGGAATTTAAAATTAAAATTAAAATAAAAATATATATATATATATATATATATATATATATATATATATATATATATATACACGTTGATGATAGAGAGATTGATATATGATAATTATGTTGAACCAAACACTCGATTTTATAGGCCTGTGAGCTGAAAAAGGAGCTCATGCGGCCATGCGATCTCATGGCCTCTATTTCCAGCTCACATGAGCTTGTTTTCTTATGCCGACGGTTTTTAAATATAATATAATATATATATTAATTTTAAGAATTAATTATATATTATATTATATTCATGTGCATAGTTGACTTGTAATTTTTAGTCCATTGCGTCGAGCGCTGAGAGTTGACTCTGGTCCCGGTTCCGGATTTTTGAACGTCCTTGCGTATAATTTAATATCTTGTACTTTGCGTTTTGCGTCTGGTACTCTTGTAATTTTGAGA